>NW_026533194.1:1765000-1787500 GCF_028296485.1 Oppia nitens | reverse complement strand
TTTGTTTGTACAAGTGATGAAAGTTTTTATCATGAAATCTATTTTTCAACCTTAACTCGTTTGGGTCCCTATTGTGTGGGTATACTAACAGCTTATGTATATAAAAAATACGGAAATAATATTACTATAAAACCGGTATTTATGAACAATAAAATAAATCACTAATTGTTATATATATATATAAATTAAATTAATAAAAAGTAATTAATCATAATTTTTTTTAAATATTATTTTTTTTAGTCAATTAACATAACACTATGGCTAACTAGTATTAGTCTATGGCTTACATTAATGTATCTGCCATACCATTGGGATGACGATTATTATTTAACTAATAGTTACTACTATTTGGTTGGCCTACTATATGGTTCAACCAGTGAAACACTGATGGCCATAATATGGGCCTATATATTGTATGCCTGTTCAACAGGTAATGGCGGTCCAATCAATCGGCTATTGTCGTGCCAGGCATTACAACCACTCAGTAAACTATCGTTTCAATCCTATATCTATCATGTATTTGTTATCTATGTCTATACATATAGTTCACAGCAGACAATCTATATGACCCAGACTAATTTAGTAAGTATAGTAACATATATATATATATAAATAATTATTAATACTGATAATTTTATAATTTTATTATTATTTTTTAAAAAAAAAATCTTAATAGATTCTGCTATTTTTACAAATGTTTGTATTGACACAATTGGTCAGCTATTTGGCATATATTATGTTTGAATCCCCATTCAATCGCATTGAAAAATATTTAATGACAACAATAACTACTACTAAAAAGTCAATTATTATTAATAAAAAGAAATCAAATTAATTAAATAATATTATATATATTTATTTATTTTATTTTGTTTGTTTTTAATGTTTACACTACTACACAAATATGTCAAAAAATTTAATTTATCTATAAATAGTTATCTATACAACAACAAAAAAACTATATTAATAAAATATAACTACAACCAAGATACAATAACTATTGATATAATAACTATTAATTTATTGTATTAATATTGTTGTTGTATTTTAAATAGTACTCACAAATTAATTTTTTTTAAATTTTAAATTCAAATTACTTACAGTACACATACTATTTAAATATATATATATATATATATATATATATATATATTAAAAATTAGGTTAATAACCAAGGTTAAAAAAGTTTTATATATTATAAATTTTATTATTTGCTTAAAATTTATAATTTAAAAAAAAATGTTTTTGTTGTATTTATTATATAGTCATTGTATCATTAGTATTGAATATTTATAATATATTTAATAAATATTGTTTAATCATTTGAAGTATTAGTTTTTGCTTTTATAAAATTTATAGACATTATTATTAGTTTTCTGTTAGTACTAATAGTAAATGTTATTTTTTTAAAAGTAAAGTTTTTAATAAATAATAATTAAATATTTAAAAAAAAATAATAATATTATTATTATGTTTTATTGGTGGTCAATAATTTTGCCATTTTTATCGGCACTATTAATTTATCTTTATTTGTAAGTATTTATAAAATTAAAATTAAATTTTAGTAAATATTTTTATTTATTTATTTTTATTAAAACAATAAATTCATTAAATTTTACAAGTACTATAGTTTACAGTTATAATTATTTGATTAATTCAATTATATTAAAAAAATAAATAAATATTTTTATTTAAAAAAAACTGTACATGTGCTTCAAATTAAAGATTATGGAAGCGTACGTACAGCTACTGGAGCTCTTTGGGCATACCTGGCCCAACACCGCTACCCTATTTCGGTAATATATTGACTACATTTATTAAGCCCTATGTCTACGAAAGTACCAAATGGTATCAAAACTATGGATCACTAATCGGGTAATTAAAAACACAACAAAAATTAGAAAATAAATTATTATTCAACAACAAAAAAAAAACCAGTGTCTACCGTTTTGACAAACCTGAACTACTTATATCGGATCCGGAACTAATCAAACAATATATGGTCAAAGATTTCAACTCGTTTCGCAATCGGCGGCCAATTAAACGCCGCATAAACTCGTTGTTTGAGAAAATGTTGCCCAACTTAAGGGACGACGA
Organism: Oppia nitens; assembly: GCF_028296485.1. NCBI lineage: Eukaryota > Metazoa > Arthropoda > Arachnida > Sarcoptiformes > Oppiidae > Oppia > Oppia nitens. The sequence continues at coordinate 1,785,403 of NW_026533194.1, read as the reverse complement.
GTGGCGCCGTATGCGAAACATACTGAACCCGGTATTTACTACACGTAAACTCAAACAAATGGTCGGCCTATTGGACGACTGTTGTACCAGATTTATGACCCAATTGGACAAAACTGTTGATCGGCTGCCATCGGGTGCCGATATAGACATCCGGTTGACAATGAAAGACCTATCATTGGATATGATAGCCAGCGCTGCTTTCGGTACACGTATTGATATATATGGCGATCAGAATCACCAGTTCCTACAGAATGTCCATCGAATTATTGCCTTTCCTACCTATCAGATGTGTTTGCTAACACTGTTTCCCACACTATCGGGACTGGTATTCAAACTAGTCCTGTGGTTTACGAAAGCCCAGACACCGGATAAGTATTTCTATGAGTTTTTGTTGAAAATTTTAAGAGACAGACAGGAATCGGGTGTCCGGCGTAACGATTTGATGCAAATTTTGGTCGATATTAAATCGGAAACGACTACTACTACTAGTACTACTACTAGTGCTACTACCAGTGCTACTACCGGTGCAGCACAGGTAATGGATGATGAGTTGTTGGACAATGAGGACCGAAAACAACTACAACTGGGCATCTATAGTGACGAATCCTATTTGAAAACCGATACAAACAAGTCGTTTATAGCACAGCTAACCGACGATGAAATTTTTAGTCAATGTTTTGTCTTTTTCTTTGCCGATTTCGAGTCGTTGGCCGCAGCCGTTGCTCATACACTATACGAGTTGGCCCTACAACCGGATATACAGAGCCGATTGAGACAGGAATGTCGTCAGGCTATCAGCGGGACTGATAATACTGTCGACTACGACAAGCTTATGGCACTGCCCTATCTGGACGCTTGTGTATCGGAAACTATACGCAAATATCCGACAGCCGGTGTCATACCCCGGCAGGCTATGGCCGACGTTAAACTGGGCGACACTGGTATCACAATACCCAAAGGTATGATTGTCGATACACCAGTCTATCCGTTACATCACGACCCGAACTATTTTCCCGATCCGTACGGCTACAAACCCGATCGGTTTATGCCGGAAAATCGTGACCAAATCGTACCGTACAGTTATTTGCCGTTTGGTGCCGGTCCGCGACACTGTATAGGTATGCGGTTTGCACTGTTAGAGGCCAAAATCGGTTTGGCCCGTATATTGCAACGTTACCAGTTTTATCGGGTAGACAGGACAACAGTTCCCGTCCAGTTTCGTCCGCATCCGGAAGTATTGCTGACCAAACCGGTTATTATTGGTGTCAAGAAAATTGTTGATTAAAAATCAAATGAAAAAAACACTTTGAATTTGATTTTTTGTTTTTGAAAAAATTAATTTAATGATTATGATTTTTTTAAAAATAAATATTATTATGATTTTTTTTAAAATAAATATTATTATGATTTTTTTTAAAAGATTATAAACTTAATTATTAATATTATTTTTGTTGTTGTTGTTGAAAACTAAATTTTTTATAAATGTTGAAAATAATTAATTGAGTTTGAGTTAAAATTAAGAGAAAAAAGATAATACTATTTTAATTTAATTATATAATTAAAACTTTTTATTTTAATTTAATAAAATGTATTATTTTTGTAAATAACTGATAAGATTTTTTTAACGTTAATGAAAACAAATAATTAATATATTGTATATGTTTATACTAATTAGTTTTTATCAATATTAATATCTAATAATTGATTTGATTATTTAAAATAATAATAATTTTAATTATAAAACTAACTTTATTATTTATTTTTATAAAAGTATATATATTAATAATATAATAATATATATTAAATTATTTAAATTTTTAACCATTAATTAAGCTGAAAATATTTTCTATAATGATTTGCAAATAGCAAATTAAAGATAACGTATTTAATATTATATTTTATTTGATTAGAAATTTTAAAAAAAATTAGTGAAATATTTTAGTTTCTATTTAAATAAAATTTATAATATTTTCAATCATTTAAAAAAACATTAATTTAATTGAAATAATAATATGATTATGCGAATTTTAAAAAAAATTCTTATGATTAATAAAACAAAATAATTATAAGTAAAAAATAATTTCTCAATAATAATAATATCTCTCTCTCTCTCTTTTCTCTTTTCTCTCTCTCTCTCTCTCTCTCTCTCTCTAATATATACTACTGTATATATTATTTAAGTTATTACAATATTTTTTCTCTTTATTCATATTTTATTAAAAATTTTATTTAACAAATTTATTAAAATAGATTTTTAAGTAAAAATAAATTAAATAATATCAACTATGTTAACAAAGTTATTAAACATAAGTGTATTAATTAATTTATTAATTATTATTTCTAATGATTATCCAACAAATGGACAATCAATTTATGAATTAATTTACAAAAATAATTATTTAATGACACAATTGTTGAATTCAATCAATGAAAGCAATGTTAGCCCAAAATGCAAACAAATTGGCGACTATTTATTGGACAATCCGTACGATATAACAACAATTAAATGTAATGAACTAAACAAACAGAAAACTTTTTTTAATTTATTTTTATTTTATAATTAATTAATTATAAATTTATTTTTACAAAACAGTAATAGATTCAAGTGCTAGTTTTGGAAACGGTATTATAAACGGCAACTATCAGCTTATGGGTCAATATCGGCAATGTTTAGACCATAGGGTCGACACTGTTAGCCGGAATAGGACTCCAATACGTTTTGATGGCCAGTATTGTACACTAAACATACCGTTTGATTATTTTACTAATGACTATCATCTATCTAATGAAATGGTATTGCAATTGACTATATTTTTTTAATAATTAATTTATCTATTTATATATTTTATTTTAATAATAATAATTATTTATTTTTAAAAATTTTATTTAGAAATCAAAATTAAGTGAATTATTTGTTACCTCAACATTTGATATATGTATACCAAATGTTTGCAATGATAACGATTTGACTAATATATTAGAAACTTGTAAAATGTTTTTTATCATTATTTTATTTATTTATTTATTATGTTAAATAAATTTATATTATTAATTAATTTAAATATATATATAAACAGTTTATAAACAATCTGGATTAAATTTATCAATTGGCAATTGTAGTAACAATAATGTGGGCAATTTAAAGTGGTATCATCTAGTGATAATGTAATTATTTATTTTTAAAAAAAATATTATTAAAATAATACTTAAATTATTAAATTATTAGTTATATTAAATAATAATAAGATTATTATTTTGATTATTTTTAGTTGCTGTTTTAGCTTGATAATATTTCTAGTAGCAGCTGGTACCTATTGTGAAATTTACAACTATAATAACCAAAATCGTAAATAAATCATAATAATTAAATAAATATAATTTATTATATAAGTACTATGTGTTTAAAAAAATAAATAAATAACAATTAATTTCAAAAATCTAAAAGTTAATTAAAATATTTTAAATTTCAGCAATAATTCATAATTATTAATACTATAATTGTAAAACTTTTTATAAAATAATTATTTATTTATTTTAATTTAATTTTTTTTTGAAGGATCTATACCATCAACTTTACCATATATTAATATATTGCTAGCATTTTCATTGTATTCAAATACACGACAATTGTTTAATAGCACCACTACTACTACTAATAGTAGCCTAAAAGACAATAATAATAATAATAATAAAAATAATTTAAATTGTTTGCATGGTTTACGAGTAATAAGCAACTCTATGGTAATATTAATACATTGTTATGGTCTAATAACAAACATTGGTAATTATTAATTAATTAATTAAATAATTAATTAAAATAATATTATATTTCAATATATATTAATGTTTATTTTTTTAATAGATTATATTGTTAGATATATAGATATATAGAATTAGTTTTTCAAATAATAAAAAATGTGTATTAAATTATTATTATATTTTAAATTATTATCTAATTAGGTAACCGTTTGGAAAGTTTGGATGGTTATCTAATAAAATTTATTAACCATGGTCCTATGTTTGTAAATGTATTTATAATGATATCCGGTTTTCTGTGTGCATTGACTTTTCTATCGACAACAACACAGTCCCCAACAATAACCGGTATTATTAGCCGATTGTTTCAACGATACATACGTTTTACTCTATCACTATTGGCTGCCATTGGCGTACGTATTGTCTACGAGTTAGTGGGTTCGGGTCCCCAATGGTATCAATATGTCGATAAAATGCATGAATCTTGCCATCAATTTTGGTGGTTTAATCTATTATATATGCAAAATAATCAAGCTATTAGTCAATTAGTCGATAAAGATCTAACAGTATTTAATATGGTAATTTATTTATTTTTTTAAAAAAAATTATTAATATTTTATAATATTTTAATTATTTAGTTTTATTTATAGACAATCTTCTTTTTTTTATTAATTTTTACTAATTATTAGTTTAATCACTAATGTTAATATGTTTGCTATGTTAATATGATATTAATATTTTAACATTTTAACATTTATCGTTATAATACAGTATATTATTTGTTATAAATATTTTAATTTTATTTTTATTAAAAATTAATCAATCAAAAAAAATTGAAAGTGTCAAGGTGAAACATGGTCATTGGCTGTCGATATGCAATTGTTTATCATATCACCATTGTTAATATTACTACTAACTTATAATGATATTAGGTAATAATAATAATAATAATCAAAATTTATTAAAAAAAAATAAATATACTAATAATTTTTAGAAATACTTTATTATTACAAAAATATTAGATAAATATATTGTAATATAATTTTTATTTAAAAAAAAATTTTATTAGACAAACAATTGGCGTTATAGTAAATGTCTTATTAGTTATTGGCTCCAGTTTATTAATATCATACAAAATATTATCCAATAATTTCCAACCAATTTACACCAAAATAGAAAGGTATAAATTTATTTTATTTAAAAAAAATGATTATATTATATTTAAATTTTTTTTAAATTATTAAACAAACAATATTTTCATGACTAGTGATCCAAATTTTTTTCCTAAAATCTATTTTTCAACCTTAACTCGTTTGGGTCCCTATTGTGTGGGTATACTAACTGCTTATGTATATAAAAAATATGGAAATAATATTACAATAAAACCGGTATATTTATGAACAATAAAATTTAATAACTAAATTAAATTATAATAAAATTTACTAATTATTTTTTTTAAGTTAATTAACATAACACTATGGCTGACTAGTATTAGTCTATGGCTTATTATAATTTATTTGCCATACTATTTGGATGACGATTATTATTTAACTAATAGTTACTACTATATGATATCCCTACTACATGTTTCATGCTATGATACCCTGATGGCCATAGTATGGGCCTATATATTGTATGCCTGTTCAACAGGTAATGGCGGTCCAATCAATCGGCTATTGTCGTGCCAGGCATTACAACCACTCAGTAAACTATCGTTTCAATCCTATCTCTATCATGTATTTGTTATCTATGTCTATATGTATAGTTCACAGCAAATAATCTATATGACCCAGACTAATTTAGTAAGTATAATCTTTAGACTTAATATGTGATAATTAATTTATTTTATTATTTTAAAACACACATATATATATATATTAATAGATCCTGATATTTTTACAAATATTTGCATTGACACAATTTGTTAGCTATTTGGCATATATTATGTTTGAAGCACCCATTGATCGTATTAAAAAATATTTAATGACTACTACTACTACTACTACTAAAAAGTTAAATATCAATAAGAAAACACATATTAATTAATTAAAAAATTAATATTTTTATATATCTATTTAATTTTGGTTGTTTTTTTTTAATTTGAAACTACAAAACAACAACAACAATAAAAATATGTCAATATTTTTGTCTAAAATATATTATTTATTCAATATTAAAACTATAGACAATAAAATATAATTACAAATAATAATAATAATAATAACTATTGTATAATACCTATCATGGTTTTTTAATGTATTTGTTTTATACTGTATGTTTAATTTACAATATTTCTGCTAATATTTTTTAAAGAGTATATAAAAAGTGTATAAATAATAATAATAATAGTTATATTATTTAAAAATAATTTAGTACATTAAATTAGACAACAATTTTTTTTTTAAAAAGTTATAATTTACAAGGTATTATTATTATTATTATTATTATTATTATTATTATTATTATTATTATTATTATTATTATTATTATTATTATTATTATTATTATTATTATTATTATTATTATTATTATTATTATTATTGAAATTTTATCTTTTATTTAGGGATACACTAGTCTATGGCATATCAAATGCCAAACTGTTTGTCCAAAATCTGTATATAATTTATTTTATAAAATTTTTTGTTAGAATTTAAATTATTTTTTTAAAAAAAATAAATATTTTTCTATAACATTGCCCATAACAGGAAAGCACAATAGCATACGATTAAATTATTATTATAATAATACAGAAAATAAATTATTAGTTTGTTTTAAAAAAAAAGCAAAATTAAATAATGGCATATAATATAAATTATTTTGTTTAAATACCTGTCAATTATATATTTTTATTAGCTTTAACTTTATAATTAACTAAACAATAAATTTTTATTAGACTAATTAAGTTTGACCAGTGATAAACTAAAATTATTATAATGCATAATAATAAATTTAAAAAAAAATTATCAATTTAAATTTAATGGAAAAATTTTAATTTTATTACAATAATTGCAGTTATTCACTATATATATATATATATATATATATTAATATTAACAAAATTTGATACACATTATTAATATAATACTATCACGCAATTAATAAATATAAAATATATTTTATTACATTAATTAAACAAACTATATCATTAATAAAATATATTAATATTAATAATAATAATAATATCATTATTTCTAATAATTTGATTTTTGTTGTTGTTAATTAATCTAATGTAATTTAAGATAGTTTACTAATGTATTTTTTATATAATTAAATTGATAACTAGCAGTCAATATTATTATAACTACCATTAATATGTAATTTTATTTTATATTTTTTTTCAAATGATTTAATCTAAAAGCTAATATTAAAAATAATATTATTTATATAATTGTTATTATTATAAAAATAAACCTTAGAATATGTTTAAATAATATATATATATATATATATATATATATATATATATATATATATACTGTATAAAATGATAAAATTTTTATATATTATAAACTTTAAATATAAAATATTTTTATTTTGTAGAATTTTCTAAATATTTTATTTTAAAAAATTTAGATTTAAATATATATATATATATATACTGTATATATCTTGAACTATACATATTCTTTAAACAGATTACATCTATTAAATCTTTAATTATTATTATTTTATTTTATAGAAATATTTTTATTTAATTATTTTTAACTTTTTTTTCATTTTAAATTAATTTGTATTCATATATATTAAGGTTATCAAAACAACAACAACAACAAATGCTAACTCATAGACTAGATCAACAACAACAACAACAACAATTTGACCCTGATGATTTACTATCGGGCGATATAGTCTATCCACTGGCAGCCGGTCATCTCTATCGGATAGGGTTGAGCCTGTTTGACGACACTGACAGTGGTGTCCATCAACCCTATCCACGCAAATGGATTCATCATCCGTTGTTTATATTCACAATGTTTAGCATATTTCTAGTCAAAAGTATTGTCTGTATATTTAGTGATAAACAAAATATCATATTGTTTGCCATATTAGGCGATTCCGGCTATTTTCTAGATATACATATAATATCGGATATATTTTACGTAATAACCACTACCCAGGCCTGTATAACAATACTAATGCATTATCTAAACTATCGACGGGGTATTAGACCCATCTATTTGCATGTATTTCAAATGATGGCCGGTTTTCGGACACCCCGTAGTGTTGGTCTAACAGATTATCGGCAAATTGTCCGATTGATTAGTAGACACCGTAAGGTCTGTACGTTTGCTAAATTCAATAACGACTACTGTATATCATTCATAGCATTTGCATTTGTTATGCTAAGCTATAGTCTGAAACTATCGCTTAGGGATATACTAGTCTATGGTATACCAAATGCCATACTGTTTGCCCAATGGGTTAACAATTACTGGAATCAAGTAATGTTCCAGGTTATTTATCTAAARTTTYTATGCAGTTATTTAATAATGAAAATTTTRGCMATAAATGAATCGATTGAACAAAAAATGTTAGCTAAAGMTATAGTTAATAATAATAAAATTAATAAAAAACATAATAATAATAATAATAATAATAATAAACAATTTATTAACATTACTAATGAATTGAATGAATTGACTGATATTTATTTGGAGATTAAAGACTACGATCGGTGTTATTATTCAAAATTTTTGGGTATGTTTTGTATTACATTTGGATCGGCTATAACTCAGCTATTGGTTTACGGTTTGTTCAAAGTGGCTAATATTATGTCAAAAATTATCTTAACCTATGTCTGTATGGTTTGGGGACAGGCATTCCTGTTTGTCATATTTACCTGTGCATCGGTTAACTATAATGCTAACAAATCCTATAAATTGTTAAACATGTTTATGGCTAGAAATAACCGGCAGATTAGTATTGGACACAAAATTCAAGTAATATTTGTATATATATATATATATATATATATATATAAATTAAACTAAATATATATATATAAATTATATTTTTATTAGTTATTAATATTATTATTAATATTATTATTAATATTATTATTAATATTATTATTAATATTATTATTAGTAATTATTAGAATTATATAATTATTAATTAATAATTATTATATTATTATTAATTTATTATTAATATTATTATATTATTATTAATATTATTATTAATATTATTATTAATATTATTATTAATATTATTATTAATATTATTATTATTATTTTGTCTATAGATTATCTCAATGATTGAGAGGACGGCCACYAAAAAAGTAGGYTTCACCTGTTGGCACTTTTTTACCATCAATTATTTTCGTAGTTATGAAGTATGATTATTATTATTATTATATTAAAAATATTAAAAATATTAATAAATTGTATATATTTTTAATAATTTAAATTGATTAATTTAATTTTTATCACAGATATTATCAATGTTATCTGCACTGTTTCTCAAAATTATGGAAATGGATTAATAATACTACAATATATATATATACTACAGTAGTRTATATATCTTTAAAAATATTTTATTTTTTATTTTTGTTTGTTTGTTTGTTTAAATTAATACAACATTTATGCAAAATAACACTATAATAGTATTATATTAATATTATTAATAATATATTCCAACCCATGTTTTATTTTCCAAAAAAAAAATCCTTATTAACTATTGAAAATCAAATATTGAAAATCAAATATTATATTAACCTGTATTTTGAGTGTGGTATTGATAAATAGTATCAATAAGTTATATATTTAATTGAAATTAATTAATTTTTTTTAACAATTTATACTATTTATTTTAATATAATTTTTGTTTCTCTTACTAACAATAAATAGTTAGAAAATAAAATATTTTCCATATTTTYCAGKAATATTTGARTAATWTTTTATTGGGAACTTTMTTTTTGGGGAAATTGTTTCAATTTTAATTATAATATATAATATTATAAAAAATAAAAATAAAAATAAATTTATAATAAATAATTATTTTTTAAAAGTTTTATATACTATAATATTTTTATTACTTATTTAACTAAAAACAAAAGTAAATGYTATTAAAATAAATCATCTTTTATTGTTAATTATAACTTATAATTAACAATAAAAGATGATTTATTGTAATAGCATTTATTGTAATTTATAAGTTAAATAATTTATTTTATGGAAAATATTTTGACATACAATATAATAACAAATAATAAAAATTTATGTATGTCTGTAAATCATCAATCATTAAAAAAACTCATCAATTAAAATAGATTATTATAATTCAAATAAATTTAAATAAATTACTTTAATTTATAGTTTTTTTATTATAATAAATTTTTATAAAAAAAATTATCAAATAAAAGTTAATTACTTTTTCTTATATTAAAATATATATAATTTCTAAAATAATAAATATTATAAATAAAATGTCATATGAAGATTTTAATTTTTTATCAAATAATTTATTATAGAGACTAATTAACAACAACAAAAAATTATTTATATAAGTAGTCTCATATGATTAATAATAATATCTTTTAAATATATAATATGTTTTTGCAGTTACAAAAAATTTATTTTAAATAAATATATAATATATAATTCAATGTAAGTTTAAATTTATTAAAATACTTTAATCTATATAAACACAACATTAACTTATTATTATTTTTATAACTTAAATATAATTAAAAATTATTTCTGTTATTATAATATATGTATAGTTATTATAAAGATGACACCATCATCATCAAAAACAACAATGCTAACACATAGTCTAGATAAACCATTTGACCCGGATGATTTACTATCGGGCAATATAGTCTACCCGATGGCAGCCGGTCATCTCTATCGGATAGGGTTGAGCCTGTTTGACGACACCTACATTGGCGTACATCAACCCTATCCACGCAATTGGATTCATCAGCCGTTGTTTATATTCATAATGTTTACCGTATTTGCTATCAAAAGTTTTCTATGTATTTTCATTGACAAACAAAATATCATATTGTTTGCCATATTAGGCGATTGCGGCTATTTTTCGGTATACATATTATATGGGATATATTTATGACCATTACCTGTACACATGCCTGTATGTCTATACTAATCAATTATCTAAACTATTGTTGGGGTAATAAACCAATTTATTTGCATGTATTTCAAATGATGGCCGGTTTACGGACACCCCGTAGTGTTGGACTAACAGATTATCGGCTAATCGACCGATTGATTAGCAATCATCGTAAGGCCTGTGAAATTGTCAAATTCAATAATACAATTTGTATACATAGTATACAATAGTTATACACTAAAACAACTATCGCTTAGGGATATACTAGTCTATGGTATACCTAATTCATTATTGTTTGCCCATTATTGGGCTAACAATTACTGGAATCAAGTATTGTTCCAGGTTATTTATCTAAAAATTTTATGCAACTATTTAATTATGAAACTATTGGCCGTAAATAAATTGATTGAACAAAAATTAATAACTAATAATAATAATAAGTCTAATAAAAAGTTTATAAACATTACTAATGAATTGAATGAATTGACTGAAATTTATTTGGAAATTAAAGACTACGATCGGTGTTATTATTCAAAATTTTTGGGTATGTTTTGTATGACATTTGGATCGTCTATAATACTGTTAATGGTTTCCGGTTTGTTCAAAATGACAAATATTGTGTCAAAAATTATCCTAACCTATGTCTGTATGGTTTGGGGACAGGCATTCCTGTTTGTCATATTTACCTGTGCATCGGTTAACTATAATGCTAACAAATCCTATAAATTATTAAATATGTTTATGGCTAGAAATAGCCGTCAGATTAGTATTGGACACAAAATTCAAGTAATATTTATATATATATATATATATAAATTAAACAAAATATTATATTTACAGTAAATAGAGATATTATATAATAATAAATTATATTTTTTTATTAGTTATTAATATTATTAATATTATTATTTTGTCTATAGATTATCTCATTGATTGAGAGGACGGCCACCAAAAAAAGTAGGCTTCACCTGTTGGCACTTTTTTACCATCAATTACTTTCGTAGTTATGAAGTATGATTATTATTATTATTTAAAATAAATATATTAATAAATTCTATATATTTTTAATTAATTTAAATTGATTAATTTGATTTTTATCATAGATATTATCAATGTTATCGGCACTGTTTCTCAAAATTATGTAAATGTAAATAATTATGTTATTATGTAAATAATACTATTATAATAATATATATTTTTTAAAAAATATTTTATTTTGTATGTTTGTTTAATTTAATAACATTTATGAAAAAAAATAATACAATACTATATTATAGTATATTAAATAACATAATCCTATTGAACACAAAACAACAACAACAACAAACACACACTTTATTATGATATTTGAAAATAAAAATATTTGACAATAAACTGTATTATTGGGTTGTATTGATTGAAATAGTATTAAATATTACTAATTTATATTAAATCTGTTTTATTTTTTAAATATTTAAATAAAATTTTCAACAACAAATATTTTTAACAATTCATACTAATTATTTTAATATAAAATATTTTTTTATTTCAAACAATCATAAATAATAATAACAATTTATAAATATTATTTAAAAAATAATAAATAAATGCTATTACAATAAATCACCTTTTATTGTTTATTATAAGTTATTTTTTTCATATAAATAATTTATTTTAAACATAATATTTTGACATATAATATAAATAATAAAAACTCGTCAATTAAATAAATAGTTTATGTTTATAATAAATTTAAATAAATTACTATAATTTATCGTATTTTCACTATAATAATTTTCTATAAAAAAATATACTATAAAAGTTAATTTTTTATATTATATTAAAAATAAACTATTATAATTATACCAGTTTTCTATTATGTTTAATCTACATTATTATTTTTATTATTATTATTATAAAGAAATAATACACATAAACTATATAGTAATATGTTTATAATTAACTAAAAAAAATCATAATATTTAATGAAATATATTTATATTTAGATATAAATATAATATAAAATTTAATTACAATTGTTTAAATTTTCCATAAAATTATATTTAAAAAAAATATTGTATATTTAACTCATATTAAACATACAAAACTATTAAACATTTTTATGGCTAGAAATAACCGTCAGATTATGTATTGGACATAAAATTCAAGTAATAATTTTAAATTAAATAAAATATAAATAATATATTTATAAATATACTAATATTTTATAGTAAATAGAGATACAGAATCTATATATATTTATATTTATTATTATTTTATTATTATTATTATTTTGTTTATAGATTATCACAAATGATTGAGAGGACGGCCACCAAACCGGTGTGGTTGGCCAAAGCGAACTTTTGCGAACGATGGCGAGGGGAGGGTTGAAACTTTAGGAACGTTTGCATTTAGATAATATTTTATTTCTGGTGGTAGGGTGGGGGGGTGGTTAGCTGTTAGGGACATGCAAACGTAATTTTTTTAAATGACTACATGCAAACAACATTGCAAACATAGGGGAGGGTTGGGGTCTAGATTTCTTTTTAAAAAAAAAAATGCGAACTTAATATGTGAATCGCCTCCGTAATATATTTGTTTTTATATTAATTTGTTTTTTTTATAGAAAAATGTTTATAATTTTTATATATTATAATTTAAAATAAATATTTTTGGTTTGCTTTTTTTGTTGAATAATTTAGATAAATACAATGATTGAGAGGACAGCCACCAAAAAAGTAGGCTTCACCTGTTGGCATTTTTATACTATTAATTATTTTCGTAGTTATGAAGTATGATTTTTTTTGTTTAAAAATTATTATTTATTTTAGTACTAAATACTAGAGTAATATATTTTTTGTGTGTTTACTTTATATAGATATTATCACTATTGTCGGCATTGTTTTTACAAATAATTGTATTAAATCGATAATAATTTTATTTAGTTATGTTTTTTATATATAAAAAAATATTGTATATATATTTAAAACTATTAAATTATTAATTTTTGTAGTTTAATATAAGTATATAATTAAGATAAAACTATTATATATATTTTTTTAATTTTGCATTTTAAAACAAGAATAACTTATATATTTATATATAATTTTAATTAAAATTTATAGTTTTTTTTATTAATATTTCGAAAATATATGCTATTTATTAGGAATATTTTCTTACTTTCATATAAAAAAATTTTGAGAATTTTAGGGGAATTTTCTCTAGTATTTCTTTTTTTATATAATTTGTCTACTATTAATATTTTAATATTAATATTATATTTTTGTATAAAATAAATTACAGTATATAATAGTAAACAAAATATTTTAGATTAAGATAATATCAGATTTTTTAAAAAAATAAAATAATTATTATTATTATTATTATACTGTAATTTTTTTGGGGTTAAAATTCAAGCAAACTAACCAACTAACCAACTAACCAACCAAACATAAACAAAATGATAACTCATGCTTTTGGACAATCATCAAATCATCATCAAATTGATCCGGATAAATTATTATCGCCAACATTAACCATTCAATTGGCATCAAATCATTTATATCGTATTGGTCTGAGTTTATTCAATACTGATTATCAGTTTAGACGTCAATGGTATAATCATCCTTGGTTATGTTTTATATCATTAACCATGTATCTATTGGCACGTATTATTTGTATAATCCATGAACCTAATGGGAAAAATCTATACATATTTATCTGGTTGGGCGATCATCCTACATTTATGGGTGCCCATGATTTAGCTGGCTTATTTTTCATATTGATTACATCACAATCGTTAATAATGCAATTATTACATTATTATTGCTATTGGTATTCATTACATAGTAGTGTTAGTAGTAGTAGTAGTAGTAGAGGTAGTAGTAGTAGTAGGAGTAGTATTGGTGGTGGTGGTGGTGGTACTGGTGCTGGTAGTAGTAGTACTGATCCCACATATTTGAATGTATTTAAAATGATGTCCGGATTGCGGACACCCGCTAGTGGTGGTGGCGGTGGTGGTAGTAGTAGTAATGGTGGTGGTAGTGGTCGAGGTAGTAGTAGAAGTAGTACTGATCCGACATATTTGAATGTATTCAAAATGATGGCCGGTTTGCGGACACCAGCGAGTGTCGGTCTCTACGATTACGACAAGATTATGAAATTGCTTACCATTACTGGAAAAGTATTCAATTTTGTTAAACTAAACAACAATATTGTCATAACTATTATATCGTTTCTATTTTGTGTACTAACCTATAATATCTATCACTTACCATTGATGACTACACTAATCTATGGTATACCCAATGGCCTATTTTTTACACTATGGGCCTACTATTTCTGGAATCATTTAGTCTATCAGGTAGTCTATCTGAAAATTGTATGCAATTATTTGATTATAAAAATTCAATCAATGGATCAACTATTTGATGATAATAGTAAACAATTGAAAACTAGAAATTCATTGGGAAATACTAGATTACTTAAGAATTTAATACTAATGGATAAATTATTTTCCGAAATCGATGACTATAATGAAAATTTTTGGTCAAAATTTTTAGGTATATTTTTAGTAGGAAATGGATCGGCTCTAACCATAGTATTGTTTAATTTATTGTTCAAAATGGATGAACTATTAACCAGAATTATTGTTTGTAATGTTGTATCAAATTTTGTACAAATATTCCTGTTTGTCATATTTACCTGTGCAGCCGTTAACTATAATGCTAATAAATTGTATAAATTGTTAAACAAGTTTATGGTTATTAATAATCAACGTATTAATGTTGTCAATAAAATTAAGGTAAGTATAAATTATATAATTATCTATTTATAATATATATATATATATATATATATATATATATATATATATATATATATATACTGTATCCGTATGTATGTATGTATGTATCTACACTGTATATGTGTGTATGTATGTGTGAGTGTGTGTATGTATGTATGTGTGTGCATGTATTTATGTATGTGTGTGTATGTGTTTTAATATTGATACTTCATGTATGATGCATACTAAGCATATCTATATAAAAAACGTATTATTTATTTTCAGATAGATTTGTATACTAATAATAATAATTAATACTAAAAATCATTTATATATATAACTAAAAATAAATTATTCTTTATTTATTTATTTTTTGATTCTAATTTTATTATTTTTTGACATTTAGATAAACACAATGATTGAGAGGACAGCCATTAAAAATATTGGTTTCACGTGTTGGATATTTTTCACTATCGATTATTTTGAAAGTTATGAAGTATGTAATAATTAATAGATTTTTAATAGATTTTTAATAAATATTTGTCAATATATATATATATTGATATTTTATTTAAAAAACTATTATTAATTATATTTTCTAATATATATTATTATTATTATTATTATTATTATTATTATTATTATTATTATTATTATCTTTGTATATCACGGTTGTTCCGGTGTGATCACAGTTGTGTCGGCCACTTTTGGTGGCAGAGACACGACTGGTTAGACTCAACTCAAGTCTAGTACTTTTCTGACTGTTCTACAACTCTGAAGTATCACTGCTTTTTGCATTTCATAGATCTTAGTTTTTCTGATTTCCAGTGATTCCAAACTTAGGGCCAGATTTTTCGGTATTACGGCCATTGATGACAGGATTATAGGTATGATTTCAACTTTCTTAATGCGCCACATCTTATTGATCTCATAGGCCAAGTCTGTATATTTTCGGCGTTTCTCACTATGCGTGTCCTGTAGTTTGTGTGTTAGTGGGACCGCTATGTCAATTATGTATGCCTTATCTTGATGTTTGTCTACTAGTACTATATCTGGGCGGTTGTGGGCCACAGTCTTATCTGTTCTTATTTCTTTATCCCAGTAGATCTTGGCTCTGTTGCTTTCCATTACACTTTGTGGCTCGTATCTATAGTATGGTAATGGTTCTTTGATTAGTCCGAATCTTATTGCCAATTCCTGATGTATGATTTTGGCTACTTGGTTGTGACGGCTTAGGTACTCGGTGTATATGTGAGTACTTTACACCCGTTTAGTATATGTTCTATTGTTTCGGACTCCATATGACACATCCTGCACTTGTCTGTTGGTATATTTAGCTTTTGGATGTATTTCTGATGGTTTCGTGTCGGAATCACTCGATCTTGTATTGCCATCATGAACCCCTCTGTCTCTCCATGAAGACCGGCGTACTTCAACCATTTTGTAGACATTTCTTCGTCTACGTGTGTTTGGTTGAGTTCTGCTCTGTATCTACCGTGGAGTTCTTTTGAGGCCCATGTGTTAATCCTCTCTTTTTCATTTTGTATTTCTATTTGATGTTCATTATTGCTGAGATTTAGAGGTGTGTAGTTGTAATCAAGTGTTGATGTTATTTTGTGGAGCTCTGAGACATTGCATTTTTGTTGATGGTATTTTCTCAGCAATTCTCGCTGTTTGGCTTCAAGGCTTACAATGTTTAGTAACCCTCTACCCCCATGCTTTCTACTAACACACAGTCGTGCTACAGAACTTCTAGGGTGGTGTAGTCCAAACATTGTAAGTTGTCGCCTTATATGTCTTTCAATGGTCTCAAGTTCTGTTTTACTCCATTTTATTATTCCGAACGAGTATGTCAGTACAGGTATAGCCCAAGTGTTTATGGCTTTGAATTTGTTGTTTGAGTTTAATTGAGATTTTAGTATTTTTATTATTCTTTGGTTTAATGTTTTCTTTATTTCTTCTTTAACTTCTGTCATTTTAGATTTATGCATTTGCTTAATTCCTAAGTACTTATATATATCTCCATTTTCTAGTGCCTTTATATATCCATTTTCAGTTTCGTATTGATTTCTTTCAGAATAGACTCCTCTTTTCAGTTTCATTATAGCACATTTATCTAATCCGAATTCCATATTTATATCATTGGAGAAAGTTTCTGTTGTTTTTAGCATTGCATTTAAATCAGATTCTTTTTCGGCGTATAGTTTTAAGTCGTCCATATATAGTAGATGTGTTAGATTATATTTTGTATCACTTGATTTTAGATTTACGCCTTTTAGCTTTTTAAGTAGTGATGACAGTGGGTTTATGGCTAAGCAGAACCACAGAGGACTGAGTGAATCTCCTTGAAATATTCCTCTATTTATTTTGATTTCTGTACTTATTTTTGTTCCATTATTTGTATTGACACACAATTTAGTATTCCATTTTTTCATCATATTTTCTAATGTGTTTATCAGTGTGTTGTCAATTTTATATAGTTTTAACACTCTTAATAACCATTTATGAGGGACTGAATCGAATGCTTTCTTATAGTCTATGTATGCCATTTCAAGATTTCTATGTTTTTGACGAGCTCTTATTGTTATGATATTGTCTATTGTTAATTGCTCTTTACAGCCCATTGAGTGTTTTATACAGCCTTTTTGTTCTTCAGCTATTATGTTGTTGTTACTTAAATGATTATATATTTTAGTTGATATTATGGATGTTAGGATTTTATACATTGTTGTTAGACAAGTGATTGGTCTATATTTGCTGGGATCTGATGTATTTTCTGTTTTTGGGAGTAGATATGTTATTCCGGAAGTGAGGAAGTCATCGGTTTGTCCTGTTTGTATTATTTTATTCATTGCTATTGCCATTGGTTGATGAACTGTTGTAAAGTGTTTATACCAGAAATTATTATTATTATTATTATTATTATTATTATTATTATTATTATTATTATTATTATTATTTAATACAGATTCTCTCAATAGTAGCAGTGTTATTTTTGAAAATTGTCGAAATGAATGTATTATAATTATATACTATATATATATATATATATATATATATATATATATATATATATATATATATATATGTAATATAATAACATATATATAGTATAGATATATCACTACAAAACACAATAGTAATTATGTATACATTAACCAAATTACTATTATTATTATTGTTTTATATCAGCATCAATTTGACCCGGGGCAAATTATTATTATTATTATCACCACAAAAAAGTACAACCCACCCTAAAATCCAATATAACCCATCCTAAATATAACCCTTATATTAATATATATATTTATATATATTATATGTGTAAATAATTACTAAAGCATTTAGTTCATATATAACTTACACATATTTTTTTTAGTGATTAAATATATTTTTTAAAAATAAGTAGATATACTGTATATATATATAAGCAATTGATTGAAAACTGATTATTAATGGCAAATGTTTTTTGTTTATTCACATAAACAAATATTATTTTAAAAAGATAGTCACATATTATAGCCAAATATAAGCACATATTTCGCATATATATAGCTATAATATAATGTAAAATAATAGCTAAGATTACATTTTTCTAATATATGTATTATTGGGTTCAATATTTTACAATAAATAACTAGTATTTTATGTTTTATGCAATAATTTATTATACTGTATATTATTACTATTTGTTAATTTTTGTTACAAATACTGTAACATAATATTTACTGTATATATGTTTTCTAAAATCTAACTAATTTTTAATGTCTACTAAAAAAACAATAGGATTTAATGATTTATTTTAAATTGATTTTTAATTAATACTAACAGTTTAAAAGTTTTATAATTTATGTATTTAAGTATTAATAAGAGAAAAATATACTAAAATATTAATTTATTATTATTAATTGTAACACAATTTTTAAATTGTTATTTATTATAATCACATATTTTGACTGTAAAATAATTATAACCACATATTTTGACTATTTTAACAAAATATAAACACATATTTTCATGTTTTTAAGCAAATTTTTTTAATTCAATAAAACACTAATTTTAATTATATATATATCTAAAGTTACTAATAATTACATATATAATAAATTTAATATTTTTATTTTGTATATTATTTTGTTTATTGTATGTAATTTTTATGATATTATTTCTAAATTTAATATTATAATTTTAGACACATGTGTATATAGTATATTACATTATTATTTATATGATTAAAATTGCAAAATATTAGCATTAAATAATAATTAAAATAAATTTTATTCTGTATTTTTTTTATATATAACAATATCCAATAGTTTTAATAACTTTATATATCTGTATATAAAGAATATGTATATATTATTTAAATATATTTTTTAAAAAAAAGTTTAATTATTAATATAAATTGCATTATAAAATGAATATATGTACTAATTATAAATTATTTATATTAATATAATTTATTATTATAAATTAACAATATGCACAGTATTATACTGTATTATAAAGTTTTTATAACTAAAATAATAAATAGCGGTCATAACTATCATAGCTTTAATATTATAACCTAACCTAACCTAAACAAACAATATTGTAATGAATATTATATCGTTTTTTTTATTTTATTTATTTTTTTATTGTTAGTTATAATATTGATTACACTATTTACTGGAATTTACTTTAACTTTAATATATTAAGTAATTTATTTGTGAAAAATTTTTTGTTATAAAATATTTAATTATTAAAAAAAAATTCAATCAATTATTTAATCAATTAGCAGTAAAATAATTGGCAAACAAATACA
>NW_026533194.1:1417500-1762500 GCF_028296485.1 Oppia nitens | reverse complement strand
AATGTTTTTCAAACATATATATTTATATATGTTTGATACAGAATAATATATATATACAGTATATGTTTTTATTAAAAAATAAATAGATTAACAAACTTATAAAACATTATTTTAAATTAAATAATTAATTACAAAAAATTAATAATTTTTATAAAAATAAATAAATAAATTATGTCTATGTGTTTAATTATGTGTGTCTAATGTGTTCATTAATAATAATAATAATTTTTATATAGTTAATTAATTACTATATTAATTATTAAGTAATATAATTAATAATTTATTAATTATCATATATCCTGCCAACAACTCCAAACATTTTTAAAATATTTAGGATTACTGTTGTCATCAGTGGGTCCGACAGTCAATGGAGGAACAGTAGTCCTATTGTAACTCTTAAGTCTATTCCATAGAAAGTTGACAACATTTGGACTATCCTGAGCCCGGTTACTATACTCGCACGGATCGTCCAGTATGTTATACAAACATAGATCGCCCGGTCGACAATTGGTTAGGGCATCGGACGGTTTTCGGCCACACCTGATGGTCGACTGTTTCAATACTGAATAGTTTGGTTGTCTATTCAATTGTCGCAGTACTCGATATGAGCTACTATTCAGACGATCCGTATATTTCAATAGTTGACTAGAGGTTTGATTTGTTATATTGACCGGCGGTACGTACCAGTTGTTACCGACTAACTGGTGTTCGTAAATTAGTTTCCAATTTTGCCATATAATAGCTGATTGATTAAGAAACGGATCGATGTTCAGTAGGAGTTCCTGGCGTTTGGGAGTCGATAACCTATTTGTCATTGCTTTCCATTGAGATATACCTGTATGTGTATGTGTATGTGTATGTGTATGTGTATGTGTATGTGTATGTGTATGTGTATGTGTATGTGTATGTGTATGTGTATGTGTATGTGTATGTGTATGTGTATGTGTATGTGTATGTGTATGTGTATGTGTATGTGTATGTGTATGTGTATGTGTATGTGTATGTGTATGTGTATGTGTATGTGTATGTGTATGTGTATGTGTATGTGTATGTGTATGTGTATGTGTATGTGTATGTGTATGTGTATGTGTATGTGTATGTGTATGTGTATGTGTATGTGTATGTGTATGTGTATGTGTATGTGTATGTGTATGTGTATGTGTATGTGTATGTGTATGTGTATGTGTATGTGTATGTGTATGTGTATGTGTATGTGTATGTGTATGTGTATGTGTGAATGTGTGTGTGTATGTGTGCGTATGTGTGTGAATGTGTGTGTATTGTCAAATGATATACAAAGTTTTTATTATTTGGGTGTTATATTTAAATTAAATAATTGTAATTTTTTTATGTATATCTATTAATAGTATGCATACCATATATATTTGGCTGTCCCCGGATACTGGTTCCCATAGCTTCCAACACTGTCGGCAATATGTCGCTAACGTGAAACAGTCCGTCAAAAACATAGCCACTGTTTTTCAATAGCGGACTCCATATAAATGCTGGCCCTCTTATGCCTAAATTGATAAAAAAAATTATTTAATTAAAAAAAATATTCAACATTTTTTTAATAACAACAAAATAACACATTTATTAATTTTTTTTTTTAAAAACAATAAATATTAAATCCAAAATAAAAATGCTTGAACTTATTATTATTAAAAAAAACTTTTTTTAAAAAAAATGCACTTAAAAACTGAAAATTATTTATTAACCAAATGTGTAACAATTTTTTTGTTGTTTTATAATTAGTTGTAACCAATAAATTCATAATTTATAATACTATAATAATATATAAATATTTTTTTTTTAATTACAAAATTAATTGATTTCTATACCTCCTTCCCATATATGCTCTTTACCACTACGTAATGGTGTATTATAAGCTGCATTATCTATATATAAATATATATATAAAATAATAAATATATTTTTGATCAAAAATTATATATATATATAAAAATAAATAATTTAAAAAAACAATTATAATTAATGTAATAATAATTGATTGATTGATTGATTGTCTTATCTAACCGTTTGTCATTCCTATAGGTCGGCCGCCATTATCGGTAACAAACAAAACTATTGTGTTGTCTAACATCCCTCGAGAGTTTAACTTATCGACAATAGTACCAATCGATTCGTCCATAGCGTAGGCCATACCAGCCAACATACGGCGCTTATCGTTATCAATATTACTAACCAAATCGTTGTAGTATTTAGGCACCGGTACGTCATTGCTTTTTTCGTCCTGATGGACAGCCTGATGGGACATATAGATGAACAATGGTTGTCGGGTATCGTGTTTGTCAATAATTTCCGCACACCTGCGCTGATATATTGTTGTCGTATATTCGCCATTGAGATCGTCGACGGGATCCATATTATGGCGAAAGTCTAGTCCGCATACGTCAAAACTGCCGCACACACCGTACGGACCGTCCGGACAATCGGACAGACATCTTGTGTGGTTATAGTAGTCGACAGCACTGTTCCATATACCCAGGTGTGAGTCAAAGCCCCGGTAGGTCGGTGTGTATTCATGCTTATAGAAACCCATTGTCCACACGCCTAGGATTATGTAGTAGTAGTAGTAGTAGTAGTAATAGTTTTAGTATTAGTTGTAGTAGTATTAGTAGTAGTAGTAGTAGTTGTAGTAGTAGTAATAATAATAATAATAATAGTAATAATAGTAATAATAATAATAATAATAATAATTATTATTATTATAATAATCAAATAATAATTTTATAACCGGTAATAACCAATTATATTTTTTCTATATTATAATAGAATATATATTATATATATATATAAACCTTGTTTCATAATTATTGAAACAAAATTTACTTAACTAAACTAAAACTACAATTTACTATAGCATTGCTATATTTTTTTAATAATTAAGTTTTTCATTTTATTTTTCTCATTACCGACAATATGTGTACTATAGTTGTATGGTTTAAGATATTCGGGAAATATTCGGACATTCAATGGCAAACCGTTTGGCTGATTGGGTTCAATGGTTGCCGATTGAAAACCTATACGATAGGGATGTACGGCAGTCAACAGTGCCGACTTAGTCGGTACACCCAAATGTAGCGAATAGTATCGGTCCAAAACAATACCGTCGGCGGCCAGTGTGTCGATATTGGGTGTCCGCATGTGATCGGAATGATAGCCAACATCAGCCCAACCCATACTATCGGCGGTTATTAGTATAATGTTTGGCAATTGTTTGCCCGACGACTGGTGATGACTACTACTACTGCATAGTGTTTGGCAAACAATTAGACTAATAATAGGAATAATAATTAATTGAAATACAATTTTTTCAAACATTTTTTTTTCGTCAAACAATTTATTTAATGTTTTTTTTTTGTTGTTAAATATCTATTGTCTTTATATACTGTATATACAGTATATGTATACTGTATACAGGTATCTGTTATTATAATTTAATATATTTATATATAAAAAAAATATTTTTAGAAAAAAAATCAATGATTTAACAATTTTAATCTATTATTTATCTATTTAAAAAAAGACAAAATCATTTATATTACAATAAACTTTTAAATTATTCAGTATTTTACTTATTTATATTTTTTTATGTGTCTGTAAAACTCATCATTAATAACGTAATAAAAAAAATATTTATTTGAATTTAATTTCAATAATTTTGTTGTTGTTGCTGTATAATTTTTTTTTTTAAAAAATCAAAAATATATAAATTTTTGATTTTTTAAAAAAATGTAATAAATGTATAAAAAAATATATAGACTATATTATTTTATAACCTGTATAATGTATATTATTTTTAAAATAAAATTATAAATTATTTCAATTCAATGCAAACTCATTTGTAAACAATAAATTATCAATTTCAATTTTATTTTATAGGAATATTTAATATTTGTTTTAATGTAATAAAATAATATTATAAAAATTATAATTGAAAAAAAGTTAGATAATTTAATTCAAAAATATCAATTTAATTTAACTATACTTTAATGTAAGTTTACAATTTTATTATTTAAAAAATTTATTAATTAAAAATAAACAAGATATTTAAAATCTATTTTTTGGTTACAAATTTGCAGTGCACCGGGTTTTAGGACTCTCGCAGTTCCGTATAATCGGCGCAATGCCTTCCTCTAGAAGTACCACCAAACGTGTAGAAGTTGACCTTCGGGTATACTCGGGACGCATCCAACCCTTATGCCTCAAATCTCACGGGAACTCTGACTTCTAAAGGGAACAATATCTGGTATATACGCATATATACCAAGGGCTGAGATCTTTAGGACAGTATGTCCAGGACTTGGATCCAATGGTTAGATATTCAGACAGTGTGTTGCAGACACTTAGCAATGAAATGTCCACAGGTTTATAGTAAACATTTATTGGTAATAATTATAGATACATAACTTGTATTAGACTATATTAAGTTTAGTAAATTATATTATTATAATAAAAACTATGGTTAAAACATTACTAGAGGACAGGTATAGATCTATTGGCACTCAGGCCTACCCTGGAGTATGTGTAGGACTATTCGGTAGTCACTTAACTATACAACCGATCGTAAGGCTGTACATCACACAACTAACTGGTCTATAGTAGACAAGTGTACCAATAGTACTATGTATGACCTCTAGGACTAAAAAGGTTATACAAAATGTATGGAAATATACTAATAATTAGCAATTATAATAAGTAATGATAATTAGTATAATATTACTCGCATTGAGCACTAAAAGTATTACATTATAATAATGATATGAATGGGGAAAATCCTTAAAATACTAATGCAATTGAGGGCTGCATTACAAATTTTATTTTGTTTAATTTAATAAACTAATTATTAATTTGTTTTTTTATTACTATCATTATTATGTTTATTGTTTTATTTTATTGATATTGAATTATATTAAATTTAATAACTTATAAAACTTATAAAAAAGTATAATTTATTAATTTATATAATTTTTTAGTCATTACTGTTTAATTGAGAAAATAATAAAATAATTTATTATTAAATTAAATCTAATTATATATATATATATTTTTTTTGTTTCAATTATCATTTATAAAAACTTATTATTCATACTTTTAAAATAAATATTATTTAATAAATGTTTAAAAGTAATTTAATGCAATATCAACTATTTTTATATATACTGTATTATATAATATAATTTTAGTTATTAAATAGTTATCTTAAAGTAAAAATATTTAAGATATTAGAAAAATAATTATAACTGTTAACTAACTAATTGTTATTATATTTAAATAACTTCAACATTTCATTGTTTTTAAAATTATATATATAAAAAATATTTTTAATTAGCTTAAAATATCAATAATAATATTGCATTATTTTAATAAATAACTTATTTAACTTAAATAATAAAAAAACAATTAGTAAATATATTTTTTATTATTTCAAATAGATTTTAATATTTATTAAAATTTTTAGTTTTGTTTAACAAAACTTCAATGTGTATCAAAAATATATATAAATTTATAATTTTTGTTAATATGATATATTATATGATATATAGATTAATACAAATAGCAAAAAAAACTAATAATAAAAATAACAGTTTTTATGAGATTTTTTTTAAAGGACTACAATGTAATTACCGGTTAAAACATTATTATTATTATTAAATTCATTAGAAAATCATATTAATATCATTTTCATCGACACAACCGATATATTTGCAAAATTCGGGAAAATTTGCGGCAAAAAACAATTTTCTCAAACCGGGAACCAACAGATTCATCACTGGTTGTTGTTGTTGTTGTTGTTGCTGTCCATTAGGATAGAGAAGCATATAATAGTTATCAACATCTGGTATATGCCAATCGCCGGTATGATAGATGAACTCCTGTTTCGGTTGTTCTATAGATTTAGCAATCATTGCCTTCAATGACTGGACAGTTAGACTTTCCTCATGTAGACTGAAAATATCTAAACGATACAATTTTTGGCAACCCTTGATCAGTGATAGCATACCAGTATCAGTGATACCTAGAAATTTGGCACCCAATTTGATTTGACTAAGCTCTAGTATGCGTAGCTCAGGTAGTTTACTGATTGCTATTAGCGATTCATCTGTTAGCTGTTCGTTGGTACCGATTTTCAATTGTCTTAGATTAGGCACTACTGACCCAATGTTTGCGAGTGAGACATCACTGATGCCAATCGATTTGATTGACAATCGTTTCAAATGCCAGCCCGTATTGCTTAGATAGTCGAGCACTGGTATGTCCCGGTGCTGTTCATTCAATTGGTTTCGTCTATAGTGGGTATCCATACAGAATGTGAACCGTTCTAAGCGATGAAATTTTTTCAACGATTTCAATAGTTGGCCCAAATTGAGAATCGATTCGTAGCGTATGGTCAGTGACATATCCCTGAGTTCCGAACATTGTTGGCCAATTGATTTCAAATGTTGAGCAAAATCGCCGCCAACACCAATATCGCCGCTATAATCAATGGCCAGTAGACTCAGTTTCAGCAACTGTACGATACTGGTGACCAGCAGTGCCAAACTGGCCAATTCGGTATCGATGTTGATCTTCAATGATTCCAAATTAGGACATCTCTGAGGCAATTGATCCATCAGTGATAGGTCGTCAAAATCGGTAAACAATTTCTTGATTTCGATTAGTTGAGAACCGGGTGTTTTCGTGTCCATCAAATCATCGTCGACGGCGACAATCAAATCGCGTAGTCGAATATTTTTGACCCGACACAAATTCGGACAGTAGCGTAGTAACGGTAGTAGCGACGGCCGCTGATAATGTGGACATTGAAACACCAGATTCTGGATACCTGTACCAAAATGTTGGCCAAATGCCGCTAACAACTGGCCATTAAGTCGTTCGACATTCAATTTGACAGTAGTCAACGATTGCGGCGGATAGTTGCCGATAATAGTGTCCACTACTTGCCGATCGTGGCCAGTCTTACGCGATGCTATCGCCAGTTCCTTCAAGCGGGTCATCCGTTGCAAAACAAACTCTAGGCGTTCGGCCGATACGTCCCATTCGTATCGGAAACACGATTCGGGCGAGTTTTTGGCCAATTTTTCAAGATTATAGCGTCGATCTGTGTCCAGTTTGACGGTCAGCCTGTCCTGTCGGAGCCATAGATCCTGAAGACAACGTCTGAATTGTCGGCAAACTCCGACCAATCCTAACATATCGTCGACTGGTAAGTGTTGCAGTATTTCGCGGGTCATATCATCGTTGAAATGGTCAGTCCATTGGCATTGATTGTTATCGTCCACCACGTTGTTGTTGTCCTCATCGGTGGTGACGGCAGCGGCGGCGGAAATCACAGCACCCGTACTATTATAGCAACTACCGGTGCTTTCATTGACAGTATTGTTGTTTTTGTCCTCATCGGTGGTGGCAATCACAGCACCCGTACTATTATCGCAACTACCCGTGCTTTCATTGGCCGTATTGTTGTTGTTGTCCTCATCGGTGGTGACGGCAGCGGCGGCAATCACACCACCCGTACTACTATCGCAGCTACCGGTGCTTTGATTGGCAGTATTGTTGTTGTTGTCACCATCTATTAGATCCATTTCCTTCGCGATAGTCATTCAAAAAAACAAAAAAAACTTTTTGTTGTTATTATTAAATGACTTAATATTTGTGATATAAAAAAATAATATATTATTAATATTATTAGTATTTTTTTATTATTAATTGTTTGATTAACTTATGAAATGATTGACTAATTGATTGATTGATTGATTGATTGATTGATAACTAACTAACAAATTAATTAAATAATAATAATTAAAACGAAAAATAAATGTAAATATGATATTCAAAAAAAAAAATAAATAAATAAATTAAAATAAATAATAAATTTAAACATAAAATACGTCAATACATCAAACATAAAATAATAATTGTGTCTACAATAACTGTTTAATAACTGTACTCCTATTGATACTCAATACAAGCATAACTATTTAGTGACTAAAAAATATTATTTGTAGAAACAATAATAATAAAACTGTTGTAAACATAAACAATAATAAGTTTATTATTACTGTATTATTATTATTGGTTAAGAAAACTCATAACACATAGGATTTTATTCATCGATAACAACAACAACAACAACAATAGGATCACTAAATTGATCCCAATTTTTCAAAAACAACAACAAAATAACCCATCATTGCATCGACTACTGTGTACCATAAGCTGGCTGTATAGGATGAGATCACCTGTATGTGTGTTGGATCAGCTGATGCAGTGATTATTTATTTTTATGTTTTGTTTTTATTATTAATCCTTCTCTCTCTCTCTCTCTCTCTCTCTCTCTCTCTCTCTCTCTCTCTCTCTCTCTCTCTCTCTCTCTCTCTCTCTCTCTCTCTCTCTCTCTCTCTCTCTCTCTCTCTCTCTCTCTCTCTGTCTCACTCACTCACTCACTCACTCACTCACTCACTCACTCACTCACTCACTCACTCACTCTCGTCTCTCTCTCTCTTTCACCGCAGATGATGCCGAAGACAAAGATGTCGTCGTCAACGATGGCCAGAGTTTTAGCCAAAGATGTATTCGAAGAGATGCGCGAAGAAACCGAGCGACTATTCCGCGAACTACAGTTATGTCAGCGATATATAGATCTTTGTCGACAATATCGTCAGCTGGTCCTCGATTTCAGGAACGGCTGTGTCTGCGACCAGAATTTGCTTAACGAAACCAAGTTGTCCACTGTTGAGACTGGCTATACGGATGTTGAAGAATCGGCCATACAGTTGGCGACGGTTGAAAAAGCACAGCAACAACAACAACAACAAGCGATTCAAACTACCAAAGTCGAGGTCAACGCTGATAATAATAACAATATGGACAACAAATATGATGACAACAACGAGTGTCATATGTTGTCGGTCATAGATTTCGGTGTCGACACCGTCACTGCCGTCGCTGATGAATATGATGACAACAGCAGAGACTATAGACCATCAGCCCTGTCATCTAAGAGGTTGCGTCGTACTGTGCCATCGAAACGCAGACCATACAAGAAACGTACCGGCAATGACGGATCAGCCATCAACAACACAGATGGACAACATAATGATGACAATGTTATCGTCAAACTGGTCAAAGATAAGGCCAATCGGTTGCGCAAACGCTACTACTATTTCAACTACAAGTGCCACTGGGAGGGCTGTCAACGACGATTCGGTAAACATGACGAACTACTGGCCCATATTAGCAGCGCTCATACACAGGAACGGCCGCATAAGTGTCCGCAATGTGACCGATCGTTTGCCACCGAAAGCTATTTGCGTCAACACCGCAAGTCGCACGACACGCAACGGCAACGCTATGAATGCGAACTCCTGGACTGCCAGAAGTCGTTTACAACGAAATCAGGTCTCTTAAAACATCGGACAACTGTCCATTCGGACGAACGGCCGTTTGAATGTACGTATCCCGAGTGCGGCGCCAAATACAAGTCAAACGATGCACTGAAAAATCACGAATACAGTCATCAGACAGCAGGTGGTGGTGAACAACACAACTGTCCGTATCAGTCGTGTCCGAAACGGTTTACCACAAAAGCCGATCTTGAGGTTCATATGGCCAGACATACTCGGTCGACGTTGAAACGTGTTCGTCGAAATTACCGATGCCATTGGCCGGGTTGCGACTATTCGGGTACCAAACAGGAACTGGGTGTACATGTTAACCGACATCAAAACTATAAGCCCTACAGGTGTCCGCATCAGGGTTGCCAGATTAGCTACTATACCGACTACGATCTCAGACAGCATACTATCAAAGTACATGTGGTGACCAATCCGGA
The DNA here is from genome assembly GCF_028296485.1 of Oppia nitens. Lineage (NCBI taxonomy): Eukaryota > Metazoa > Arthropoda > Arachnida > Sarcoptiformes > Oppiidae > Oppia > Oppia nitens. Next base: position 1,752,641 of record NW_026533194.1, on the reverse strand, counting down.
GGACAAACAGTTCAAGTGTACAGCCCAGGACTGTACGAAAACCTACGCTACCGAACGTGACCTCAAACGTCATCGGCGCCGACACGACCGTATCTATCGATGTTCGTGGCCCGAATGCGATCAGTCGTATGCGGCCAAAGTATTGCTGGCCGAACATATGGATCGTCACTTGAATGTCAAGTCCCATAAGTGTCACTTATGTCCGAAAGAATTTTTTACGAAAAACAATTGTCGAACTCATATGAAAAATGTTCATAAATTTATATACAAAACTAATTAATTAATTAGTTTTATCCGTAATTTTTTTTTAATTTTTAGTTTTTATTATCATTACTTAAAATCAATTTTTTTGTTGAGATTTTTTATTTATACATATTTTTACCGTAAATATAGCTATTTATTAATACAGTATTATTAAACAGTTAATTAATGTAATATAAATTTTTGTTGTCGTTGTTGTTGTTGTAAATATATAAATAATTTATTATAGGATATAATTGTAATATTATATAATAATTTTTTTAATTTTAATTATTGTAATATATTAAAATTTTAAAATAATTAATTAATTATAATTAACATTAACTTAACATCAATTAAATTATAAGAGATTGTTTATTATCGTAATTATTATTATTATTAATACTAAAAAAATGTATTTTTTAAACCAATTTTTTTTTAATTACAAAACATTAAAATCTAATTTAATTTTTTACCCAAAAAAAATTAATTAATTTCAATTCAATAGTTATTATGTATTTTAACTTTTTTTTGTTTTGTTTTAATTAATAGACAAAACGTTATTAATGTTTACGTTTTTACTGATAATAAACTTCAATAATAATAATAATAAAAAATTTGTGTCAAAAATCACATAATCATTGTTAACAACAACGACAACAACAATATCACCATTAAATTGATCCCAAGTTTTGTTTTTTTTCAGACAACAACAACAACAATATCATCAATCACTTGTCTGCAGCACCTGTAGTATTGAACTACAGTAAGTGGTGTACTGTCTGTACCGCCGGGTTTGTCGCGCCGGCCGATATATCGCGCGGTTGGATCAGCTAATGCTCTCTCTTACTCTCTCTCTCTCTCTCTCTCTCTCTCTCTCTCTCTCAGCGCTCGATGTCATCATCGTCTCGGAGATCAACAACGACTACTCGGACGACACGGAAAGTGATGGCCGCCAAAGTCGATGATGACATAACTAAGCCGTTGGCGGCGGAGTCGTCGTCGTCGTCGTCCTCGTCGTTAGCCTATCACTGTTCGTACCAGTCGTGTACGCGTGTGTTCACCACACGAGAAGCACTGGTCAATCATCAGTCACGGCATACGAGAAGGAAAACGGCTGGTAATGACGGCGGTGGCCGCCGGAAGCGTACCGTACGGCGTGACTGTCTGTGCCAGTGGCCCGACTGCGAGTTTGCCGGTACCAAACAGGAACTGGAAATACATATGAATCGACACGAAAATCGGCGGCCATTTCACTGCCCGGTCGACGGTTGCCAACAAACCTATATACGTGACTACGATCTCCGACAACACCATCAACGAGTACATGTGCTTACGAAACCCGAAGACAAACAATTCAAGTGTCCGGTCGACGGCTGTACTAAAGCCTACGTTACCGAACGTGACCTCAAATTGCATCGTCGCCGTCACGACCGTATCTATCGCTGTCATTGGCCCGAATGTGACCAGTCGTACGCTACGAAAATCCTATTATCGGAACATATTGATCGGCACCAGAATTATAGGTCACATAAATGTGATTTTTGTTATAAAGAATTTTTTACGAAAAACAATTGGATTATTCATATGAAAAGAGTACATAAATTTGATTATAAAACTAATTCATTGTTAAAATAATTTTTGTAATTTAATTAATTAACTAATTAACTAATTATAATAATAATAATAATGATTATTATTATTATGAATAAATAATAAAACAACAAAATATTAAACTACTATTAATATTATTTAAATTTTTGTTGTTGTATTGTATAATAAAGTTTTAAAGTATTTTTTACATTTTAAAAATCAATTAATTGCAAGTAATTGTATACAATTATAATTTAATTTAATAATAAAACAATTTATTTATTTAACCATATATTTATTAAACTTCACTATTTTATTATTAAAATTTGAAATTATATTAAAATTGTTTAAAAGAAAATACCTAAAAAAAAATAAGTGAACCAAAAAATAAATACAAAAAACTTAAATTGTTTAATTTTTCAATCAATTCAAACTACTATAAATTAATTCGGGGGGGTGGGTGGGGGTTGAAATAATAATAATAATAATTTTATTATTAAAAAAATTAATATATATTTTTTAAATATACTGTTAATATACTGTTTGAATATACAGTGTATAATAAACTGTATAAATAAAAAAAATAAAATAAAAAATAAAAACTTAATGTTTATGTATTTTTTTTTGTTGTGTTTACAAACATATTGTTATTATTATTATTATTATTATTATTATTATTATTATTATTATTATTATTAAATAAGTTATTAAATATATAAGTCATTAAATCAATCAATTAATAGCATCGGTAATGTCTACCGACTGACTGACTGACTGACTGACCGATCGGCCGACTGGTCTGCGTGTGTGTGCGTGTGTGTCGAGTCGTGTGTTGGATCAGCTGTTGGTTGTCGGTTGGCTGAAGTTTTACTGAAGTCAATGGTTTTTTTTGTCGTCGCGCGCGATCTTCATCGGTATTATACGATAATCAGGTGATATATCGCGCCCGCGATGTCGAAGATGTCGTCAACAGCAGCAATGATGGCCAGATGTGTGGCCAAAGATCTGTTTGATGAGATGGTCGAAGAAACCGAACGACTATCAAGTGAACTACAGATGTGCTACCGATATATAGATCTCTGTCGACAGTATCGGCAACTGGTGTTGGACTTTAGGATGGGCTGTATGTGCGACCAGATGGCGGCGGCAGCGGCGACAACGGCTGAGGTGGACAACAACAACAAGAACGACATGACGACAAGGATCGATACCGTAGAGATTGGCTACGCGGCCGTCGAAGAGTCAATGTTGTTGGCCGTCTCAGGACAGCAACCGATGGTCAGCGATCTGATTATTGGATGCGAAGATATTCAGAGCGAATATAGACCACCGCCGCCGTCGCCGCCGGCAGTGTTGGCGGCGGCGGTGAAGCGCAGGTCATACACGAAACGTAATATTACTGGCGATGTTGACACCGATAAGAACGATGTCATTGTCAAACTGGTCAAAGATAGGGCCACCAATCAGTTGCGCAAACGTTACTACTATTTCAATCACAAATGTCATTGGGATGGTTGCGAGCGCCGATTCGGCAAACGTGACCAACTGTTGGCCCATATTAGCAGTGCTCATACTCAGCAGCGGCCGTACAAGTGTTCACAATGTGACCGCACGTTTGCTACCGAAACCTATCGACGACAACACCACGACTTACAACACAAAGACAAAGACGTCGTTGTTCAGCGACAAATACATGAATGCTGTTTTATTGGCTGCCAGAAGACGTTTACCGGTATGTCTGGACTGGCAAAACATCGCCGTACTGTCCATTCGGACGGACGACCGTTTGTCTGTACGCAGAGTGATTGCAGCGCCAAATACAAGTCAAACGATGCGCTCAAGAATCACGTACTGATCAGACATCCGACGACAACGTCGTCGAAAGAAGTACAATACCATTGTTGTCCAGACCAGTCGTGTAGCCGTAAGTTTTCGACGGCACAGAAGCTGGATGTTCATCAACAGTCACGACACTCCTCATCGACGACAACCAGGAGGTCATCGGTGTTACGCCGTAATTGCCGCTGCCATTGGCCGGGTTGTGACTATTCGGGTACCAAACAAGAGTTGGGCATACATTTCAATCGACACCAGAATCACAAACCCTACCTGTGCTCGCATCAGGGCTGCCACCAGACCTACTATACCGACTACGATCTCAGACAGCATACTATCAAAGTACATGTTGTGACCAATCCCGAGGACAAACAGTTCAGGTGTACGGCCAAGGACTGTACGAAAACGTACGCAACCGAACGTGACCTGAAGCGTCACCTACGGCGACACGACCGTATCTATCGATGTTCGTGGCCCGAATGTGACCAGTCGTATGCGGCCAAAGTTCATTTGGCCGAACATATGGACAGACATTTGAATAGAAAGTCTCATAAGTGTCACATCTGTGCCAAAGAGTTTTTCTCGAAAACCAATTGTCGGACGCATTTGAAAAATGTTCATAAATTTTATTAATAGTTATTATAATTTTAATTATTTTAATTAATATTATTATTATTATTACATTTTTTAATTATTAATTCTAAATAATTTTGTTTTAAAAAATAATTATTTATTTTTTGTTTGTTTCTAAATACTGTATATAATATATTGTTAACTATTATTAACTTTAGTAGCTTATTATAAATAATTATTAAAATAATAATTATTATTTTATCTATAAAAAAAAATAAATAAATAAAAATAATAATTATTAAATATATTTATTAATGTTAAAAATTAATTAATAAAATTTTAATTATTAATTCTAATAATTTTGTTTTCAAAAAAATAATAATTTTTTTTGTTTGTTTCTAAATACTGTATAATACAGTGTATATAATAAATTATTAACTATTATTAAATAATAATAATTATTTTATCTATAAATAAATAAATAAAAATAATAATTATTAATGTTAAAAATTAATTAATAAAATTTTAATTATTAATTCTAATAATTTTGTTTTAAAAACTAATAATTTATTTTTTGTTTGTTTCTAAATACTGTATAATACAGTGTATATAATATATAATATATTATTAACTATTATTAAATAATAATAATTATTTTATCTATAAATAAATAAATAAAAATAATAATTATTAATGTTAAAAATTAATTAATAAAATTTTAATTATTAATTCTAATAATTTTGTTTTAAAAACTAATAATTTATTTTTTGTTTGTTTCTAAATACTGTATAATACAGTGTATATAATATATAATATATTATTAACTATTATTAAATAATAATAATTATTTTATCTATAAATAAATAAATAAAAATAATAATTATTAATGTTAAAATTAATTAATAAAATTTTAATTTAAAAAACATAAAATCAATTTTATAACTACCGCTGCTTGTTTACGCCCACACACACACACACACACACACACACACACACACACACACACACACAATATAGACTTGCCTACTATACAGGTGCCACCTGTTTATTTTACCAATAGTATTACATGTATTTTAGTACATGTACAATTTTTTTTTTTTTAGTTATTTATTTACTGTCTACTGTAGTTAAATTATTAGACGACATATTATATTTAAAAAAATGTTAAATCATTAGGTTACCAGTGTATATTTTTAAATAATAATAATAATAATAATCAACTTATCATGCTAATCAAATAATAATAATAATAATAATAATTAATCAATTTTATAAAAATTTATATTAAAAGTTTAAAAAAAAATATATATTATACATACATAAGTAAATAATAATAATAATTAATTTTAATTAAAACTAATAAAAAACTATTTGGTCAGCCTATAGACCGCTATATTATTATATGATTTATATTATTATAATATAATACACTTTCGGGTGTTCGGGTGGTTGACCACCAGTTTAGTGACAACACAGCACGCGTGAACCGTAGCCGCAGCCGCCGCCCGAACGGGAATCACCGCCGAAAGATATGGCCACCTCTGCTGCTGCAGCCGTCGCAGCCGTCAGACTGGTCTGCAAAGACGTGTTCGACGAGTTGACCGACGAAAACGAGCGCCTATTGGACGACCTTCGCCTTAGCCATCGATATGTCAATCTATGCGAACAGTATCGGCAACTGGTGTTCGACTTTCGCAATGGCTGTGTATGCGACCAGAATGTGGCCACAGAAGCCAAGATCAATGCCGTCGAAATTGATTACAATACGGCCAAAGAGTGCGAAACACAGTTGACGGCCGATAGGGCTGCGAAATTGGCCGCACGATTGGCCCGCGAAGCCGAAGAGGAAGCAGCGGCGGCAGCAGCTGCTGCTGCAATAGCGGCGGCCAATGTTTCGCCGACAGCGACTACGGGCAAACCGAGAGGCAGACGACGTAATGGCGGCATCAAACGTGAGATTACCGGCGCTGATGACTATGTCCAGGAAGATGTTGTCGGCGGTGATGATGACGATGACGACGACGACGACGACGACATTACAGACAAACCGTTTAGGCCTAAGAAGACAACGACAACGAAGACGACGCCGCGGACACTATCAATGTTACCGTCGAAACGGAGGTCATACAAGAAGCGCAATATGACCGGCGATGGATCGAATAATACCGATGATACGGATGTTATCATCAAATTGGTCCGAACAAAGTCCAATAAAATTCGTCGCCGATATTACTATTTCAATCACAAGTGTCAGTGGGAGGGATGCGACCGAAAGTTTGGCAAACGTGAAGAACTGTTGGCACACGTGAGTAGTGCCCATACAAAGGAGCGGCCGTTTAAGTGTAAACAATGTCAACGATCTTTTGCTACCGAAAGCTATCTGCGATCGCACGAGAAGTCCCATAAATCACGTGAACGTCGTTACGAATGCGATCTAATGGACTGCCAGAAGGCGTTCGTATCGAAGTATAGTCTGGTCAAACATCAGACGACTGTCCATTCGGATTGTCGACCCTATGTCTGCCAATACGGCGATTGCGGTGCCAAATATAAGGCCAAAGATTCACTACAGCGACACGAACTTAGCCATCAATCGGGCGAACAATTTCGCTGTCCGTACGAGTCGTGTCCGAAATCCTATCCGCACAAAGAAGACCTGGACGTACATATGTCCCGTCATACCCGATCGTCGTTCAAGAAGACACGTACGAAAAAATTTCAATGTCATTGGCCGGGATGTCAGTACTCGTTCAGCGGTAAACAACAATTGGAGTATCATATGAACCGTCACCAGAATATTAAGCCATTTCCGTGTGAAGTTAGCGGCTGTCAGATGACATACTATACACCCTATGAGTTGAATCATCATATGAATCGTGCGCACCGGTGTGTCGATGATAAAGACAAAGAGTTTGTTTGCGATCTGGACGGTTGCGGTAAACGTTATGCCAACCGGTATGACCTCAAGCGACATAAGCGCCGACACGATCGTATCTATAGATGTTCGTGGCCCGAATGTGACCAGTCGTATCCGGCAAAGATTGCATTGAAAGAACATATGGACAGACATCTGAATGTTAAGACACATAAGTGTCACTTTTGTGGTAAAGAATTTTTTGCTAAAAATAATTTTCAAACACATCTGAAAAATATACATAAGTTTGTATTCAAAACGTTTAAATGATTTTATTTTTTTAATGATTTATTTTTTTGGGTTTTAATTTTATGTTTATTTTTTTTTGAATTTATGAAGTTTTTATGAATTATTTTTTTTGTTTTTTTCCTAATTTATTAATTATGAGAAATAATTATAATATATATATTATATATGTTTATGATTTAACAACAACAATTAATTAATTAATTAAATACACCAATTAAACGAAATTGTATCATGGTAATTTATTGTTTTTTTTATAAACAAATAATACAATAAAAATAATAATTAATTTTAATAATAATAATTAATTATTAATTATTATCAAAACAATACTATTTCTATTGATTTTTGTTATTAATAATACAATAATCTAATAATACTGTAATTATATAAATATAAATAAATAATATTATATAAATTATAATTAATTTTTTAATTTTTTGGCCAATATTTTTATTTTGTAAAATAATTTTTTTTTATTAATTAAATTAATTAATAATTATTTATAGAAATATATTTTATTGTATTTATTAGAAAAAATATAATATATATCTATTGGTATAATATTAATAAATTATTTATTGATTTATTTTTTCGCTAATATTTTAAATAATTAAAAATTTATTTTTAATTAATTTTTATTACATTATGTTAAATATATCAAATAAAATAATTTACTATACATTTAAAATGCTATTTAAATAATACATACTAAATATACTGTAATTATAAACAGTGTTTACTGTATTTCCATTGACTATACTATTTGACAACAAACAAAAAAATGTAAACAAATTGTAAACTACAGTAAAAACTATTTATTTGAAAAAAATTAAACCAAAAAAAAAATCAAAACACAAATATATCACTAATCATGTGATATATTATATCATAATAACAACAATTAGTAAAACAATTATCATATTATTAGCGGTAAAGACAACAACAATAACAACAACACAATCGCTGGTCACACAAATGCCGCGCAAATCATATTCATCGATGATTACCGTCGATGTCAACGACTGTTTCGATGAACTTCGTCAGGAAAACACCCGACTAGTAGTCGTGATGATTGATCTGAAGAGACAATTACAGCAATTGCTGGCGAAATATGATGCCTTGTTTCCGGTGGACGACTGGCAACGTATTGGCCGACTGTTGGATACGACCGCCGATGAAAAGTATCGACAGTTTCCGGACGCCGTCACAGAAGACGACGTCGAAACGATAATCCCGTTGATTGTCAAACAGGAGGACACAGAGGCGTCGGCGGTGGCGGCGGAAATCGATGACCAATTGACGAAAGTGTTGTCGTCGTCGGAACCGTTGACTGCCGAAGCGGGAAAACGCCGCCACTTAACGACGACGCCGACCACGACTGTTGCCACCCGACGACGTAAAGCATTTGTCAAACAGGACCGACGCGGCAATCGATCGACTGGTGAACTAAAGATATGGCTAACGAAAGCCGCGATTTGCGACGAAACGACTGGCCTGTACTGGTGTCCGGTTGACGGCTGTCGTCGAGGCCGTCGTAGCGATGATGATGAAGCCGTCGGCGGTGATGACCACAATGACCGAGAGGAGGATAGAGGGTTTGGCGAGTTTAAGATGCTTTACGATCACTACATCTATCATCATTATATACCGAAAAGCTATCGCTGCCGACATTGCGGTAACGGTTTCAAATCGCCGTCGCATTTGCGCGATCACGAGGCCCGACATACCAAAGAAAAACGATTTGCCTGTCCGTGCGGTAAACGATACAAAACGGATAAGGATCTAAAGTTTCATCGACGCAATCGTTGCGAAAACTATCCGATGTCGAGGAAGACGACAGAGTTGTCGTCGACAACGACGTCGGCGGCATCAGCTGTGATTCAGACGGCGGCGGATAATAATAGCTGTGATAATACTAATACCGATGAGACAATTGTTGGTATTAGCGATGAATTATTGTTGGACTCGACGACGATGACGACTACTACTACTAATAAGACAATAGCCGATCAAATTGCTGACCAAATTGCTGATCAAATGATGTTTGATATTTCCGATGATATACGACATCAACCGCCGCCGTCATCATTGTTGACGACAATTTTACCGCAACGGCTACGCGAAGAGACTGTTGCGGTCACATTGAAACCGTTGTCGCAAAACAATTACGACGAATCCATTGGTCAGTATGTCTGTCCCTATCCGATCTGTCTGAAGCCGTTCGCCACCAATAAGACACTCTACAAACACTACTACTATACTCATTACAAGAAAAACAGACTGTTCTGCCGCTACTGTGGCAATGGTTACAAGTATTTGTCGCATTTGCGCGAACACGAAGTCCGTCATCAACACGACCGACCGTTTCGGTGTCCGCATCGACGGTGCGGCAAACGTTATAAGACATTAAATGTACTGCAGTTTCATCTGAGCCATCACTGTCCGTTCGAGAAGCTTAACAAAGATGATGTCAATGATTTTGGTGTCGGTGTTGATGATGGTGGAGGTGGTGGTGACGACGAGATAACGATTCTCAATGACTACAATAATGCCAATGAAATACGGGAGACAACGACTACTACTACGATCACTGACCACATCACTCAATCGACATCATCGGTAGACAATGACAATAATAGCAGTGAGCCAACCAATAATAGTATCACCGCTGCCAATGTCTTATCTAGAATATCAATGGGCGACAACTTTGATTCAACTAAACAACTGTACTGTTGTCCGACTGTTGGCTGCGATAGTCAAGGTTTTCGTGACAAGAAGTCACTGTACAATCATTTCTATTACAATCACAGGCGTCGGCTCAAAGATGGCCGACTCGGTTGCAATCTGTGTAGCAAATCGTTTACATTTCGGTCACAACTGGACGAACATCGGCTGTCACACTCATCGGGCCAGCCCTACCGCTGTCCGCATCCGGATTGCGACAAACAGTATAAGCAGATAAAAAATTTGCGCCACCATCGACGCTATCATCATCAGGAACAGTTGCCCCAGTGGACTGGCGGCCGGATCCAGACTCGACCGCCGCTATACGACAACCAGACCACCACCGCCAAGGACTCGACCAATGGACCGATAACTTGCGAACAATGCGGTAAACAATTGAAATCGCAGCCGCACTACAACCTGCATCGGACACACTTTCATAGCGAACGCAAGACATGCCGGTGTCGAGTGGACGGTTGCGACCAAATATTTCAGACGCCCAGTCAGCTGCGCGTACATCGTATACGCGAACATAACTTTCCGGTTCAACAGCGACGCAATTTCCCGCTCAGACAATGCGAATGGCCCGGCTGTGACTATCAGACTACACATTCGGGTGCCTACAATCGCCATCAGCGGGTCCATACCGGCGAGAAACCCTACCAGTGCCAGTGGCCCGGCTGTTATAAGGGGTTGTCGTCGACGGTGTCCCTTAACGATCACATGCAGATGCATGAAAACAAGCGTCCGTTTTCCTGTCATTGGCCCGGCTGTGGCTATCGGGCTAACTCGAAAAAATATATTGAAAAACATGTGAAAAAACGGCACAAATAGTATCATCGCACGCGCGCGCACACACGCAACACGTGTGTGTGTTAATTGCGTGTTTTTGTTTGAAATTCATATTTATTTATTTTTTGGTATTTAATTTAATTTAATTACAATTTTTTTAATTACAAATATATATGCAATAAATCATTATTAAGTGTTTTGTTTAATCAAATGAATCGTTTTATAAGTCTGTAATAATATATTAGTTTTTTTTATATAAACTATAACATCAATTAAATGGATATTATTATTATTGTTTTAATAATTTAATTAAATTTTATGATATTTTTTTCAACAACAAATGTTTAGCAAATACAACAAATATTTTGTTTATTGTTTTTGTGAATAATTATAATAATATTAGATTAAAAAACAATAGACTATTTAAAACTAAACAAAAATTATTTTCACTTAAACAAAAATTTTTAATAGTTTTTATATACAATTGCCAATACTATTATAAAATCAGAGGCGGGTTAGTGGGGGGAGGGGGTGTTAAAATATTTAGTATTCAATACAAAAAAAAACACATTTAATATTTAATAAATCTAATATTACCAATTTTATAATAATTTTTGTTAAACATATAATTAACAATAGTTTCGTTGCAATTATTATCATTAATACGATTGGATTTTTTATCGTAAACTTTATGAACTAGTTTGCCAAACATATCGACACAGACATCGCGAAACATTAGTACAGATACGCCAAACCATAGACTGATAATACTGGCCATTAGACAGAGGTATTCTTCGGCAGACATTTTCAATGATATTTTGTAAACGGTTTTCGGATGTGCGGGCGCTTCCAATATGACTGTATAGACGGCGGCGGGATTTTTGTGCAGTTGACGATAGTCCTGATGTATGTCATAGTAGTTTGCATGACATATGGCATATCGGTAGCACCGGCGGCTACAATCGCCCGGTTCTATAGTACGGACAAATAGTTTCCTATAGTATTGGCCATACGTTAGGTTGTTGTTGTTGTTTGTGTCGGTGCCGTCGCCACCAATTTCAGCGATAATACATTCGTCTATACATTGCTGACGGGAATAGTGGTCGGGTGGCAAACATTTTAAATGACTGGGCGGATGATTATACTGGACACTGGTATGTCTATAGCCTAGTGTACAGGTATCCGATTTACTTGTCTTAACCAATCGGACATCACGCCTGAAATAATCGTATATCCGTTCCCCAGGTGTATGTATAGTAACTGTCAGATCGTTGAATGGTAACCGATGTCCATCGATACCCGTAATCGACAAATAGCATGACATCAATGAATTAAACCCAACATACATATTGGTGATCATGTATCCATTGATGTTTAGTTTAGCATTATCATCATAATCATCATCATCATTATCACCATTACGGTTATATCTGGCAAATATGGTCATACAATAGAGTGTACCAATAATTTTCGTATAATAAGGTCCAGTCCGGGTATTGCATGGTTCAAGCATTTTGCTGAGATTACCAGTAAATAGTTGACATTGAATGAGTTTAGTTGGTTCCCATAGCCGAACTAACTGTTCACTAAGTGTAAGATTGTCCAGATAGGCGTACGGTGTCGATGGTGACCGGCCCAGTGCTCGGCTATAGTTAGCCCAGTATTTGGGTTTAAGCAGCGCTAGCTTATCAATGCAAACGGTAATACCGGGTAATTCAATGTACTCGTCCAACTCATATCGGACATCGGTAATAGTCTTGTAGGACAGGTATCGGTGACTGATCTGATAGGTCTGGTAGAGATAACCCCATAAACATAACAGATTTATTAGCCATTTTAATATTTGGAAATAATTCATAATTTTTTTTGGTTGTTCAGACATTAAGTTGTTTTGCAAAATATAATAGTATTTTTTCAAAAGTTATGTAATGTATATGATATGATGTGTTTGTGACAATTTATATGCAAATTATTATTAATAATATATATATAAATATTTATATTTAATTGTAAAATAAAATAATTCAATTTATTTCAACATAGTTTTTATTGCATAATCTAATATTATTATTATTATTATTATTATTTGATAAACAAACTATTGTCTATCTTAAATAAATTTATTTATTTTATTTTAATATTGGTATTATTATTATTATTATTAAAATAATGTTAATGTTGTTTATAGACTATAATATAGTGAATAAGTGAACTATACTAGGTTATACAAGTAAAATATTAATAAATTTAATAAATTTAATAAATTAATAAAATAAATAATATTACGGTATTATGATATAAGTTTATTTATATTAAATAATAAATTAAATAATATTTTTTAAAAAAATTATTAACTAATTTACAATAATATTTTTAATATTTAATATTAATTGTTTAATTTAAGCATTTTATAAACCTATTGTATATTAACTAAATATATAATACTATAGATTTTTTATTTAATATAAGGGTATAAAATCTAATATTTTAATTAGTCATTGATATTAATATTTTTTATTTACTATATATATATATATTATTGTCGGTTTGAAAACAATAAATTTATTTATTTATTTTTACTTTTCATTTATCAGGGATAGTTAGAGAGAGAGAGAGAGAGAGAGAGAGAGAGAGAGAGAGAGAGAGAGAGAGAGAGTCAAAATTAATTGTTAAAAATTTAATAATAAGTCAAGTCATCTCATATTTGTAGTAAAAAAATTACATTGTTTTTATACAGTAGTATTTATTTTTTTTGTCAATTGTTTAATTAAATAAAAAATAATATTTTTTATAATAATAATATTTTTAAATATATATATAAATAAACTAAATATAAATTTAAAAAAAAATTTAATTATGATTTTAAAAGATAAAGTTGCTTTAATAACAGGTATTAAAAAATATAGTAATAATAATCATTAATTATAAACAAATACAATTTAAAAAAAGTATATCAAATAATTATAAATTTTTAAAATAATACTTATTATTATTTTAATAATAATATTTGATTTCAATGATAACCACAAAAAAATATCTTTAATTTTTTAAAATCTTTTTAAGGATCAACTTCTGGCATCGGAAAAGCCATAGCCATAAAACTGTCGACACTGGGAGCCCGGATAGTCATTACAGGCTTAGGTGATCCACAAGATATCGATGAACTGGTAGTTGAATGCAGACAATGTAATCCTCTAACATGTAATGCTGATGACGTATGTGATGGCCCCGCCATTAGACAACCGACAGCTATCAGTGTTTGTGCCGATCTATTAGTGGACAACGATGTCGATAGTCTATACCAAATAGTGATGACAGTGTACGGCAAATGCGATATTTTAGTCCATAGCGCCGGTGTTTTACAATTTAATGATTTTATGACTACCGGTGCCGGTGATGGTGCTAACTATATGGACAGTTATGATCAGGAAATGCTATTTGTAAGGAACAGCCAACGATTGACACAATTGTTTTTGAGGTCATTGATTGCCAATAAGGGTTGTATTTGTTTTATAACCGGTAATTTAGATCAACCGGTTAGTATTGAAATTTTAATTTTAATTAAAAAAAATTGTCTATGTCTATATATTGTAGTTTATTTTTAATTAATTATTTTATAATTAATTAATTATATATATATATATATATATAGCATATATTGTATTATTAAATACTGTATATATATATAATTTATTCATAGCATCCGATAATATTGGCCAACAATTTAAACAAATCGTGTATCGATATGTTTAGCAAATGTTTGGCTATTGAATTAAAGCCATACAATGTACGTGTTAATTGTATCAGGTAGATTTTTTTAATATAAAAAAATTAATTAATTAATTATTAGTTTATTTATATAAAATATTAAAAAAAAAAATTTATTATATATATATACACTATATATCTATTACACTATACTATAAGTCCTGGAGTTATAGCAACACCAATGGTAACAAATGTACCGATGATCAGGGATATAGCTTTTTCGGCCGATTATATCAATCAGATACCATTGCGGAGAATCGGTACGGCCTATGATGTGGCCAATGCAGTCGTTGGATTTATAGTGATTGATAATAAGTCAAATTTTTTAACCGGTTCAAGATTATCGGTAAACGGTGGACATTGAATTATAATTTTTTTGAAAATAAATTCAACAATTATTATCATTATTTTTAAGTTTATTTTTATTAATTAATTATTAATAAGTTATAAATATATAGTGTATGAATAAAAAATATATTATAATTATCATTATAAGTACTTTTTAAAGAAAATAAATAACTTTAAGCACACAATAAAAATCAAAAATTGCTATTTAATTAATTAATTTTTTTAAAAAAACAAATTAATACAATAATTGTATTGTAAACGCGTGTCTTATAATGTGGTTACAGATATATAATAATTATAAATTTATAAAATTAATTATATATATACAGTATATTGTGTATGTATGTGTGTGTGTGTGTGTGTGGCTACAGGTGCTGTTCACAGTTATTATTATCATTATTATTATTAGATAAGAAACAGTGAGATTTAAATAGTTAGTGTTTATACCATTAGTTAAGATAAAAATATCTATTGACTATAAAAAATAAAACAAACAAAAACATAATAAACTGTCGGTTAATCATTTAGGATAGGATTACCAGATGATTGATTGATTGATTGATAGATAGTATTATCGATTGTCGATAACTCAGTCAATAATCTGTATATATACTGTATAATCAAGGGTTAAGCAAATTTTGTTGGTCTAGGGGTGGGGTGGGGTGGGAGGGAGATATCTATATTGGCCTATAGTGGTTGTAGTAGTGTTTAACGTAAAGTTGTGTTTATTGATAATTGTTAATAAGATACCGGCGCCTAGTTTTCCATCGTTTTACGACCGCAGCAGCAGCAGCATCGGTATTATTAGTCCATTTGGCCAACATTATTGGTAGGCCAAACCATAGACTAATCAAACCGCCCATATGGCACACGTAGTCGATGAATGTCATCCGCAAAAATAGCAGATATTCGGTTTTCGGTTGCGACTGTGCCTTAATTAGTATTGTATAGACCGATGATGATGATGATGATGATTGGGGATCCAACCAATTGTTAGGATAATCATAATCCATAGAGACATCATAATAATTTGTATAGCATAGGACACGTTGGCTGCATTGTTGAACACAATCGCCCGGTTCTCTGGAACGGTATTCGGCATCAAATTTCCTATAGTATTGGCCATACGTTAGGTTGTTGTTGTTGTTGATAGCATTATCATCGTCATCATCACCACCCGGGTGTCCAATCTTTCGGATAATACATTTTTCTATACATTCCTCGTGGGAACGGTATGCGGTCAAACATCGCGGCGGTGGCTGCCTGTCCTCTCTATAGCGATAACTAGTCTGACTATAGCTTAGTGTGCATACAGACGACTGTGTATTGGCTGTAAATATAATCGGATAGACTGACCGTTCATATAAACCGTTTACCTGTTCCTCCGGTGAATGTATAGTAAACATAATACTACTATCCAATTGTCTTGTATTAATAGTTTCAGTTAGCAATCGTCTACTTATAGGATCAGTTAGGTTCAATTGGCAGTCCAACATTAATTTCAAATCACTACCATCATCACTAGTCATCGTCATAGTATTACTGTTGTTATATCTGGCAACCATGGTCATACAATAGTGATGGTCAATAATTTTCGGATAGCTATACTGTTGTCCAATAGTTACCGGTATCTGGTCTATATATGGGTGCCGTCCAAACATTTCCTTGTTGTTGTTGTTTTTCCAATTGTCGGCAGCTGTTAGTTGACATTGGATCAGTTTACTTGGTTCCCATAGACGAGCTAACTGTTCCTTATAGGTTAGACTATCCAGATAGTCGTACTGATTGGTAGTAGTAGTAGTATTAGTAGATGACTGGTCCAGTAGTTTATGGGTATAGTTAGCAGCCTTCGTCATCATGTCGTAGTATTCAGGTTTGATAAGTGCCAGCTTATCCAGACATAGGGTAATACCGGGAAATCTAATATATCGATAGCCATATCGGATATTGGATACAGTATTGTAGGACAGGTATAGATCTGTTAACAGATATGAATGATAGATATAGCCGGACAAACAAAACAATATTATTAACCCTAAAACTATTTGAAGAAACATATTGTTGTTTAGTATATATTATAGATTAGACACCCATTTAATTAGTATCTGGGTAATCTTGTATTTATAATAATTTAATTTATACAGTATGCAAAATAAAAACTTTATTTATTATTAACTATTGCTATAACTACTGTATTAAATAATACTAAAACCTATTTTATTAGGTAAACAAATTTATTACCAAAATATACTGTAATATTTTATTATTTATTATTGTATTTATATAATTAAATTTTATTATTGTAAAAATAAATTTTTATTTGTATTTATTATTAATAAAATATATTATATTATTATATTTTCTATTTTAGTATTAAATATTCTTTACTATTGAATGTTTTATTTAATTTTATCTAATATGATATATAAATAAATTATATTACAGGTAAAAACATAATTAACTTTTATTATTAAAAAAATGTTTATTTCTAGAGATTTTGTTACTTATAGTACTAATATTAATACTAATGATTAAAATATTATTACTACTAAATACTAATGATACTAATAAAATTAGTCATCAAAAATAGTTAACTTGTAGTATAGGTTATTGATTATGTAATGATAATTTTTATTTTATTAATATAAATAATTTTTAACGCGACTAATTAATATTATTTAATTATAATTTATTAGCATTTAGTTAAAAAACAAAAAGTTTTATACATAAAAAAATAATTTTCAAAGTATACTAGATAAATTATCTATTTTAGAGTACACATGTATAAAAACATAAAAATATAATATTAATAATAATTATATTAATTATTTTAATGATAATATTATTAATAATAATAATAATAATAATGATAATACAGGTATCGATATCGATAGGGTAAATGTGCGTCAAAAAAAACATAGTGTTAACAAACAATGTAAAGTATACTAGGAATAGGATATACAATATAAGGTATATATAACTTATAAATTTATATATATATTATCTCAACAGCTCCGGGCGTTTTTTTTTTGGTTGGTTGTTGTTTCTTACAACACTATATATTGCCTGTAGTAGTAGTTCTGTTGGTTCTTGATCTTGAGGTAAAGGTGTTTATCGACAATTGTCGCCAATTGCTTATAATAATATACAGGCGCCTAGTTTTCCATCGTTTTACGACCGGGACCGCAGCAGCAGCAGCAGCAGCATCGGTATTAATAATCCAACCGGCCAACAGTACTGGTAGGCCAAACCACAAGCAAACTATACTGGCCATCTGGCCAATGTAGTCCTTGAATGATATACGCAATGATAGCTGGTATTCGGCTTTCGGTTTCGACTGTGCCTTAATTAGTATTGTATAGACCGGGGTATTGGGGTTGGATGATGATGATGATGATGACTGGTGGTGCCTACCATTGTTAGGATAATCATAGTCCATGAAGATACCGTAATAATTTGTATGGCATAGGACACGTCGGCTGCATTGTTGAACACAATCGCCCGGTTCTCTGGAACGAGATTCCGTAACAAATTTCCCATAGTATTGGCCATACGTTAGGTTGGTGTTGGTGTCATCATACGGGTGTCCAATCTTTCGGATAATACATTTTTCTATACATTCCGGATGGGAACGGTATCCTGTCAGACATGATTGCGGCGGTGGCTGCCTGTCCTCCCTATAGCTATAACTAGTCTGACTATAGCTTAGTGTGCATACAGACCACTGTGTATTGGCTGTAAAACTAATCGGAAATACTTTACGTCCATAGAAACCGTATACCTGTTCCTCCGGTGAATGTATAGTAAACATAATACTACTATCCAATTGTTTTTTACTAACAGTTGTTCCAGTTAGTAACCGTCTACCTATGGGATCAGTTAGGTTCAATTGGCAGTCCAACATTAATTTCCAGTCACCGCTATCATTATCATCATCATCAGTCATCATCATCATTATCATAGTATTAATATCGTTATATCTGGCAACCATGGTCATACAATAGTGATGGTCAATAATTTTCGGATAATACCGTTGTTCAATAGTTACCGGTATACCGGTATGGTCTATATATGGGTGCCGTCCAAACTTGTTGTTGTTGTTGTTGGTGTTGTATTTGGTTTTGATGTAGTTGTCGATAGTTGTTAGCTGACATTGGATCAGTTTACTTGGTTTCCATAGACGAGCTAACTGTTCCCTATAGGTTAGACTATCCAGATAGTCGTACTGATTGGTAGTAGTATTAGCAGATGACTGGTCCAGTAGTTCATGGGTATAGTTAGCAGCCGTCGTCAAGTCGTAGTCAGGTTTGATAAGTGCCAGCTTATCCAGACATAGGGTAATACCGGGAAATCTAATAAACTGATAGCCGTATCGGATATCGGCTACAGTATTGTAGGACAGGTATCGATCACTTAACAGATACGAGTGATAGATATAGCCCGTCAAACATAACAATATTATTAACCCTAAAACTATTTGACTAAACATTTTGTTTTATTAGATACCGTTAAGTTGTTTTATGTTAATCAGTTATCTGTAATTTATAAATAAATATATACTGTATATAAATATATGCAAAATAAAACTGTTTTATTAACTTATTGCTAGAATATATATATACTGTATATACAGTATATTAAATAACATTAAATACAAAATGTAAAAATTTTTTAGGTAAACAAATTTATTACCAAAATATACTGCAATATTTTATTTATTATATAATTATAGTTTATTATTGTAAACAAAAATATTTGTGTTTATTAATATATATTCTATAGTATTATATATATATTTTATATTATTTTAGTGTTAATACTATTAAATGTTTTTATTTAATTTTATTTAATATGATAGATAAATTACTTTATATTATATTTAGAGTTTATACTGAAAGGTAAAAAACATAATTAACTTTTTATTATTAAAAAAATGTTTATTTGTAAAAATTTTGTTACTTCTAATACTAATGATAATAATACTAATGATGATGAAAATAATACTATAAATAATAATATTAATGATAATAATAAAATTAATCATCAAAAATATAGTTTACTGTAGTATTACGGTATTGATTTCTAAATAATAATAATAATAATAATAATAATAAAATATATTAATATAAATAATTTTTAACGCGATTAACAAATATATTATTTAATTTAGTTTTAAAAACAAAAATTAAAAACAAACACTCAAAAAATATGATTATGTTTAAATTATATTAATTCTGATAATCTAAATATTAATAATAATAATAATAATAATAATAATAATAATAATAATAATAATAATAATAATAATAATAATAATAATAATAATAATAATAATAATAATAATAATAATAATAATAATAATAATAATAATTATAATTATAATAATAATAATAATAATAATAATAATAATACTAATAATAATACAGGTAATAGTGGTAATAATAATAATAATGAAAATAATTATTAATATGCTTACAATAATAATATTAGTATAAAAATGATATTTATAATATCTAGAATTTTTTTTAATTAGATATTTTATTTATATTAAATGTTTAAATAATAAATTATATTTAAACCTTTTAAAACGTTGATTAAACTTAATTAATTAAAAAATTAATTTAAAATAAAAAAAAACAAAATTACTAGCCAAAAAATAACAACTAATTATAAAAATAAAAAAATATATTTATAAACATTATTTATTTAATTAATTTTTTCTATTAATAAACAATAAATTTTTATTAATTATATATCATATATATATAATACATTTGAAATTGTTGTGTTATATTTATAAATGTAAAAAATAATGTTATTAAAATTTTTAAACTAATTTTTGTTATATCGTTTCAACACTAATACTAATATAATAATAATAATACAATATTGCAAAAAATTAGATATTTTTCAAAAATTTTAATAAATTCATAACAAATAAATTAAATACAATTGTATAATAAAATATTGAACAAATAGTTTTTTTTATAGAATATTAAAGATTTAATTAAAATTAAGATATATTAATAATTTTTAATATAATAAATAATATCAATATAATAATAATAATAATTTTTTTGTGATTTTAATTAAAGTAGTCTAATTGTTTGTAAATTTGATTTTAACACTATTATAAAAATTATTCATAAACAAAAATTGAGAAAAATTATTAATATTAATATTATTATTATTACTAATAGTAAATTTATCTACTAGTTTACCAATTGTCTGGACACATACATCCCTAAACATTATGATAGATATGCCAAACCATAGACTTAGAATACTGGCCATTAGGCACAGGTATTCTTCGGCAGGCATTTTCACTGATATTTGATAAACGGTTTTCGGTTGTGACGGCGCTTCCAGCGGTACAACATATATATCGGGCCTAACATGACTAAACCAATAGTCCAGATAAATGTCATAATAGTTGGCCTGACATATAGCATATCGGTTGCACCGACGGTTACAGTCACCATCCGGTTCCAGTGTACGACTCTGAAACTTACTATACCATTGGCCATACGTTATGTTGTCATCATTGGCGGCGTCGGTATCGGTGTCGGCGTCGGCAATGACACCAATATCGGCAATAATACACTCGTCTATACATTGATGTCGTGTACGATAGTGTTTAGCCAAACATTTCCAATGACTGGGCGGATAGTCGTATCGGACACTGGTATGTCTATAGCCAATAACAGTCAGTTCCGAGTTGACTGTCTTAATCAATCTGGTATTACGTCTATAGGAATTGTAGATCCGTTCACCTGGTGAATGTATAACAACCATAATATCGCTAAACGGTTTCAAAACTTTACTATCGACAGTCAGTGCACCTGTATACATTGAGCTCAGGCCTACATAATTATTTTTGACCATGTTTCTATTGCTAACTCCATCATCATCATCATCATCATACCTGGCAAACATTGTCATACAATAGACATTACCAATAATTTGCTGATAGTAGGGTCCGGTAGTTGTATTACACGGTTCAAGCATTTTAGTTGAATTACCAGTCGTTAGCAAACAGGTTATCACTGTACTCGGCTTATGTAACCGTAATAACTGTTTACTTAGTGTAAGATTATCCAGATAGGCGTACGGTGTCTTAGGTGACTGGCCCAGTGCACGGGTATAGTTAGCCATGTATTCGGGTTTGATAAGTCCCAGCTTATTGATACAAACGGTAATACCGGGTAATTCAATGTAGTCATCCAACTCGTATCGGACATCAGTAATAGTTTCGTAGGACAGGTATCGGTGACTGATCTGATAGGTCTGAAAGAGATAACCCAATAAACATAATAAATTTGTTATGAATTTAATTATTAGTAAATATTTTAAATTCATTTATATATACAGTATCTATATATATATATATAAAGTTAGTTTAAATTTTTTTGCTTATTTCTATGCAACTGTAAAATTATGAAATTGTTATTGTTTTCTCAATTTGTATTTATTATAAATTTGTATTATGATTATACAGTAAAATTTTTATTGATTGTATTTTTTTAAATATAAATAATAAAAATTTTCAATACAAATTCTACATGTTCAGTTTAATGATACTGTATTACACCACAAGTGATATTATGAAATAAATAAGTTTTTTTTAAAAAAATTTGTTTATTAAGTTTAAAAGCAATCACATAAAGTACTGTATATTAAATTATTTTTAAAAAATAATAATAATAATATTTTATTTAGTAAACAACTTTTAATATAATTTTATTATTATAATAAAATAATTATAAAAATTAAGTTTTTTTAAATAAATAATTTATAATAATAATTTATAAATAATATATTCATATAAAAAATTCTATACTATTTGATATATATATAYATATACATATATATATATCAAAATAAATATGTTTTGAAATATGTATTTAACAAATATTCATTATTATTATTAAATCTTATTATATTATATAACGAAAACATTAGCATATAAATTATAATTTAAAAATTTATAATAATTACAATACATTACTCTCTCTCTCTCTCTCTCTCTCTATATATATATATATATATATATATATATATATATGTGTAAATACTATATAATAAGAATATTAAGAATATTTTTTTCAAAAGTAAATATTTAAACACATAATTAAATTTTATTGTAAAATATTGAACAAATAGTTTTTTTTGTATCAAAAAAAATATAATATTTATTGTTAAATAAAAATAATATAATAACATATTAAAATTATTATATAATGATTTTTAAAACAATTAATAAAAAATATATGTGAACAAAAATTAATTTGTTTATATTTTAATTAAAAAATAAAATCATTAATATTTTTAAAAAATAATATTACAAATTTTATAATTTTTAGTCAAATTTATAGCCAAATGCTGATTAGTAGTCAATTTATCCAATGTCTGGATACATACATCCCTAAACATTATGATAGATATGCCAAACCATAGACTCAAAATACTGGCCATTAGGCACAGGTATTCTTCGGCAGACATTTTCAATGATATTCGATAGACAGTTATCGGATGTGTGGGCGCCTCCAGTAGTACCATATAGACAGCTGGTCTAACCTGACTAAACTGATAGTCCAGATGAACGTCATAATAGTTTGCCCGACATATGGCATATCGGTTGCACCGGCGGTTACACTTGCCGTCCGGTTTTTGTGTACGACTAAGAAAATTACTAAAATATTGGCCATAAGTTACGTTGTCATCATCGACGGTACCAATCATTTCATTGATAATACATTCGTCTATACATTGATGTCGTGTCTGATGGTGTTTAGCCAAACATTTCAAATGATTGGGCGGATAGTCATATCGGACACTGGTATGTCTATAGCCTAGAGTAGCCGATTGCGAGTTGACTGTCTTAATCGATTTGGTATTACGTCTATAGGATCCGTATATTCGTTCGCCCGGTGCTAGTATTGCAACAGTAATATCGCTAAATGGTGTCCTACCTAAACCATCTATAGTCAGTACTACTGTATACATTGAGCTCAGGCCTACATAGTTATTATTGACCATATATCTATGGCTATCATCATCATCATCATCATCATCATTATAGTAACTACTGTTATACCTGACAAACATTGCCATACAATAAACAGTACTAATAATTTGCTGATAGTAGGGTCCGGTAGTTGTATTACACGGTTCAAGCAATTTAGTTGAATTGCCAGTTGTTAGCAAACATGCTATCACTGTACTCGGCTTATGTAACCGTTCAAACTGTTCACTAAGTGTAAGGTTGTCCAGATAGGCGTACCGTGTCTTAGGTGACCGACCCAGTGCTCGGGTATAGTTAGCCATGTATTCGGGTTTGATAAGTCCCAGCTTATCGATACAAACGGTAATACCGGGTAATTCAATGTACTCGTCCAACTCGTATCGGACATCAGTGATGGTATCGTAGGACAGGTATCGGTGACTGATCTGATAGGTTTGATAGAGATAGCCCATCAAACATAATACGTTTATTAGCCATTTAACTGTCTGTAAATATATTAAGTTCATATTTTTATTTAAAAAAATTGTATTTATTATGATTATTGAATTTTATTTAGATATATATTTAATATAAATAATAAAATTTTCAATAAATTTTACATTTCTATAATAATATTAAACCAAATTATACTTATCAAATAAATAATTTTTAATATTTTTTTATTAAGTTTTAAAAGCAATCACATAGATTACTATATATTAAATTAAATTATAATATTTTGTTTATCATAGTAAACAACTTTTAATGTAATTTTATTACAATAAAATAATAATAATAATTAAATTTTTGAAAAAATGATTTTATATATATATATATTCAAATAAAAACCAGTTAAGAATGCTAGAAAGCATTTTCAGAAAAAAAACTTGAATAGCATTGAAAACCATTAATTATTATTATATAGCGGCTATATAGTAACATAAGAATTATAAAAACTGGTCAAATATACATAATATAAATATTGTCATGTATGGTATCAGATGATTCAGTATGACAAAATATTCTCAATTTTAGTCATTCAAGTTATCAAATGACTCAATATGACAAAATAAACATAACTTTAGTCATGTAGAGTTTCAATTGACTCGGTATCACAAAATAAACTTAACTATAGTCATGTGGGGTATCAAATTACTCGGTTTGACAAAATAAACAACTAATGTGTGGTATCAAATGATTTAGTATAACAAAATAATCATCTATAATTATACTTTTGCCGCTTATACTTTTTTTTACCGTAGATATCAAAATTTTAATGCATATTTTTTATTCTTGTTTTTGATGCTTTATACAAATCTATAATTAAAAAAATTTCTAAAAATTTCTTATACTTTTGCCGCCATTTAAAAAAATATGCTGATAAATTATATCATAATTTTGATGCTCTTTACAATTCTAAACGTTAAAATTTTTACCTAATTTTTTTTACTTTGGCCGCCATTTTCTTTATGTTCCCGAAGAGATATCAAAATTTTAATGCATATTTTTATGCTTGTTTTTGATGCTTTATTCAAATCTATACTTAAAAAAATTTTCTTAAAATTTTCTTTACTTTGGCCGACATTTTATCTATGTTACCGAAGAGATATCGAAATTTTGATACAACTTTTCAATACATTATTAGTAGTCCTCTAACCGAATCTGAAGTCAGAATTTCAAAATTTGCAAAATGAAATGCTACAGACAGACAGACAGACAGACTCAAAAAGCCATTATAGATTTCAGTAAACAAAACTTTTCAAGTTTTTTTTGAATATAAATTAAAAAATAATAATAATTTTTTATACTATTTGGAAATGTATGTCATAATAAATATGTTTTGAAAACAACTTTATTTATTAATATGCATTTAATAAATATTCATTTTGATTATTAAATTTTATTACATAATAATAAAAAACATTAGCAAATAAATTATAATTTAAAAATTTACAATTATTTACTAATATTATAGATATTTTTTCAACAGTTTTTTTTAAACACATAACTAAATTTTGAAAGTAAAATATTAAACAAATAATTATTAAAATAAATATATTATTAGAATATTAAATAAAAAAATAATATTACATATTAAAATTATTATAATGATTTTAAAAAACCAAACAATAAAAAAATATATAATTACTAAAAATAATTTTTATAATATAAGAAAATATATATAAAAAAACTAATTTATTTTATAACATAATTTTTTTTAAATAAAAAAAATCAATTAATATTTAGAAAATATAATTTTATCAATTTTATAATTATGTGTAAAATACTGATTAATATCATTGACTTTTGATTTGGTAGACAATTTGACCAATAGTTTACTGAACGTATCGACACAGACATCCCTAAGCTTAAGGACAGATATGCCAAACCATAGACTTAGAATACTGGCCATTAGGCACAGGTATTCTTCGGCAGACATCTTCAATGATATCAGATATAAGGTTTTCGGCTGAGACGGCACTTCCAATAGGACTGTATAGATATATTTGATGTTCAGTTTCTGGTAATTGATGGTCAGGTCATAGTAGTCCGACTGACAAATATCGTAACGGTTGCACCGGTGCTCACATCGATCAGCTTCAAGTGTTTGACTAACAAACAGTCTATAATACTGACCATAGGTTACATTATTAGCACCGCCGCTGCCGACGCCGGGAATTGAGTCAATCAAACATTTAGCTATACATTCGTGTAGTGTCTGGTAGTCGGGTGTCAGACACTGGCGATAACTTTCGTACATCAACTGTACACTGGTTTGCCTATAGCTAACTATACAGGTGTCTGATTGTGTACGTCTAATTGATTGTAGGTCATGCCTAAATAAATCGTATACCCTTTCGCCAGGTGCATGTATAATCAGTACTATATCCTTATAGGGTGTCCAATCAATACCGGTAACCGATAGATAGGCAAAATACATTGATTTCAAACCGACAAACCTATTGTTGACCATGTATCTATTATTTGTTTTAGATAATAGTTTATTATCACCAAACTGGTCAAATAAGGTCATACAGTATAGATGGCCTATTAGCTGGCAATAGTACTGTTGTGGTGGTTGTCCCATTTGATTACATGGTAAATACATTTGGGTTATATTATTGGTTAAAATCTGACATTTAATTAGATCGGATGGTCGGCGTAAATATGCTAACTGTTCACCAAGTGTTAGATTATCAAGATAAGCGTACGGTGTCGATGGTGATTGTCTCAGTGTACGGCTATAGTTGGCTATATAGTCGGATTTAAGCAATGCTAGCTTATCGATGCAAACGGTAAGGCCGGGTAGTTCAATGTACGGTTTCAATTCATATCGGACATCGGTTATGGTCGAGTAGGACAGGTATCGGTGACTGATCTGATAGGTTTGATAGATATAACCCAATAAACATAATAGATTTATTAGCCATTTAACGGACTGTTTGATGATATGATTCATGATTGATATACAATATTATTAAGAGTTTGTTGTTTATTATATGAATATTAAATACTATTTATTATTAAAAATTATTTTATTATAATATTAATAATTATTATTATTATTATGTATTGAGAAATATTTATTATGCATATTAAATTTTTTATTACATAATTTTTTTTGAAAAAAACATGCATATATATAATAATTAAAATATAACTATTATGTAATAAATTAAACTA
Organism: Oppia nitens; assembly: GCF_028296485.1. NCBI lineage: Eukaryota > Metazoa > Arthropoda > Arachnida > Sarcoptiformes > Oppiidae > Oppia > Oppia nitens. The sequence continues at coordinate 1,724,916 of NW_026533194.1, read as the reverse complement.
TACATGTAGATTGTTTACTGTAATAATAATAATAATAATAATAATAATATTATTATTATTATTATTATTATTATTATTATTATTGATATATTTTTAAAGTTTTTTTTAAAAAAAATAGTTAATTAAATTTTATAATAAAATATTGTAGTTTATATATATATTTATTTAGTATAGGATATTAAATAAAATATTTTCAAAAAATTATTGATTATTAATTCAAGATTTAAAGTCAAGATTATAATAATTATATAATTATTTTGTGTAAAATAATAATAATAATTTCATTATAATTATTTACTTTATTAAATAGTAAACTAATTAAATATTTTTTTTAAATATTTATGCAACTATTTATTTAAAAAATAAATAAATCATAAATAATATAAGGAAAACTGATTAAAATTATATTTAGATTTTAAAATTTTTTTATTAATATAATAATAATAATTTTTCGATAATATAATTAAATGCAATTAATTAGCAAATGTTTTCATACTATAGCTTGAGTTTAAATACCAATACTTTTATTTTTATCCAAAATAGTTTAACGATAAACATTATGTTTGACCTAAAACATCATTTTTATTGATTAATAATTAATAACAATTGTTATAAATATTTTTCCATATAATACAGGTTTTCAACTAATCAACTAATAGATCAATTTAAATAGATTTTTTTAAAAAAAAATAAGTTTAATTAAAAAAATATTTAATAATAACAGTATTTTATATTATAATTTAGTCTACTGTTTTTTGTATTTTAATATTTTATAATATATATATATATATATATATATTGTGTCGACAGTCGACACCACATGTCGCTGAGGGAGCGGTTACGGTTAGGCGTATATGATTATACCGTACACCTCGTCACCCCTCCTTATCATCCGCAAGTGAACGGATTAGTTGAGAAGACTAACGACGCGATAGCTAAGGGTATGCCAATGGCTCTTATCGATCGTCCGACGGTTCGCTGGTCGACAGTCTTATCGGATGTATTGATGGCACATAACGACTAGATTCACGGAATCACCGGATTCTCTCCGAGATATTTGCACTTCGGAATCGTTGCTGATGGACACGCAGTCCCGATAGTTGGACTCGAAGAAGCCCGAAGACTAGGTACCGAACGGTCGTGACGTTCGCAAAATCTACAAAAACAAAGACACGACGAGAGACATCAACAGTCAGACCTACGTGTCGGTGATATCATAAAATACCGTTTACCTGATAATCATCCGTCACGTACTAAGTTGACGCCCTATTTCGTCGGTCCGTGCCGTATAGTTGACCAGATCGGGCCGGAAACCTATCGCGTGGATCAACTGGACGTGAAGGACGGAACAATAATAAAGACGTTGGTTTCCCACTCTTCGAATCTGTTGCAATATAATATGCGTAAGAATAGCGTAATTACCGATAATACCGACGGCGATGACCAGAAAACGAGTGAAGATCTCAAAAATACCGTAAACGTGAACGCATTTACTATATTCGAAGATAGCGGACAAACAGAAGGTCATAATGGCGACGCTAGTGTCGAGAACAGGAACGACAGACAAGTTGAACACAAAAAACACGTTTTTATTCGTCAGTTGAGTATCGACTTTGACGACGACAACAACAACAGTGATATTATTGATAATAATAATAATAATAACGAAAAAGAAGACGATGAAGGTAACGACGACAACGGAAAACAAGAAGGACGACGACTAGGCGAACGTGACCACCGATTGGTCGGACGATATGATGTCGGCCGAGGAATTGGAGGCCATATACGTCTCGGAAGAACCGTTTATGTTGGCCGCACGGGACGAATACGAAGACAACGCGTATACACGCGAACTGTGTTTCCAAACGTCGGACGACATCTCAGACTACTGGCCGGCGATCTATCACGTCGTCAGCGACATCGGCCCGTGCTATCGGCAGCGGCCGGTTATCGCGTTGCCCGACGACAGAGAACTACCGTATGTCGTCGTATGGCATACTCAGGGAGAGTTCCGACGCGGACACAGTCGACGCATGGGTGGACAGCGCGCTTGCGATGGATGGCCAGCACCGATATTACCGAATCGACCAGAGATCGCATGTGATATTCGTTTACCTCGAGGACGCCATCGACTGGACAACAATACCGGCGCTGATCGCTGGAAATATCGAGTCGGCCGTGGAGTGGGGGATTCGCGGGCGGATCTGCTCGGTGGAGAGCTCTGCTCGACACCACATGTCGTTGAGGGAGCGTATCGTTGCGTTGGTTGCGCACCAGTAGTTGCAGTAGTAGACGATTAGCCGTTGAGAGGAACGGTCGCTATTTTTTGAAATAAATAAAAACGTTTAGTTTTCACGAAAACACGTGTAAATTGCTTTCCCCGATGTTGAGTTGGCCATCGATGACCAGTTGATAGTCGACTTAATATATACATACAGTACTATTATACATAATAAAATATAAATTGCTTGTAAATATGATAATAAAATTTTTTTGAATAAGTTATTTTATCTATTATAACAACACTTGTAATTGACATTAGTTACTACTACTATATTATTTTTATTTTGATATTTAATTATATTTCAACAAAACTTAATAACCTTATGATTATTTATGGAATATTTTTTTTATAAATATATGTTATATATATTATCTGATAATAAAATTAGATTTTTATTTTATAATTTAAAACATCTATTTTATTAAAACATTATTTATATATTATATATAAAACAAAATAGTTGATTATACAGTATATAATATAATAATATAATAGCAATATGAAAACATCAATCATTATTAATATGTAAAAAATATTTTATGATTGAAATACAAAATTAGCATAAATATTATTATGTTAAATATACAGTACATATACAGGTATATTTTTATTGTTAATTTTATTTATTAAAAAAAACAATTGCCATTAATATGCTACTGTACTGTACAGTACAATACTGTACTGTATATTAAGTTATATTACAATTAATAAACTTTTAGCTTAATATCAATAAGTATACAATAAGTACAGTATTATAAAATTAAAAAAATTTACATATATTTTTTTTATAATTTACAATAGATATAGAAATTATTTTTTTTATTATCTCATAATACAAAAATATATTAATTAATATCTATATAAATAAAATTAAATAATAAATATATTATTTATTAATATTGTAAGTACTACACAGTACTAATAAATATGGAGCACTGTACTGCTACTACTATAACTACTACTAAACTAAAATATTTAATATTACTAAAATGGTTAATTAATTTATTATGTTTGATGGGCTATCTGTATCAAACCTATCAGATCAGTCACCGATACCTGTCCTACACTACCATTACCGATGTCAGGTATGAGTTGGAACAGTACATTGAATTACCCGGTATTACGGTTTGTTTAGATAAGCTGGCATTTATTAAACCCGAATACAACCTGACTACTAGTGCACCAGTAGGCCAGTCATCATCAACAATGGCACAGCACGCTTATTTGGATAACCTAACACTCGGTGAACAGTTATCCCGTTTACGTGATCCCAGTTCACTAATCAGATGTTTTCTATCGACAAACATGTTATGCAATACTACTACCGGTCCGTATTATCCGAAAATTATCGGCCATCTCTATTGTATGACCATATTTGCCAGATATAACACTACTACTACTACAACTACTACTACAGGTGCTGCTGATGTTGATGATCATCATCATAGTAGGTATACAATGAAAAACATGTTTGTCGGCTGGAAATCCTTGTTTATAGCCTACATAGGGCTAACAGGGTTTGATTGGACACCGTTTAAGGGCATACACCTGATTATACATTCGCCCAGAGAACGGGTATACGATTTTCTTAGGCGTGACATTCAAACAATGAACATAACAACATTTTTGCATTAATAATTGATTTTGTATGTATATTAGTATATCTTTAAAAATTTTATTAATATAAAATAAAAATTAATTATATTAATAACATAGTCTATTTTTATTATATCTATAAATATAATATTACACTAAAAATTTATTGTTTTGTTAGTTTAAAAGTCGTTATAATAATACTTTTTTTACATAAATTTAATATAATTGTGAATAATAAATAATATAAATTTCATCATAAAACATAAATATACATTATTACTATTTTTTTAAAAAAAATATGTCAAATCATATTATAATAGTTAAATGGCTAATAAATTGTTTATGTTTGATGGGTTATCTCTATAAAATTATATAAATTATATAAAATTATAAAATTGTTTCAACAAAGGTTAAAATTTTTACAAATAAAAACATTAAAAAGTAGAAGAGATATTAATGCTCTTAAAATTGTTCAAAAAATTAAAACTAAAAATAAATATATACCTAATGACTGGTTTAATTATTTTGATTTTTATCATACATCATGTAATGGTATTGTTTTAAAAACATATAGAAAACGAATAGAAATGTTTGATAAATTTTTATTTAATTATTGTATAAAACTTTTTAATTTATTACCAATTGATTTAAGAAATAATGAGAATTATCACCAATTTGTAAATAAGTTAAATAATGTTTTAATATGATTATAACAACGTTATGTAATTCATTGCTATTTAATGCTAAATAAAAAATAAATAAATAAATAAAAACATAACTACTTATTGTAGTCTATTGTGTAGTATTTACAAATAATAATAAATATATAATTAATAATATTTAACAGTTAATATATTTATTTAACAAAAAATATCATAAATTTGATTTATTATTATATTTTACAGTATTGTTATAGTTATTATATTAATATTATTTATATAAAAAAAATACTAAACTAAAAAAAATAAATTATTTACATAAAAACTATTTATCCATCAAATCATAAAATATTAATTTATTATATTTTTCAGACAGAAATATTGATTTTATTTATAACATTTCATATGTATTTATAATATAAATTATAGTTTGCTTTTATATTTTTACTAATAAAATACATTATTTTTTTTTATTTAATGGTATAATTATATTATATATTTGCATTATATCAATAAAATTAAACTATAATTATACAGAAAAATCTGAAATTGATTTATAAAATATCTAATAAAAATAAATTTAAATAAAATATACTAATGTTACATACATATATTAAATAATTGATTTTTGTTTATAAATGATAATATAGTTTATTTTATAGTTGAATATATTTAATAAATATTATTTATAATAATTATTTTTATATAACAATTACTGATATACTATTACTGTATATAATGTTATATTTTGTTTGTCTATTGAAACTTCAATACATTGTTTATTATTATTGTTTGTCTTTGTTTTGATGGATAAGATTAACCACATATTTATTGTAATTTAGTTTTAGTTTTTTTTGGTAAACTAATAAAAAAATATTTATTATTTTAAATTTAATAACAATAAACACAAATTTATCGTAATTTTTAATATTAAATTTTAGTTATATTTATTATTGAATCAAATAATTTTAATTTATTTAACATTTTGTTGTTTTTATAGTAATAATAATAATAAATTTTTAAGTCATAAATATTGATATTATTTGACATTTAATATAAAAAAATAAACTAATTTATTATTATTTTTCTAAAATCAATTTTATAAATTTGTATATTATTAAATATTATATAACCTTGATCTTTAAGATAAAAAATATTTACTTCTTGTATAAATATAAGAAGTATTAAAAAAACAAAATATTACTTAAATTAATTAATTTTGTTTCTTATGAAATTATTTTAGTATTTTTTATGAAATTATTATATACAGTATATTATAAATAATGTATTATTTATATTAAAATGTTTAGATTATAATAAATTTATTAGATATTGATTATTATTTTTTTAAATAATAATAAAAATATATTAATTTTAGTTATGTAAAAAAATCAATTATTTAAATATGCATTATTGCTATTATTTTTAGTATAAATATTTAATAATATATATTTATATAATATGTATATATAATAGACTAATATTAAAAAAATTATATATAAGTATTACTATACTGTAATAAATTATTGTTTTTTGACTTTAGTTTATATTATTTTACTTAATATAAATAATTTAGTTTGCAATATATCTTTGTAAATTTGATAAATAATATTGTAATTATTAATATTATTTAAATATGATTAAATTTAATAATAATAATAAAATTAGAAAAACTAATATTAACTCTAATAATACTATTAATATTATTAGTAAAAAAGATAATAATAATAATATTATTAATCATCATCACCACCATCACCACCATCATCACCTTCATCACCATTACCACTACCATCATCACAACCATCGCCATCACCAACATCGTTTATTAAAATTTAGTTTATTTATTTGGTTTTTCATATGTATGATTGGTTTTATTTTACATATGTATTCAATTTGTGAACTATATTTTGATTACAATACGGTAACTGATATTAAAATTGAATCGACAAAATTTTTACAAATGCCATCAATTAGTGTTTGTTTGCCTAAAATTTTATTTTTGAAAAAAAATATTATTGATAAATTAATGGTTAATTTAACTACTAATAATCATTTAGATGTTATAAAAAAATTAGTTAACCAATTAAATAATAATATTACAGTTAATAAACAATTTCAATTATTTAAATCATTGGACAATTGGTTAGATGACAAACCAATTGGTTATAATGTTATTAAAAATCTAATTACTAATACATTATTATCAATTGATAATGAAATGTTATGCTTTACTTTATTTAATAATTTTTTTCAAACCCTAGACTACGTTTTAACTGATTATATGTATGTCATCAATATAATAATTGACAATTTTTTTCCACATTATAACTATGATACGTATCTTAGATTTCATGCAAACGGCTTAACAATAGCCACTATTGATAAGTATAAAGATTTTATAAAAATTAACAATAAATATGATAATAGTATTTGGTTTACTCGTACAACATTTATAAGCAATGTCGGCAAATGCGGTACATATAGTGATCAGGAAAAAAAATTAATGGCCAATACATTTAGAGATTGTTTAAAATCGTGTTATTTTAATTTGTTTTACAAAAATTTTAAACGTTGCCATGAATTTTTTCTATGCTATAAATTCTATAATATTAATCTAACAATTTTAAATGCTATAGATGATAGTTAAACTATTGTTGGTGAAAAATATTGTTTAAATTATTGCCGATCACTGGATATATGCTATAGTGAAGAATATTCTAGTAAAGTTATAACAGATAAAAAATATAATAATAATAATAATAATAATAATAATAATAATAATAATAATAATAATAATAATAATGATAATATTAACAATAATTTATCAATATCAATTGAATTTGATTCAGATATGTTTTTAATTTATGAACAATCTGTAAAAATATCGCTAAAAGAGTTTATAATAATGTTGGCCAGTATTACCAGTCTATGGTTGGGAATTTCAATTATACAATGCTATCAATTGCTAATAGATTTTATCAAATGGCTAATTAATATCGATATTAATCAAAAATTTAATACGATTAAATTATTTTGGTCGCAACATTTATCTATAAATTTTAGTAGACATAATTTTAAATTTAATATATTTAAAATTTTTAGAAAATTTATTAATCAACTTTTCAATAATAGAGTTGATATCAACTAAATATATATTTATATTTATTAATTATTATATTAATATATAATTATGATATATTAATATAATTGATTATCAACTAATTAATTAATTTTTAATAGATTTGTATAATTAAATTAATAAATAGTATAAAGTTTATAATAAAATATCTTATCAAAATTAATAAATTAAAATAATTTCATTGTTTAATAATTATATTGTTGTTGTTGATCATGAATAAAATTAACAAACATTTAGTTTTAAAACATGCATTTATTTATTTTTTTATTAAAAAATTGATTTATTGTATACATTTATACAACGTGCATGGTTGCTAATGGGGGGGGGGTAGGGGTGATCCGGTTAGGTTGTGGTTCTTGTTTTTTAAAAACGGTTTTTATTAAAAACCGATTTGAGTTTAAATTAATAGCACAAATAAAATTATATTTTTAAAAATACTGTTTTTAATATTATTAAATATTTTTATTTAACTATTATTAGTTTATATTAATATAATTATAGCATTTAAAAAAGTTATTTATAACTTTTAATTATTACTTTTACTTATTATTATTTTTAATTATTTATTTAATAAAATTTATCTTTATTTAATTATTTAGTTAAAATTAGTTATAAAATTATAAATATTATAGTTTATATATTATAATAAATATAATATCTAACTTTTATTAATTTAATTTTCACCGTATTTTATAAAAAATAAATAAAAATATGAAAATCAACTGGCATTGCCTTAACTGCGGTGAGACATGGAAGCTTGCGGTCATTGATTATCTAGAAAACCAGTGGTCAGATCTTGCGGTCAAACATATAAAAGTTATAGAGAATAAAAAGTTAGGAACTTAGGTCCACTTTAAAAAATTTTAGGTCCACCTGGGAGCGCACAAAAAAATAAAACATGAAAATTTTGCATTAAAAAAGTTGCGGTCAGATATTAACTCGAGAACCATTGGTCAGATCTTGCGGTCAAACATATAAAAGTTTTAGAAAATAAAAAGTTAGGAACAATGATTTACATTAAAAAATTTTAGGTCCACCTGGGAGCGCACAAAAAAATTAAACATGAAAATTTTGCATTAAAAAAGTTGCGGTCAGATATTAACTCGAGAACCAGTGGTCAGATCTTGCGGTACAAACATATAAAAGTTTTAGAAAATAAAAAGTTAGGAACTTAGGTTCACTTTAAATAATTTTAGGTCCACCTGGGAGCGCACAAAAAAAATAAAACATGAAAATTTTGCATTAAAAAAGTTGCGGTCAAGCATTAACTCGAGAACCAGTGGTCAGATCTTGCGGTCAAACATATAAAAGTTTTAGAAAATAAAAAGTTAGGAACAATGATTTACATTAAAAAAATTTAGGCCCACCAGGGGGCCCACAAAAAAAATAAAACCCCTAAACTTTATTAAAAAATAGTGGCTGTCAGGGTGTATCTCGAGAACCTTTTGTCAGTTCTTGTCAACTTGTCAATAGGGTGGTCAAACATATAAAAGTTATAGAGAATAAAAAGATAGGAACTTAGGTCCACTTGAAAAAATTTTAGGACCACCAGGGGGCGCACAAAAAAATAAAACATTTTTTATTAAAAAAGTGGCAATCAGTGTGTATCTGGAAAACCACTGGTCAGATCTTGCGGTCAAACATATAAAAGTTTTTGAGAATAAAAAGTTAGGAACTATGGTATATATTAAAAAATCTAGGTCCACCAGGTGGCGCAATAAAAAAATAAAACATGAAAAATTTTGTATTAAAAAAGTTGCGGTCAGTTATTATCTAGAAAACCAGTGGTCAGATCTTGCAGATATATGTCACATATAAAAAAGTTGTAAAGGATAAATTTTTTTTATTAAAATTGATATATATTGATATTTTCCATAGTATCATGATATTTTAAGTAATACACAAGATATTTTCGTTATAATAAGTATATTATCTGTAACAATAATTTGCAAAATAATTATCCGCTTAAAATTATTTTATTTTAACATAAACTTTACTTATTGAGAATTTTAATAAAAAGTTTTATATAAATAATTATACTTAAGATAATCCAGATATGACAATGGAATTTATCTCAATCAAATTATTGGAATTATTGGATTGGAATTGAAATTAATCTAACTACAACAAACAAACTTCAAAATTAATCTAATTAATAGGATTTTAATATCTCATTTCGACCGCATCATCAAAATTTATTTTATTTATTTAGTTAAATATTTAATATTTAATTATATTATATTAAAAATGTTTTAATTATATACTTTATTAAGTTAAGTATTTACTAAATTTTTAATAGAATAATAATTAAGATAAATTAAATAGTTAAAAGTAAAATATTAAAATTTATTTAAAAACTTAACAAGTAAGCCTTGAATGTATTCCGAATAAGGTCTATAACTTTTATTATGATCAGTGACCACCGGCATTTTGATTGATTCAGGCTACGACGGTAGCCACCTACTCCCTGGCAGGTGACGTGTGTCATTTGACCGCTAAACAACAAACTAATAAATATGATAAGATTTGATAAGATAATGACAAGACAGCAAAAAATTATATTATTTATTAACTGTTTTGTAATCTTTATTTAACTTAATAGCAATTTTATAGTAGTTATGCTATTTTGACTTATAACAATAATTTTAAATTAAAAATTAAAATAAAACATTAAATTATGAAGTCTAATGAATAAAAACATAGTTAACTAACATTGGTATAAATATTAAAATATTTATCAACTATAAATTTATTGAATTAAATATTAAACTTATCAATTAACAAAAATGATTTAAAAACTTATTTACATTTTTAATATAAAAATATTTTTTGTGGGTCCCCTGGTGGACCTAGATTTTTTTTAATGTATACCATTGTTTCTAACTTGTTATTCATTACAACTTTTATATGTATGACAGCAAGATCTTACCAGTGGTTTTCCAGATACGCACTCATTGCTACTTTTTTTTAATACAAAATGTTTTATTTTTTTGTGCGCCCCCTGGTGGTCCTAAAATTTTTTCAAGTGGACCTAAGTTCCTATCTTTTAATTCTCTACAACTTTTATATGTTTGTCCGCAAGATCTGACCAAAGGTTTTCGAGATACACCCTGACAGCCACTATTTTTAATAAAGTTTAGGGGTTTTATTTTTTTATACGCCCCCTGGTTGACCTAAATTTTTTTCAAGTAGACTTAAGTTCCTATATTTTTATTCTCAACAACTTTTATATGTTTGAGCGCAAAATCTGACCACTGGTTTTCCAGATACACTCTGATTGCCACTTTTTTAATACATGTTTTATTTTTTTGTGCGCCCCCTGGTGGATCTAAAATTTTTTAAAGTGGACCTAAGTTCCTAACTTTTTATTCTCTATAACTTTTATATGTTTGACCGCAAGATCTGACCACTGGTATTCCAGATACACTCTGATTGCCACTTTTTTAATACATGTTTTATTTTTTTGTGCGCCCCCTGGTGGATCTAAAATTTTTTAAAGTGGACCTAAGTTCCTAACTTTTTATTCTCTATAACTTTTATATGTTTGACCGCAAGATCTGACCAAAGATTTTCGAGATAATTACTGACCGCAAGCTTCCCATGTCTCACCGCAGTTAAGGCAATGCCAAATCAATTTTATAAATTTTAAACCCACTTTTTACCCTCTTAATATTATTAACGTAATTTATGTAAAATTACGGTTCGGTTGCGGTTACTAAAAACTCTTTGGTTTCCCCCTCTAATATATATATAATTAATATGCACTATATATATATATATATACTGTCAGGGTTAAATAAGGGGTAAGACCAAAATACCCCCCTAAGATCGAGATTTTACCTCCTAGACTTTTTGACCAAATGTGAAAAATTGTAGCTTAAAAACTAGGAGAAATAACCCCCTCCTCCCTAAAATTTCGGCACCATCATTTTTATGACTACTACTAAGTCTACTACTACTACTGTCCAAACTTTTAGCACTGGTAGTAGTAGCGGTTGTGGTGTTTACGGTTGACTTTACTAACTTAATGGCACTTTTGAAATGATTAGCTGTTAAGCAATTTATTTCCAGACAACTGTCCATTACTACAACCTGTTGTATCCGACAAGCGTTTAGTGTAGTGAAAAATTGATGGACAGCACCGGCAAATCGGGTATAGTCGCCGCCGTAGATAAAGTTTTTACTATCATTACCGGACCAACCGTACAGTCTATACAATAGATTGTTACCATCGATAACCAAATAGGTTGAGTGTAAGTGATGGCCAGTTATCAGTTGGTCACTGTTAGCCTTAATAAAGCCCATCAATACATGGACACCCATATTATTATTAGTTAGCTTACTGTATATATTTAGGAGAATACAGTTTTACATACCCCCCCACACACACACCTACACGCATAATGTGATCAGTTATTATATAATAATAACTTATTTTCTATTATGTATAGTTATATTCTATTTGTATATTATAACTACTGTTACTATGTGTAAATGTCTCGTACAGTACTATTAGATTCATATACCGTATATATCAGGGTTAAGTAGCGGTAGGGGAGTAAGGCCAAAATACCCCCCCCTAAAATTTAAATTATTAAGATTATAATAATTTTAATTTTAATTAAAACTATTTTAGTATTTGTTTTTATGTTTTTAAAATTTATATGAATAATAAATGATTTAAAATAAGTAAGAAAGTTAAATTAACGTTAAAACTCTTCTAAAATTAACATAATTTTAATTAAAATATTAAACTAATAACTTAAAAATTACCTATTTGTTGAAAAGATTAATCATATTACAATTTAAATATAAGTTTAAAATTATTTAAGAAGTTAATAAAACATTAATACTTATACTACAAGGTTTTTATAAATAATTTTTAATATTTTAACTAAAAAATTTGAAATATTTTCAATTTTATAATTTGTATTCAGTCAGTATTTATATAAAAATATCATTAAAAATATATATATTCATAAACATTAAGTATCATTTAAAAAATTAAGTATTTTTAAAGTTAAAAATTATTAAAATATTTAAAAAACTTATAGTTTATCATTAATGTTTTTATCGACTATTTTTAAGTATTAAATACATCAGTAATTAACTTTATATATAGGAATTTTTTAATTATTATTATAGTTTATGAAAAGTACCACGATAAAAGTAATCACACTTACTTCACTCACATATTCTAGTACAAATTAAATAAACTTTTTATCTTAGTCATAGTTCAATATTTTGTCTAATTTATTGATAAATATTATTTAATTGCAAATAAATTTATAAAGTTGTTATAAAAGTTTTAAAACATTTTTAAAGTTATCTAATAATAATATACTGTATTTATTATCAATTGACTTAATTTTTGTCGACTATTTGATTAATAATTGAAATGTCAAACACCGGGAGCACTGTTACCGAACGGAATGTTAGCTATTGTGCTATCAATGGGTGCACTTTAACCGACTTTACGTTAACTAACTGTACTCTAACTAACTGCACAAAAACCAACTGTGCGTTTATTCTCTGCATTATTACCGAAAGTACTTTAAATTACTGTACTTTTGAATATACTGGCATTGGTATTATGGCACTGGCATTAAGGAAAGTGGTAGTAATGGCACTGGTATTGCGGGCATTGATATTGCGGGCACTGGTAATGATGTCAATGGTATTACGGGCACTGGAATTACAGGAACTGGACTTTGTTAATAATAAATTATTTTTTATAACAACAGATTCAGCACCTAGCTTAGTAGGTATTAAGCAAGGTGCTATAAGTAGATTAAATAAATTTATGCTAGATAATTGCAATCATGAAATTAAGCATTTAAATTGTTAAATTATACACCAAAAAATTTATGCTCTAAAAAAACTGATCTCGATAATATAATTGATACAGTAACTAAAATAGTTAATAAAATCACGTTATAATTTTTTAACTAGGTTTTTCAACTTGATAGATTACATAGATAATTATTTTAATTTAAATTATGCTAAAATTACTGAACTTAAGAATCCTCTATGGAATTTAAAATTGGCATTTATAATTGACATTGCTGATTTATTAAATAAGTTAAATTTAAGTTTGCAAGGTAGAAACAAATTTATAATTAATATGATTAGTCATATTGAAAATTTTAAATTACAATTATTTGTTTAAAAAAACAAATTTAACTAAAAAATTTTAAAACTTTTTTATAAATTTGCCAGATAATTTTTATCATATTAAAAACACAATTAAACAATTATTATCTATTTTTCAATCTACCTATTTATGTAAACAGTTTTTTTCTTTATTATAAATTAGACAAAATTCAAGTATTAAAATTTCTAATAATAATTTATCAAATTATATGAGAGTAGCAACAAATAATGATTTTGTTGCCTATTATGATTATTTAATATTAAATAAAAAATTTAAAAAATCAAATAAAAATGTATAAAATATTAGTTATTATTTATTCTAATGTATTTTTAAAAACTTTTAAATTAAATAAAAATTATTATGATATCTATGAATTTTATTTATTATAATTATGAACATCAATAACGTTATAACTTTTATCAAAAAATTATTAAAGTTAATAGCTGAAATACATTATTTTATTTTTTGTTAAAATTTAAGTTATTGTTAATTTTTAAGTTTTATACGGGAACTTATGAGAACTTTTACAGAATATTTACATGGGAATATTCGGGAATTTAAGGAATATTAGGAATTTTTTTTTGAACCCCCCTTTTGAAAAAATTGCTGTTTAAAAATGCAATAAAAATCTTACTCCACCCAATACCCCCCCCCCAAGATTTTTCGAGAATTTGTAGTAAATTTTACCCCGGTCTACTCCCCTAAAATCCAAAACTATTATTTTCAAAATTTACATACTACCAATGCATATACTATAAAAGTTTGAAAGAATCGGTATATTTTATAAACATTATATATATATTATATTATACAGATTGCTAGATTAAATAATAAATATAAAATATAAATTTATAAAAAATGTAATAATATTAATTGTGATATTTTTATAAATTTTCTGTATTTAGTGATATTATAATTTGTTTTTTTTAATAATTAAACGTAATAGACAAAGAAAAAATATATATTTTATTGATTTTTAGATAAATATTTATTTAAAGTTATACATATAAAAATATATTGATTTTTAAAAAATCAGCTAAAATATTATTTTTATTGTATTTATATATATATATATATATATATATAWATATAAATATATTTAATAGAAATTAAATTTAAACTAAAACATCAATAAATTAAATTAAATTTATTTTAAACACACTTTATTTTCATTTAATTAATTGTCACTTGTATATATATAGTAAATTAAATTAAATACATATAAATTAATATATATATATATATATAATTTAACAAATCTATACTCAAATAAGTTAGATATTCTAGTAGTTAGGCTTACAATAACCCATATTTCTATTTTTCTTTAAAATGCATTCTTTAGAGCAACAAACACTGCCATTATAACACCAACCGGATGGACTGCATTCTGTCAAATTAATTAATTTATTAATAAAAAAATAAAATTTAAAACCATTAGCATCATCATATATTATTATAATTTAATTTTAAAAATTTATTACCTTCTGAAGATATTTGCGATATTTGACTTATGATAATAAAAGTAACGACAAATAGTAAAAAAGTGTAAAGTTTTAGAAAATTCATTGTTTTATTTATTAACAACAAATAAACAAACACAAAAATATTTTATTAAATAAAACTTATTAGACTGTAGTTTACTAATATTATTTCTGTAATAGTTTATCTCTTTATATACTTTTTTTTATTAATTTTTAGTAAAATTTTAATAATTATTAATTATATATAAATTGCTAATAAATTATATTTACAAATTATATGTAATTTATTGAACCTAACAATGAATTTTGTTAAATCATTTTTAATATTAATAAATTATTTTTATAAGTAAATGTATTTTTTTAGTTTGTTAATATTTGTTTATTTATTATACCATTATTATATTTTTTCATTATAAAATAATTATCATTATATTATGTAATTAAAATATTTTTAAAAAATTATTTCAATATTTCTAAACAATTAAACATATTATTTTTAAATACAATGTATTATGTAATATTAAATGATTTCCTAATAAAAATTTATGATATATATTACCTTAATGAGAATTAATTAATTAAAAATAAATAATAATTTAATTACAAATATATGTATTTTAAATTTTAATTATCTTTATAAATCAATAAATCTAAATTATATGTTTAAAAAAATATTTACAGACTATTAATTGCAGTTTTCTAAATGTAATGAATTATATAAATACTTAATTTATTCAATACTATTAAACTTTTAAGAATTTAACTTATTTATTAATAAATAAAAATAATAAATGTCATTTTATATTATTTATAAAATGTGATAATATAAATTTTTAAAGTTTTTCGACATTTATATTTAAGTATTTATTTATTGTAATTTTATACATTCAAAATGTTTTTATTACTTTTTCTAATAAATCATATCTATATCTATTTATCATTTTATCAATATATGATTTATTAAAAAAAGTAATAAAAACATTTTGATTTATAAAATTACAATAAATACTTAAATATAAAGGTTGAAAAACTTGAAAAATTTATATTATCACATTTTATAAATAATATAAAATGACATTTATTATTTTTATTTATTAATAAATATTTTTAATAGTATTAGTATATTTGATTTAAATTATTATTATAATATTGTGATATAACGGATATCACTAACACTCCTAGCGTTAATAAAAAATATCTTTTTATAAAACACTCATAACTAGATTATTTAATTCTAACAATTTGTTAATTATGTTCATTTATATATTAATTATTACTGTATTTGTATAAAGATTCTTTATTTAAATATTATGTAAATGTATTATGTTGATTTAAAATACTATTTAATTAATTGTGACATGTTTAATTAAATTATAATTATTGATAGAAACTCTATGTAATAAATGTTGTGTTTTCACGACATTCCCCAATAATTTGTAAATAAAAATTAAGTTCTGACCTAACAATTGAGTTCCTTATTGTAAGTAATAGTAAGTGTAAACCTATAAGTGTATTGATTGGGGATATAATTCCGTTTCCACGGATGAGTTCCCATGAGATCCGGTAAATAGAGTTTCCGAATACTAGACTTGATATCTGTCACCAAAGATATATAAGCGCTATAAGTAAGTGCTGTCCGATATACCTATGACTAGCATATAAAAGATATTTTTTATATGCTATTAACGGGACAATAATACCCGACCCGTTATAATATTAATTTTTTTTGTCTTTAAATTTCATTGTTTATTATTTTTATAATTAATAATTTATTTTTAGTTTTTATAAATTTTTAAGTTTCAAAACATCAATCTATATCTATTTATCATTTTATCAATATATATGTTTTGAAACTTTTATTTTTATAATTTATAAAAACTAAAAATAAATTATTTATTATAAAAATAATAATGAAATTTAAAGACAAAAAAACAAATTAATATTATAATAATAATTTAAATAAAATATACTAATACTATTAATAATATTTTTTAAATTTATTATTCGTTTTATTATAAAATATACTATTATTATAATTTTAAAATAATATTTTTTTTTAAATTCTATATAATTTGCACTCAATTAATCTTGCGTCGCGTAAAACTTGAATAACTTTTGAACGGTTAGAGATAATTTAATTCTGTAAAATACATTTAAGAATATCATATCGACTACACTTAATATACACGCAATCACAAATCTAGGGTGACCAACGCAGGACACTATGCTACAGGCAAAACTACATCTGACAAATTTATTTTGACAGAGAAATTTTGTAGTCAAGAAATAATAGTTTAATAAAAAAAATTATCATAATCGGATTAGAAGTTTTACTTTTATGGTTTATTAAGTTTGTCATAAATCATATTATATAAAATAGTTTAATATAAAAATGACGTTATTTATGACTTGTATATGATAAACATTTCAATTGTATTACTAATTCTAATAACAAAATTTTAATACGTCGATTAGTTTTTTAAATAATCGAATTACAATATAAATCACACTATTGTATTTGAAATTATAATTTTTATTGAAATTCAATTATTTCGAAAACTAATCGACGTATTGAAATTTTGTTTTTGGTATATAATTGAAATGTGTATGTGTATGTGTATGTGTATGTGTATGTGTATGTGTATGTGTATGTGTATGTGTATGTGTATGTGTATGTGTATGTGTATGTGTATGTGTATGTGTATGTGTATGTGTATGTGTATGTGTATGTGTATGTGTATGTGTATGTGTATGTGTATGTGTATGTGTATGTGTATGTGTATGTGTATGTGTATGTGTATGTGTATGTGTATGTGTATGTGTATGTGTATGTGTATGTGTATGTGTATGTGTATGTGTATGTGTATGTGTATGTGTATGTGTATGTGTATGTGTATGTGTATGTGTATGTGTATGTGTATGTGTATGTGTATGTGTATGTGTATGTGTATGTGTATGTGTATGTGTATGTGTATATAATTATAATTTTCAATAAATGAGTATTTTTTAACCAAAAATAATTTAAAGTCATTTTTTGTTTGTTTTGTTTTTTTTATAATTATTAATAACTATTATTTGAATATCAAGTACACTACAGTACAATAGCAATTGTAATTAATATTTAATATAAATTATATATTCTTGAAAAAAAACTATTTAATGTAATTTAAGTTTTGATTGCGTATGTTAAATGCCGTGTTAATGCGGTATTAATGACCTGAAACCTGGCCATTGCGACTACCGATGCAATCATCAATATGACATATGTCGGTCGGAATATTGAAACGGTTGGATGGGTTGCTTAAGGTGTCCGGTGCTGATCTCGACGTTTTCGACATCAATGTTATGTCGGTCCTAGCGTTGAGTCGGCACCAACACCATAGTAGTGAGGGACATCTGCGACCACAGTATGGATCTGGCGTTAAGCGGTGATGGCTATGATTAGCCAAACGTGATGAGCGGTGCTGTGATGGCCAATGAGTTGAGCGTTGTTGTATCGGCCAATGTGTTTAGTGGTGGCGGTGATGGACACGGGAAAGGGACACACGACTGACACGGCAAGGGAGCCCAGAGATAAAGTGAAAAAAGAAAGTAAAGATAGAGAGAGAGAGAGAGGAGAGAAAGCGCGGGCCAAAGGCCCAAATGACTTACTCAAAACTTATACCAAAACAGAGTTTTATTGATAACACATATAAAATAAAACTAATACAATGTATTACAATATACTACAGTGTATTGCGGAGCGTAGTGACGGCAACCGACCAGTTCAGGAGTAAGACAACTTGTGTCGAGCATTTCGCTCGACTGAGAGCTCAGCAGTCTGATCGCTGCATAAGCCACTGCCTATTGCGCGCGCAAACTGTTAAACTCTGCATTCATATTTGATGACTACTTTTGCATACACTACTACTTTGCTCTTATTTGTTAATTCAAACTCTGCCTATTTTTGATCAGTCGCACACTACCACCTAAAGGCAAATTCTCATTTGCATTAAAATACAATACACAAGTGTGCATAGAAATTAATTAATTCATTAATGTTAAAGTATAGGAAACAAAAACCCTTGTTAACCCCTGTATATAAAATATTTAAACCAATGGTTACATAGTATTCACTGAAACGCAAGTGCGTCACTGCATTTACTGACACTATATGTGTCACAAACTAAACCTATATGTTTGTATGTTAAAGTATAGCTAATGTTATTTCTATGGTAATGTTAAACCCATATTTATAATAGTAAATGTGCCGCTTATGTATTTTCTATGGGTATACTAAATCTCACATATTACTATGTATTTAACACTGTAGTCAAAACTATGGAATACATATGAAAAATTATTTAAGTAATTAAATTAATAATTTGAGTACTTTTACTATTGTTATAAGTGATCTATTATTATTCCGCTACAATATTATGATACATCACTATATTATTCAACAATACGGGTTTTCAATGGCTATACATTGATCATTGATTCACCGTTTCATCCGAAAACCGTTTACCAAATATCAATGAAAATCTCGGCCGAAGAATATCTCTGTCTAATGGCTAGTATTATCAGTCTATGGTTTGGCGTATCTGTACTAATGTTAAGGGATTTGTTTGTCAACACATACGATAGACTAATGGCTAAAAAATTTACGGCAATTTTTTTATTGAAAACAAATTATAATCAAAATAACTTTCAACTAATTAATTATCTAAACAAATATTATTGTAATAATCGTAAAATTAAAATATCTAAATATTAATAATTTTATTTTTTTAAAATTATTATTTTAATATAATTTAATTGAGTGGTATAAAACTTTTTTATTTTATTTTTAAATAGTATTAAATATATTGTTGTGTTTTAGTAGTTTATAAATTATATTAAAAAGTATTGTTAAAATATATTTTTAGATCTATAATTTTAATGTTCAATATATTGTATATATTGGCTATATCTTAATATCAGACTAATACTCGACTTCCGACTTCAGACTCTGAAATCGGATTGTAGTCGGCTATCAGTCGGATACCAGTCGGCTATCAGTCGGATACCAGTCGGCTATCAGTCGGATACCAGTCGGCTATCAGTCGGATACCAGTCGGCTATCAGTCGGATACCAGTCGGCTATCAGTCGGATACCAGTCGGCTATCAGTCGGATACCAGTCGGCTATCAGTCGGATACCAGTCGGCTATCAGTCGGATACCAGTCGGCTATCAGTCGGATACCAGTCGGCTATCAGTCGGATACCAGTCGGCTATCAGTCGGATACCAGTCGGATACCAGTCGGATACCAGTCGGATACCAGTCGGATACCAATCGGATACCAGTCGGATACCAGTCGGATACCAATCGGATACCAGTCGGATACCAGTCGGATACCAGTCGGATACCAGTCGGATACCAATCGGATACCAGTCGGATACCAATCGGATACCAGTCGGATACCAATCGGATACCAGTCGGATACCAGTCGGATACCAATCGGATACCAGTCGGATACCAGTCGGATACCAGTCGGATACCAGTCGGATACCAATCGGATACCAGTCGGATACCAATCGGATACCAGTCGATTGTAGTTTAATAGTAAAATAATTTCGACTGATAACCGACTGCTATCCGACTTCAGAGTCGGAAGTCGAGTTATAGTCTGATATTAAGATAAAGCCTATATATTAATATATATAATATAGTTTAATAAATATTATTTTTATTATTATTAAAATTGCTAAAATTATGAAATAATTTATTAATTTTATTATTTTGGTAAAATATATTTTATTGAATGGCAAAAATTATTAAATTTTTTTAGTGAAATGAAATGATATATTTAATATTTAATTATAATTAATATAATAAAAATAAATCATAATTATGTCAATTGTTATTAAATTATTATTATTATTTTATAATTATTCTAGAAATTTCAATAAAACAATTAATTTATTAAAAAATTAAGACTAATTTTTAGCAAATTTTATTAAAATTATTATTTTTTGGAATTATAAAATATTTAATTAATAATCGACGCCATTTTTTTAATTTTTATTATTATTATAGATATTAATATTATTATTATTACGATCTGTTAAATGTTATTAAAATATATATATATATAATTAAAATATTTTTTTTTCAAAAAAAATTTATATAATATAAAATTAATATTTTTAAAAGTCTAATATTATTTATATGATATATATATTTTGATTTTTTTACCTCTTATTTTGATTGTGTTTCGCTGCTTCCGCTAATTGTGTTCTGGTTTTACATAAAGTTATGTCAAATAATAAAACAATAATTATTATTATTATTAGTAGTAATAATAATACATTTAATTCATATAATTTAGTCATTATTATAATTATAATATGATTTACAATTATACTTAATAAAATATTATGCTAAACAATGGTATTATATTTAGAAAAAAATCAATGTTTTATTAATCACGTAAATAAAAAATTTAATTAACAAAATTAATTGCTATGTTTGTGCAGATATTTACAAATATTAATACATAAATACATATAAAATAAATTTGAAACAAATAATATTAAATATATACAGTTTATAATATATTAATTGTAAATGTAAAAATTAATTAAAAACAATAATTGTTAGTTTTTTAATGTTAATGTTAATTTAATATTAAAATTAATTTTTATTTACACATAATATACACAAAGAGGAACTGTAGGCAAATGGAGAGATTAATTGATTTATTGATTGACTGATAACTGTATTATTATTTTTCATTTAATTATTATTTAATAATAAATTTTCTCAATTTATCGGCTATTATTGACAAATAAAAACAAACTGTCGTATCGTTTAAATTAATTAATTAATAATTTTGTTTGTTTTGTATGTTTTTTTAAAATAATAAAAATCAGTTATTAATTGTAGTTTTTTCTATAATTAAAAATAATTAAAACAAAGTTGTGTTAACAATGTTGAAATTTAACAGTAATTTTCTCTCCAAAAAAAATTTTAATCTGTAAAATATAATCACTTATAAAAAATAAATAGCTATAATAATCAAATAATTATTATAAATTATAATATATATATAAATATATATCATATAATTTAAAATTTTTTAAGTATTTTATTAATTATTTTCTAAATAAAAAAAACTAAATTTGTTTTATTAATTATAAATTGAATTTTCCTGTTTACTGGTTAATTGTTTTTACAATTACCGGTAAATATACATTAGCATAATTATTTTTTATTAATATATAATATTAATAAAAAAAACATATTTGTCTCAACAGTACAAAGTAAAGTAAGTTTACTTATTATTTTTTTAATATAATTACAAATGAAAAAAATAAAGAAAATATTGAAATTTAAAAATAAAACAAACATTTAAATATTTAAACATTAATATATATAAATCATAATTTTTTTGTTGATATAATAAAGTATTATATAATTAAATATTCAAATATATATATATATCTTATATAATTTATGGTTAAATGTATAGTTATTTTTGTTGTTGTTGAGTGGATATAACATGTGATAAATGTATATAATTTTTTTTTATACTACAGTTACAGTATTATTATTATTATTACCGATACAGTAATAATACTAACAACCAAATGGTTGGCGCTCCAATCAATGTTTGGTACGGGTATGATAGCGGAACAGTAGTTTTCTTGCACCGTCCAACGATATCGGCCTACACTCTAGACTATTGTTCAAATCTTTAAACCTTTTCAATGTGTTGACTATGTCGATACCGATACTTGTCTTCAATACTATCTTAACGTAACAGTTTCGGTGATCAATACCTAAAAAAAATCGGAAACAACAAAAAAAACATTTATAATATAAATTTTAACAGTAACTACCGGTACTTAAAATAATAATAATATTAATATTAATACAAACCTCTGGCGCACAGTAGGAATGACTCGCCATTATTATACTGTTGGCCCATATCTATCCAGTCCTTGATCTCGCTGTACGCCTCGTACAATGGCATCACAAATATGACGGGTAGTATGGGATCCAAACAGTAGAGTATAGCTTTCATTTCGTACCATTTGATACTAATCAGGTCTTTGTGTACGATTTCCAGGCTTTCGATACGATTGGATCGTAAGGTTAGTCCATCGCCGGTAAACTCAATGAGTCGACAACTGCCACGATAGGTACCGAACGTTACGTAATCCGGTTCCATAGAGCTAACAGATGAAACAGATGATCGACGAATGGTTCGTATGGGAGTTGTGGGTACAGTAGAAGGAGTCGTACTACTAGTAGTGGCCATCAAATGGACAGTCGCTTCTTCATCCACATCGTCCTCATTGTTGTCGTCATCATCATTGCTGAACTGTTCGACCTCTACTTCGGTAGTGTTGCCATCGCTTAGATCTATGGCTGCATCGGCATTGGCCTGAATTTGTTCGCCAATAATATTAACAACAACCGTATTGTTTAACTCCTGTTCAACGTCGTCGTTGTCCTCATCATCCACTTCCTCGACAGTGTCGTCGCCGTCATCGTCCAGCTCTTCCTCATCATCATCATCGGTGCCAATATCTGTGGAAACGGCTGCCGATAGTCCATTGATTGTATTGTCCAACGACTGACGCAACTGGAACTCTGTTTCGATTTTCATCTGGATTTCGGTTTCCAGCCGTGCGTTACGATCTTTCAACCGTTTTTGCTGAGCTTTGGCCAGTTTTAGCAGTTCCTGAAACAGACACATCCGACGTTTATATTCCTGACACTGGCCGTCCATTTCGCAATACTTGTCCTCCAGTTCTTTGATCCGGTCTCTGTAGTTGTGATTTTCGTCGATCAATACATCGACACAGTTATGCTGCTGTTGTTGTCCATACGATCCGGCGGCCGAAACACTACTACTACTACTATCACTGTCGCCGATAATGTGGCCGCAAGTCGGACAAAACCTGTAGCCACAGTGTCGCTCGTGTCCGCCAATCAGATCCATTGGCATCGCTTGATCGCAACCGTTACCCGAATACTCGCATTTGACGACCATTTCGGCTACCATTGCGTTGACTTTCAGATTGTTTTCGAGTACATAGCCGTTGATAACAACGGCCAGACGATCGTCGTCGGCCAACTGATGCGATCGTTTACGTGTGGCCAACGGATGTCGACATTCCGGGCAGTCGTCGCTCGGCGTATAGATCCACTGGCGTATACACGACCGACAATAGGTGTGTCCGCAATGGTTGGTCACGGCTTTGTTGAATATGTTCAAACAGATACAGCATTTGAAATGTTTGGCCAAAAACGGTGTGATATCGACAAATCGGCTGATATCGTGTCCGGGCATTGTGTGTGTCGGGCAGACAGTCTATCTCTCTCTATCGGGCGGTAATTAGTGGCCACTACTAGCAGTAGTGATGAATCACCCGATGATTGACTGATTGTTTGTACAATAGATTAGTTGAATGTAAACACAAAACTCTATTAAATATTATTATTATTATTATTATTATAACAACAATAACAACAACAATACGATTCATTCAATTCAATCAATACAAGTGAATACATATTATTAGTATTAGTATTATTACAGTATTATTAATAATACTGTACTTTAATTCTATACTATGAATGTATAGTACACTACTAGTTGGTTAGCAATTGTTATACAGTGAAAGCCAATAGCTAAGGGGGGGGGGTTTATGATATACACAAACATTAAGTTATTCCTATTGTGTGTTTGTATATTATAGAGAGATATATGAGTGGCCTATGTACTAGATGTTTGACTATATTTTAATGTATGTGTGTGTGTGTGTTTGTTTAGCGTTTCCCATAACAACAATTAATATACAAGTATAACAATACAAAAATACAGTGATTTAATATACTATATGTGAAATAATAATACATGTGCTCCATGTTTGTATAGATAATACCAACAACAACAAAATAGGCGGAGCTTATTATTAATATAATAATATCAAATTAAATCATATATACTGTATATATAATATATATTTATACTCTATTAAATCTATAGTTTTATAACATGCATGCTATATACAGTATATACAGTTTAATAAAATCTAATGAAATAATACTGTATTTTAAAAAATAAAATAAATAAATTTTATTTAATTAAATATCTAATTAAATAAAATAAAAAATCATTAATAATAATAATATGATTTTTTTTAATTATTAATAATTTATAATTATTAAATAATATTATTTAACTAAAAAAACTAACTGTTAATTTTGATTTTAAAAAATAAT
The DNA here is from genome assembly GCF_028296485.1 of Oppia nitens. NCBI lineage: Eukaryota > Metazoa > Arthropoda > Arachnida > Sarcoptiformes > Oppiidae > Oppia > Oppia nitens. The sequence continues at coordinate 1,699,341 of NW_026533194.1, read as the reverse complement.
TAATAAAAAAATATATTAATTAAATTAAATTAATTAAGTTAATTATAATAATTATTTGTATATTGTATAAATTAAAAAAAAATATTTAAACAAAAAATTTATTACTATAATTGTTATTTATAATGATAAATAAATTGATAAAAAAGTATTATATTAAAAGATTAAATGTGGGCTAAAATTTTTATTGTAAAAATCAACAAAAGCAATATATATATATATCTAATATTTAAAAATAAACTAAAATTAATAAAAACATAAAATAAGATTTTTAGATACTTTTTAAAAAAAACAATTACCAAAAAAAAAATAATAACTAGAATAATAATAAAAAAATTAATTAATTATAATCTAAACTTGTATTCAATATCTACTGATTTTGGTAGCAATAAATCGGGAAATTGTTTGAACTGATTGGACATTTTTTCGGTACCGGCGGCGACGGCAGCGGTGGTCGCGGACGGCCTAAACTCTAGCCAAACGACCAGTGCGGACAATACGTGTTTCATCAATAGTTTGGCAAACCGTTCGCCGACACAGTAGAGTACTTGACCGGAACCGAACGGCATGAACGAATGTCTGGTCAGTTTGTCGGCCGATTCGGGCATAAACCGATCCGGATTGTAGACCAGGGGATCGGGAAAGTACTGGGGATTGTAGTACATGGATATAAACGATAGTTCAACATCAGTACCTTTGGGTACGGTTACGCCAATATCGGGTAAATGGATGTCCTGGGTTGCCCGTCTATTGGTAACTATTGCCGGATATTTGCGCATAGTTTCCATTAGTACGGCATTCAGATAGGGTAGGTCTGACAGATCGGTGCTACCATTGTTTCCGCTGTCGCCGCCGCCGATACTACTGCTCCTCTTAGAGTTGGCCACCAATTCGTCGTATAGTTTCTGCTGAATCCGTGGATTTCTGGCCAACTCGTAGACCGACATCGCCAGCATCAGCGTCAGTGGTTCGTAGGCCGACATAAAACTAACATAAAATAAACTAATAATTTCATCGACAGTCAGACTATTTGACGAACTATTGGTAATTGATTTGTTGTGACGATAGTCGATGAAGATCTGCAAAAAATCTTTGTTATTATCATTATCGGCGTCGGCTGTGGTGGTGGTGGTGGTGGCCATCAATTGCCGACGGCGTCGCTGTTCGACAAGTTTGCGTACACTGTCAATGAAATATCGCTGTCGGCCGCCAAACAGTTTGTCGTACAAACGAAATACCGGATCAATTAGCTGTGGCCACAACAGTGTCCACAACAGCAGTCGTCTGTTTTGGTCAAACTTTGGTACGGATTGCCTGAACCGGTCAAAGTCGACGGCAGCGTCAGCGGCGGTAAAACTCTGGCCAAACGAACATTCAATCATAATCCTAGTGACCATTGTTTCTATCAATTGTTTGGCATCTATTTTGTTACCGACGGACGAGTCGTCGACAACAAAATTGGCCACAAATTGTTGTCGGCAAACAGTTCCAGTAATTTGTTTCAGATGTTTCATATTTTCCGGCCGACGAAACAGTCCGGCCAATACAGTCCGACTATATTTATTATGTACGCCAACATATTGATGATAATCAGTCAAATGTTTGATGATATACCAGTCCCTTAGTTGTGGAAATTTATGGCTATAAGTGTTCAATATTTTGTATACAGTATTTGGTTCCGATATGATTAGTTCGGGTCGCAAAAAACGGTAGGTGCTATCAAAAAATAAAATAAAATTAAAATAAAATTAAAATAAAATTAAAATAAAATTATAGTACAGTACAGTATAGTCAATTTATTAGTTTACTGTTTATCAATTAATTAATTTATTTATTTATTTAATCAAATTACTGATTAATAAATTAAATAAATATTTTTTCAAAAAAAATTATAAAATCATAATCTCAATTCAATTTATAGTCTAAAATATTGATCAAAATTTATATTAAGTTTTAAAGAAATATTTGTTTTAAATTTATATTAAAAAAATATTTTGTTGTTTTTTTTGTTGTTGAATAAATAGGTTAGAATTACTAAAACTTTTTAAAACTATATTTTTATATATATAAATTTATATAATAAATATATATAATTTTATATAATATATATATATATATTTATATATACACTCATACCCAATAACATTGCCATATTTGTTTGACCATGCTAACAATTGTTTATAATGATAGCCAAATATAGTGTGCAAATAGTTGCCATAGACTGGCAATGGTGTCGGACCATAGATTCCACGCAGTTTCCAATAATTAAAATATTTAAACCGTTGGCTAATAGATAGATAGATAGATAACAAAAAATTAATTAATATTATTTAATAAAATTTTAAAATATTATATAAATAGTTAACTAATAACTTACATAATAGTTAAATAAATTATACCAGCACCAATAAATAGTGTTAACAAAATATAAAAATTATTATAGATATTGTTAATTAAAAATGTTGTTATAGACATTATTTTAAATAATTATTATTTAAGTAGTTAGCTATTAGTTATTAAAAAATAATATATTTAAAATATATAAACTGTATATTATTTTGATATTATTAAGTTAAATCAATATATAACAAAAAAAATAAATTATTAAATCTTAATTAATTTTATAATAATAATAATAATAATAATTTTTTAAAATAGTTTTTATTATATATTCAATATAAGATTATTAAAACAAACAAACGAAACTAAAACAATTAATTTTGACTTTTTTTTATAACTATCAATAAATTTATTTAAAAAATCTATTGATAGTTTTTTATATACCAATATATATATATATATATATATATATATATATATATATATATTGTATAAATTATAATAATATTTTTATAACTCTAACCAAAATTGAATACAGGTAAAATAAATTTGCATTTATTACCAAACATGATATGGCACTATATATACCGTATATATTTAAAATTATAATAAAAACATTTATATAGAAAAAAAATTTTCCTAAGAAATTAGTTTTTTTCAGTAAACAATAATATAATTTATTTTTATGTTTTGTTTTGTTTGTTTGAAAAAATACTAATTAATAATACAATATATATATATATATATATATATTTGTTAATCATTATTATTAATTAGCATAAAACAATTATTATTTAAAAAAATACAATGTATTGAATATGTATTTTTGATAAGTTTTGAAACAAAAAAAAATAATAATTTTTTTAGATATACTAATTTTTATAATTATTAGATACAATAATATATCAATTATATAAATATAATTACATTTGTATTGAATATATAAAAATTTATTAGTAAATTAATTAAAACAAAAATTATTAACAAACAATTTTGTTTGTATTTTGAAACTATTATTTAATAATTTATACGTTTATATAATTATTACTATTTATTGTATAATATATTATATAAAAAATGTACTAGTACATATTGTATAAATTTATTTTGTTTAACTTGAAACATCAGGCTTGTAATTTAATTTAGTAGTTTTAATAAAATAAAAAATAAATATATTTTATTTCTAATATAATATTTAAAAAAAAAATTAAACATAACATAAGCATGATTTAAAAAAAACATTTTTTTAGTACTAGACATTAATTTGTTTATTTTAATTGTAAAATACTATTGTTAATAACTTTAATTAGAAAATAATATTTTAAATTGTTTTTAATATATATACATATAATATAATATATATTATTAAAAAAATTAATTAATGAAACTAAAGAAAATAATAATTTTAATTCTATTAATTCAATAAATTTTATTATTTATCGATTACTATAAATTAAATATATTTAAACAAAAAAAATAACTTTTTATTTGTATAGTGTGTTTGAACTTCTACTGTATATTAGAAACTTGCGAAACAATCGTACGCTTAATAAAATCTAAACGTTCCGATAGTTTGCGCAAAGTTTCGTCACTTTTTATAAAACAAAAGCGAACCATATGTTCGTAGCGCTGGCTATCATCGTTGTTGGCGCAAAACATAGCCAACGGTGCACATTGAATACCCTGACGGGATAACCACGTGACAAATGCTGTACCACTTTGTAAATTTAATTTTGCGGATAATTCAGTACAATCGGCCAGTATATAATAACCGGAATCGACGGGTAACGGTTTTAAACCGAAATCCGTTAAAATCTTAGCAATTTTTTCATGTTTTTCACTTAACAGGTGACATGTTTCTGTCCAATAGGATAATGATAATTGATTAGCATGGTCAATTTTTTCAACACTATGGTCGACAATTAGTTTCTCATATTCCCATTCAATCATACGCGCAGTCGCCTCCTGTATGGGCGTTGAACTTGATATACAAAAACACGCGTGCGTTTCGTGTATAGCATTGACTAGACTAGTGTCGCCCGTTAGTGCCCAACCCAATCGCCAACCGGTTACATGAAACCATTTACTTAAGCTGCCAATTGTTACGCACCGGTCAAACATTCCCGGTATTGATGCTAAATAATACAATAAAATAAATAAACAAAAAATAAAATTTTAATTTTTAAAAAAATTTTGTTTAATAAGTTATTTTTAAATATTATTACCAAAACGAAAATGTTTGTTTGGTTGGTAAACATACCACTCGTAAACTTCATCGCAAATTGCAAACACATTATAAGTTTTGCATAGATTTGCAATACATAACAATTCCGATTCACTAAAAACCTATGATTTTTTTTTTAAAAAAATTAAAAAATAAAATTAAACATTAACAAGCTAAATAACAATTTGACCATAAATACCCGTCCTGTTGGATTATGCGGTGTATTAATTATAATGGCACACGGCTTCTCCGATTTCATAACCCGTTCCACTTTATCGGTGTCCAATAGCCACCTGCCGGTGCTCGGATCGACCAGCATCGGTACGCTTACGGACAAACCGCCAACGCTGCGTACAATACGCGAATAATACGGATACGATGGATCCAGTATTAGGACCCGATCGCCCGGTTCGCGTACCTGAGCCTTAATACTACAGTATAGGGCAGCCGATGAACCAGTCGTAACAAATAGATTTTCATCCCCAATATTAACAGTTGGCATTAAATGTGAGTATAATTTAACCAATATACTTTTTAGACGAGGTAGACCCTGGGGGAGGGGCGAGGGAGGGTTTATTAGTTTGAATAAAATATAATATTAATTTTATTTATATACATTAAGTTAGTTTTAGTAGCTTAAAGTTTTATTTTTAATAAATGTGTGTGTATGTATGTGTGTGTATGTGTGTATATGTGTGTATGTGTGTGTATGTAAGTGTGTGAGTGTGTGAGTGTTTGTATGTAAGTGTGTAAGTGTGTGAGTGTGTGTGTATATATATATATATATATATATATATATATATATATATATATATATATATGTGTGTGTGTGTGAGTGTGTGTATATATATATATGTGTGTGTATATATATGTGTGTGTATATATGTGTGTGTGTAAGTGTATGTGAGTGTATGTGTGTGTATATATGTGTGTGTGTATGTGAGTGTATGTGAGTGTATGTGTGTGTATGTTAACTAGCTAATAAAAATGTTTATAATCTATTAATTGTTAATTTAGTAAATCTATTTTTAAAAAAAAATATTTTATAGTAATTTTATAAGTTTTAATAGACTGTTACTATTAAAAAATAAAATAAAAATATTATCCATCACCTGATCCATTGTATATTGATGTAGACGACTATTTTGACTATCAATAATTTCGGTCATAAATTGCATAATCTGTTTGGGATAGATTGGATAATCTGGTTGACCTAGTGCAAAATTCAATTGATTATCCTTATAGAATATATCAGCTAGATCAGTCATACTAAATTGTAACAAATATAATTTTTTTAAAAAATTAATTAATTAATTTTACATAATAAATAAATATTTTATTATTATTATTATTAAAAAGTAAATTATACTTGTCTGCCATTTTATTTTATCGTCAATTAATTATTACAAGTTATAAGGTAAAATATTTTTTAAAAAAAAATAAGTATTGTTTTAATATTTTTTAAAAAACATATAAATGATTTAATACTGTTTTAAAACTAGTATTAATAAAATACAATCTAATATCTAAGATATCTAATATTTTATTATCATTAATATAGATGTTTTAAATAAATGACATTCAAGTTTTTTAAAATTTAAATATTATAAAATAAAAATATTTTTAGTCTTGACACAAATATTAAAGTACTAAAGTTTTACTTATTTTTAAAACAAATAAAATCTATGGCTATTTAACCCTGTAATACCTTGATTATTTTTAAAAAAAATACAATAGTTTAATTAATTAAATAAATTATATAAATATTTTTTTATAAATCCCTAAATGTAAGATATTATTGAATAAGTAGATTTTTTAATAAATTTTTTATAAATAAAATTTTATAATTATCATTGTATGATTGACACAAATTTTTTTAAACATATTAGTTGGAAATTGTTTTTTATATAAACATTTTTTTTAGTAGTCTAGTAGTTATTAAATTTATTAAATAAAATGTATTAATTAATAAAAAAAATTAAATAAAAATATTTTTTTTACTAGTTTATTAAATTTACGAAAAAAACTGTCATTAAAATATAGTTATTTTTTGATAGTATTTTAATCAATTTTATATTATAAATATAAAGTAATAATAATAATAATAATAATTTATAATATTATACGAAAAATTTACTATTAATGTATAAAAACTAACTTTATTTTTTAATAAACAAAAATATGTTTCTATCAAATATCTGTATAATAATAATCATTGCATTTATAACACTATGCAATACAATAACAAATGCCAATCAATTGCCAAATATTATTATCTTTTTGGTGGACGATATGGGTTGGGCTGACGTTGGCTACCGTTCCGATCATATGCTAACACCAAACATCGATACCCTATCGGCCGATGGCATAACACTAAACAGTTATTACACTCAACCGTTGTGTACGCCCAGTAGGGGTGCACTGTTATCGGGCGTACATCCCATACACTCAGGCACTCAGCACCTGGTGTTCAATGAACTACAACCGGCTGGCTATCCATTGGATCAGAAACTGTTACCCGAATATCTTAAACAATATGATTACGCAACACATGCTATCGGTTAGTGGGAGTAAATAATATGTAATCAAAAATCAAAAATTATAATAAAAAGTAAACTAAAAGTTTTTTAAAATTCAATTAATTTATTAATTTATAAAAAAAACTTAACTTAAAATTATTGTAGATTTCAATCATATAATATATTAACAATAATAATAATAATAATATTTAACTAATATTTTATTATATATATATATCAAGGTAAATGGCACCTGGGTTTCTATAAGCGTGACTACACGCCCACCTATCGTGGTTTTGACACCCACTTCGGTACGTGGGGTGGTTTCGGTAACTATTATAATCATAGTATGTGTTCGGGTATTATCTATCAGACATTTAATACGTGCGGACTAGACTACAGACAAAATATGAAACTATTGACCGATCAGCCGGACAACCAGTATTCAACTCAGGTGTATACTAGTAAAACACTTGATCTGATTGATCAGCACAACACTAGTAGACCACTATTTCTATATGTTGCCTACCAGTCCCTACATTCAAGTTATGCGGATAATATACTACAAGCACCGCCCGATAAATATATGAACCGTTTCCGACATATAGAGTCCCAGAATCGTCGTACGTATGCGGCTATGGCCTACAGTATGGACGAATCGATCGGTGCTATTGTTGAGAAACTATACGATCGGTCAATGCTATCGAATAGTATTATCCTATTTACCAGCGATAATGGTCCGCAAGCTGTCAATGTACCTAGCGTATTTTGTAAATAATATTTAATTTTTAGTTAATTTTATATATTATAAATTAACTAGGTAATCTAATTAATCAATATAATTATTATATATGTATCTAGCTAATTTTGGATCTGCTGAACCATTGCGTGGTTCAAAATCTACTCTATTTGAAGCAGGTTAGTTTTTAAAAAAAAATAAATAAATCAATATATATAATATATACAGCACATTTAGTCATATATAATATATATATATAATTTATACATTTATACAATATATACATTTATTTATGTTGCGCACAGGTATACGAGTGCCGACATTCATATGGAGTCCATTGCTTAACACTACGGGCTATGTGTCCGACCAGCTCATACACGTTACCGATATTATGCCCACACTGTTGGACGCAATCGGTGCCGATTTAGATCCATTTACCAAAAACAACATTAGTTATGGTACTATATATATTAAAAACAAACAAACAAACAAACAAATACTATACAATATAATTATTATACAAAAACAGGTATGTCTCAATGGGAAAGCCTATCGCTCAATGGATCGTTAGCACCGATACGTACGGAACTGTTGCACAATATAGACCCGATATGGAACCAGTCGTCCATCAGATGGTTTGATTGGAAATTGCTATACGGACCCAATGATCCTAACTATCCACATCGGGCATCATTTGCCAGTAGCTGGTGGCCAACCATACCCGTAGAGGACAGTCAACACATTCACATGGATCAGCCGTCAAGGGATGAACTGAAACGAGCCGATCGACTGGCTAGTCGTACCTATCAGGTGCTGTCAGCTATGAACCGACGGCCGCCAACAACGACCGATTACGATGTCCTCGAAAAGACGGCAACAATTAAATGTCCGCCAAAACCTGACGGCTCCTTATCGAGCGACCCATACAGGTGTCAACCGGACAGACAGTTTTGTTTGTTTAATATCAGACACGATCCGTGCGAACATCGGAACATTGCCCACGAAAACCTGGATCTGGTTGACTATATGTGGCACCGACTGCTTGACCTGAATCGAACGGCCGTACGACCGCTGGCACTGATACCAGTCGATCGGGACAGTTATCCCGATAGACATGGAGGTGCATGGACTAATTGGCTAGATGATGATGATGATGATGATATCCATGGAAACCGTGATGAACTTTAGACTTAGCTAGATAAAATTAAAATTATTATTATAAAAAATATTATTAAATATACTAGTTTCTTTTTATTATAAGTAAATTAAATATTTTATAATTATTTTAAATATATGTATATTTAGTATGTATTTAGTAAATGTAATAATTTTGTGTTTTTGTACTATTATTTTTATAAATATATATATATAATAAATATTAATAAATAATAATATATATATTAATATTTTTAGTAAAAAAATTTTAAGGTAATAGTATTATTTGTTACTATAAAATAGTTATTTATATATTTTTATGTCTATTTTTTTATTATACATAAATATTTAGTTAAAAAAACTGCAAATCACTAAATAAATATAATTGTTTCGTGCATTTAAAAAAACTAATCATTATATTCAATATAATTAATATCTGTTAAACGCTTACATTATATTAGTTTGTAAAACATTTTAATAAAACTCTTAAAATAAGAAAAAATATTTTTTGTTGCAAAATATTTACTAATAATAATAATAATAATAATTTTAGTAATCAAATGGCAATACAATCATCAACTGATTTGTAAGTATTATATAATACTGTATATTATTTTGATTAGTATTATATTGAATAATAAAATATAATAATAAAAAACTATTAAAAATAACTTTATAATCTATTTTTTATTTAAAAAAATTATCTTTAACTTTATTTTAGTGATTTTGATGATATATTCTATCAAGATAATGAACTAAACTTGTCAATTGGCCATGCTGATTATGAAATATATCCAAAAGAGATTATTGAATTTATGACTGATATTATGCAAAATGGAAACACTAGTCTACACCAGTACACTAACAATGATGTATTGTATTTATTTTTTTTTTATATAGATTAGTATATTATATTAATTAATTATAGTATTATATTAATTAATAATAACTAACTACTGAACGCTACTGTACTGTATTTTATAAGTAAAGTAAATAGGGGTTAGAAAATAAGTTTTTTACCCCTAAACTTCCCCTTATATATGTATTCCCTGTAAAAAAATTTTTTTTTATAGAAAACAATTAATTTAGTAGTAGTAGTAGTAGTAATAGTAATAGTTATAGTAATAGTAATAGTAATAGTAATAGTAATAGTAATTAGTAATAGTAATAGTAATTAGTAATAGTAATAGTAATAGTAATAGTAATAGTTAATAGTTAATAGTAATAGTAATAGTTAATAGTTAATAGTTAATAGTTAATAGTTAATAGTTAATAGTTAATAGTTAATAGTTAATAGTAAATAGTAATAGTAATAGTAATAGTAATAGTTAATAGTTAATAGTTAATAGTTAATAGTTAATAGTTAATAGTTAATAGTTAATAGTTAATAGTTAATAGTTAATAGTTAATAGTTAATAGTTAATAGTTAATAGTTAATAGTTAATAGTTAATAGTTAATAGTTAATAGTTAATAGTAATAGTAATAGTAATAGTAATAGTAATAGTAATAGTAATAATAGTAATAATAGTAGTAATAATAATAATAATAATAATAATAATAATAGTATTAGTTGTAGTAGTAGTAATAAACTATTGATAATTTTAACAATTTTTATTTCATTAAAAAAACATAATATATAAAAACAGGGATTACCACGACTCAAAAGTATCTTGCAAAAAATTTATACATATTTATTAGGCGAGCATGTACAAATTGTCGACAAAAATATCCAGATAACAATGGCGTCGTCGGCGGCCATCTATTGTTCATTGAAAGCTCTGGTCAATAGTGGCGATCACGTGATCATTATTGATCCGTCGTATCCGTTTTATGCACGTATTGTCGAAAATATAGGCGGCGTAGCCAAACACTATCCGATGACCTATGACCCCATCGATAACAAATGGATATTGGATGTGATGGAGCTAGAACAGTTATTTAGTCCAATGACCAAGGCTATTATTATCAATACACCGCATAATCCAACGGGACGGGTATTTTTTTTTATAAAATTTATTTTTTATTATCGCAAATTAAATATTTTTGAAAAAAAATAAAATAAACTACCCGTACGTACAATCTATGGCCATCTAGTAAACTATCAAGTTGCTACTAGAAAACTATACAAGTAGTTTAGAACCAAAAATAAAATAAAAACTTAAACCCAACCCTAGTTTGCTTTTTTTTAGTTATATAGTAATAATAATAATTATTATTATCTATTAATTATCTATTAATTATCTATTAATTATCTATTAATTATCTATTAATTATCTATTAATTATCTATTAATTATCTATTAATTATCTATTAATTATCTATTAATTATCTATTAATTATCTATTAATTATCTATTAATTATCTATTAATTATCTATTAATTATCTATTAATTATCTATTAATTATCTATTAATTATCTATTAATTATCTATTAATTATCTATTAATTATCTATTAATTATCTATTAATTATCTATTAATTATCTATTAATTATCTATTAATTATCTATTAATTTTTGTTTGTAATTATTATTATTAGGTAATAACTGAATCGGAATTGTTATCGATAGCAAACTTGTGCCGCAAATACAATGTTATCGCTATTTGCGATGAAGTATACGAATGGTTAGTCTATGAGCCGAAAAAACATTTTAAATTTGGTAAATAAATTAATATTATATATATATATATATATATATATATATATATATATACAGTATGTGTCAAAAATAATTAATTTAATAATTTTTTATTAATACAATTAATCCTCTTTTTTAAAAAAAAACAAAACAAAAATAGCGTCAATACCGGGAATGTTTGACCGGAGCGTAACAATTGGCAGTTTAAGCAAATGGTTTCACGTAACCGGTTGGCGATTGGGTTGGGCACTGACCGGCAATAGTAAGCTAATGGCCGACATCTACCTGAACCATATGTGTATGGTTATAACCAGTTCGACACCCATACAGGAGGCAACGGCTCGGATGTTGGAACTGGAATATACGAAACTAATAGCTACCGGTTCCGATGGTGTCTGTATGTCCGGATCACCGGCCATTGACGACAGTCAACGTTCAATGTATTGGACGAAAACGTGTCGGCAATTGCAGGCCAAACGCGATCAATTGGCTAATATACTACAGGATTTTGGACTGAAACCATTGACTACCGATGCCGGCTATTATATTGTAGCCGATTGTCTGGATTTATGCCGACGTCTAGATTTGTCTGACTATGTTGTCGGTGCTGGTAGTGGTAGTGGTGGTCAACAACAATCATCTATTAAACCGTATACAATGGTATTGGCATTTATTAGATGGCTATCATCACATGGTATACAATGTGCACCATTACTTGGGTTTTGTGATCCAAATAATTTACATATATATTCAAATTTATGTCGATTTTGTTTCATCAAAAGCAATGATACACTGAGTAAAGTTGGCGAACGATTTGAATTTATCAATAGAGAAATTGTACCGAAAATGTTGCTAGATGATAATTTTTTACAAAAATAAATAAATAATTTATCCAAAAAAAAATAAATATTATTTAATCTACTAACTATAATAATAATAATAATATAGTGTTAATGTTTTTTTTTTAATTATTATAATAATTAATTTTGTTGTTAAGTTTTCATTTTTTCATAAACATATACTAGTATAAAATACTACTACATACTTTATACATATATACTAATTTAAACTGTATAATATTCAATACAAACAAAACATTTATATATTTTTAACTATTAGATTTGGGTTTATTTTTTTAAACTTATAATTTTTGTTCAATAGTTTATATATAATTTATTAATATTTAGTTATGTTTTTTTAAAAAATAGAATTTTTCCATAATTTAATAATTATTTTGTTTAAAAAAACTGCTATAAAAGCAACGATTGTTGTTGTTGTTAGTATTAAATTTTAAATTAAGTTTAAATTATTTTTTTGTATGTGTGCCACACATTGTATGTAAAATATATACAACAATTTTTTGCATTATATATCATATATATATAATTTTAAAAGTTTTGTTGTACTAATTAAAACATATATGAATTTTTTTGTGTAAATTATATTATTAATTATTTGATTTTTTTTGTTGTTGAAATAATTTTTATAGTACCAGTGCTTAGTATGCATTCAGTTGAATCCAATCGTTGTACAAACACTGGACGTTTGGCACCATTTTATATAAGGGATATCCTATGTAAGGACTGCTCGCGGATACCAATACGTCCGGTAGGTCTAAGATGTTGTCGGTCGGGTATCTGGTGTGACACTTGTGCCCAAACCGGGACCACCAGTGAACCCATACCGTGTCTATGCTATGTTGAAACTGTACCTAAATTGCCGCCCACTGCCGACACTGTAGATCCAAAAATTAAACGTATATTAGACACTGCTGTTTGAATGTATATACGCACAGTACGGTTTGGACAACCTTGGGTTCCAAACTGGCCGATCTCGACGGTCATCAACAGCAGTGCTCGAAATCGGCTGATATTCTCTGCGAAACGTGCCGACAACCAAAGGGTGTCCACTATAAGGCCACTGCCGGCTCCGCCGCCGCCGCCAATGGTGTCCTTAAAGTCAGTGCCGACACAATCATTTGTTTGCGTTTGTTGTCCGCATCGGTCAAAAGTCACGCGACAACACTTAAAAGCTATCAATCGGCTATTGAAGACCTGACTAAAGAGATTAGTCGTATAAATCAAATTATCGCTAAATTTAATCAATAATTATATTAAAAATAAATTTTGACAAAAAAGTCAGTAAATTTTTTAAATTTAATTTTATTAATATCTAAAATATATAACAACTTTAATTAATTAAGTAATATTTGTAAACTAGTTATCTAAATTTTATATGAATATTTAGATAACTGTAATAAGTTAATAATAAATTTAATTTTTTAATTATATTTTTTTTATAAATTGTTTAAATATGGATTCCGTGGACACTTCAAGTGTAGTCAACTTTGACAAATTGCCGCCATTATAAACACATCAATCAAATCACTGCAATCATTGCCAACGTGTACCTATCCGTCCGGTAGCCTATAGGTGCTGTCCAACGGTTATATGTTGTAGCTTATGTGTAACAAATGGTAACTGCGGAGACGGTCCTATCGCTTATATATGTAGTATTAGTAGCACCACCAGCACCGCCGCATCATTAACAGAAGGTACTGATAAAACCTGTCGGCCGCTGCCGGCCGGAGCGTCTACCAGTGCTGAAGCTGTCCACACAAATATCCGCCGTATACCGGACTCACTGGACGGTTGTTGCGCATACAAACCGTACGGATGTGACCGACATAACCTAAAATTGTTCGTCAATTTATTTGATCATCAAATCGGTTGCGACTATTCAGGCGACATATACACATATACACACACAAATACACACACACACACATACACACAAATACACACACATATACACACATACACAAACATACACACACATACACACACATACACACACATACACACACATACACACACATACACACACATACACACACATACACACACATACACACACATACACACACATACACACACATACACACACATACACACACATACACACACATACACACACATACACACACATACACACACATACACACACATACACACACATACACACACATACACACACATACACACACATACACACACATACACACACATACACACACATACACACACATACACACACATACACACACATACACACACATACACACACATACACACACATACACACACATACACACACATACACACACATACACACACATACACACACATACACACACATACACACACACACACACACACACACACATACACACACATACACACACATACACACACATACACACACATACACACACATACACACACAAATACACACACAAATACACACACAAATACACACACAAATACACACACACAAATACACACACAAATACACACACATACATACACATACACACACAAATACACACACAAATACACACACAAATACACACACAAATACACACACAAATACACACACAAATACACACAAATACACACACACACATACACACACATACACACACAAATACACACACAAATACACACACATACACACACATACACACACATACACACACAAATACACACACATATTACAATAAAATTAAATAACAAAATAATTAAAAGACAAAATATTTATTATTATTATTTTTAGTTTAGTTTTATATACACTAATAACGCCGTAGTTTACTAATTATTAATAACTAAGTATTTTGCATTAATTATTTGATTAAATATGTAAATTAAACATAAAGTTTATGTCTTTATTATAGATAATTATCATAATAAATACATTTAAGTAAATATATAAATATTGATCCAAAATTTATACCAATTTTAAAAAAATAATTATAAATAAACTATTTATATTGATTATTATTTTTAAAAAATTTATTTTATTAATTAAAATATTAATATATGTAATGTTTAACTATGACATCTATACAGTACATTGTTTAATAAAATTTATTAATAAAATTTATTAATAAAATTTATTAATAAAATTTATTAATAAAATTTATTAATAAAATTTATTATATTTAAGATGACTGCGGAAATTTGTCATGAAAAAATGTTAATTATTAAAAAAAATTGTTTAATATTATTATATTACATGTAATTATTTAATAGTATCCTATAATACTTCAATATATATATAAATGTAAATTTTATATTGATTTTATTATAAAATTAATAATATATAGTATAATACATAAGTTTTTATTAATATAATAATTTTTTATCCAAAAAGCAAAAAAACTATGTCTATGTTTAACATTGTTATTAACAAATTATATTATAATTTCTATATATTATTAGCATTGATTATTTGTGCTGGCATAATTTATATAATCATGTAATTATTTTTGATATTTATAATTATTTATGTATATTTATATATATATATTAAATATATGAAAATATTTGATTATTTAGTCAAAAGTATAACTATTTTAATTATTGGAAACTGCGTGGAATCTATGGTCCGACACCATTACCACTGTATGGCAACTATTTGAACACTATATTCGGTTATCATTATAAACAACTATTAGCATGGTCAAACAAGTTTGGCAATGTTATTGGGTAATTAAATTTTGTATATATATATATATATATATATATATATATATATATATATATATCAATTATTCATAATATATAAAAATTAATTTTTAACAATTTACACAACAATGTATAGTTACACAAAAAAAACAAACAAAATAAATAGTTTTTAAAAACAGCAAAAATCATATGAAAAAAAACAATTCATATATTATAATAGATATTTTATATATAAATTGTTAATATTAATATTTTAATAAAAATTTTATACTATAGATAATAGTTAGGGTTAGGTTAAGGCAAAAAGTTCCTTATGTTTCATATGTTCCTGGGGAATTCATAGGAAGTTTATATATATTAATGCTACTATCTATTTAACCCTAAATAGCAAACATTTTTTAATGATATTTGAAAAACAACTATCACTTTAAAACTGCATTTTTTTGGATAGCTATTTAAAAATAGTATTACCAAGTTTATTATTTATATATATATTTAAATATTAATTTTTAAATTTAACATTTAATTAATTTTTTTTCTACAAAATATTTAGTAATTTTTTGTATTACTAAAGGAAAGGATTAAAATAAAAATATTTTCCATGAAAATTGTCGGGAACTTCCCTCATGGGAACTTCCCTAAAACCTAAAGTGGAATTTTCCTCGAATAATAATATTTCTAATAATAATATTACAACTACTTTACAATTATATTGAACTATAATATATGATACTACTGTATATATCTATTTTTTTATATACAACCAATTTATTAGTTATTTATTTTGTTTTTATTAATAATTTTGTTAGCACCTACCGTTTTTCACGACCCGAACTAATCATATCGGAGCCGAATACAGTCCATCAGATATTGGGTACCGATGCCCTGAAATTTCCCCGTCAACGGGACTGGTATATCATTAAACAGTTGACCGATTATCAGCTATATGTAGGCATACATAACAAGTATAGTATGCAAGTGTTGGCCCAATTGTTTCGGCCGGAAAATCTGAAACAAATCAGACAGACAACGGAAACTGTTTGCCGACAATTTGTGGCCAAAGAGTTTCTGGACCGGAAACCGCCGATCGCTAAACTAGAGGTCAAACATCTGATGGACGAATTGGTAATTAAGATAATGATTGTCTGTTCGTTTGGCCGCTGTTTCGATGATGTCGGTATCGATTTCAATAGGTTTATGCAATCGGTACCAAAGTTTGATCAAAATCGGCGGCTAATGTTGGCCACTTTGATCTGGCCACGGCTAGTCGATCCAGTATTTCGTTTGTATGATAAACTGTTTGGCGGTCGACAACAATATTTCATTGACAGTGTCCGCAAACTTGTTGAACACCGACGCCGACAGTGTCAGCAAATTGACAAACAATTGATGGCCAATACCACCGATGCTGCCGATGATGACAACGATAACGATGACTACAATCACAAAGATTTTTTGCAGGTCTTCCTCGACTATCGTCACAATAAATCCGATGATAATAATCATAATAATAATAATAATAATAATCGTCTAATAGATGAAGAGATTATCAGTTTATTTTATGTAACATTTTTATCGGGTTTTGAACCAATGTGTCTGATGTTGACAATGTCGGTGTACGAGTTGGCCAACAATCCAGACATTCAGCGTAGACTATACGATGAGTTGACCAGTGATAGGACTGACAACAACAACAAGGGTAGTACCGATTTGTCGGATCTAACGTATCTGAATGCTGTACTGATGGAAATATTGCGCAAATATCCGGCAATTATTACCAATAGACGGGCAACAGAGGACATCCATTTACCCGATGTTGACCTATCGGTGCCCAAGGGTACTGATATTGACCTATCGTTTATATCCATGTACTACAATCCACAATACTTTCCCGATCCCCAGGTCTACAATCCGGATCGGTTTATGCCCGAGTCGGCCGATAAACTGGTCAAACATTCGTTCATTCCGTTCGGTTCCGGTCAAGTTGTCTACTGTGTCGGCGAACGGTTTGCCAGAGTATTAATGAAACACGTATTGATTGCATTGGTCCGGACACTAGAGTTCAAGCCGTGTGTGTCGGTCACCGCAAAACCCGTCGCCAATCTGTTCAAAATGTTTCCCGACTTATTGCTACCGAATTCGTTAGATATTGAATACAAGATTAGAAAATTTTAAATAATTTTAAATAATTTTAAATAATTTTAAATAATTTTAAATAATTTTAAATAATTTTAAATAATTTTAAATAATTTTAAATAATTTTAAATAATTTTAAATAATTTTAAATAATTTTAAATAATTTTAAATAATTTTATATTTTATTTTAATTTTTAGTCGATATATTTGTTTTTTTTTGTAAAAGTTATTTTTAATAATAATAATAATAAAAAAATTTTCAAACTATTATTACACACACACACACACACACACCTAAATAAAATGCTATATAATGTATACCATTATACACACATTGACAAAAAAATCAAGTTTTTCTTTTATTTGTTAACTATTATAAGTATTTTTATTTATTTTCTTTATTATATCATGTTTACGTAAATCGTTAGTTAGTTTTTTTTATTAAATATTAAATTTTTATTAAAATATTAAAAATTTACTTTTCATCAATACTATCTAGCACTTTCAACACAATTAGGCAATTCAATTAATTTATTCAACATTTTTTTTATTAAAATTAGTTAAAAAAAATTAACATTATAATTTTTATAGAATTTATAGTTTAATATTTCTATTAGTAGTTTTTTTTAAAATAAACATATTAATTATTATAATTAAAATCTCAATGTAAAAAAATTAGAAACTAAATTAATTAATTTAATTAATAATATTACAAGCAAATAAATGTAGTTTTTCAAAAAATATATATATAAAAAATCTAAATTCAATATTAATAACAACAACAATAAAAATTAAACCAAAATATTTTCATTATTATTATTATTATCAAATTAACTTTCAAGTTTTCAAATTTAATTAATATATTTTTTTGTTAACTATAACTCTGATAAAAAGTTCTTAAAAAATATTTATTAAAATTTATTATTAGGAAAATTTAAATAAATAAAATAATTATTTTCTTTTTTTGTTTATTGTTTTTCTGTTATTAGTTAACTATTATAAGTATTTTTATTTATTTTCTATATATTTACATTAAATAATGTTATAGTAAAGTAATTAAGTTATTTTTTAATAATTTTTATTTATTTATATTGTTATATAAATAAGCCTTTTGTTAATAATAAAACTTACATTACATTATTTATTATTAATATTTTAAATCAAATATATTTATTTATTTATTATTTTTTAATAGATATTTTTTCTGTAAAAATATTTTATATTTTATAATCAAATTTTTTGTTTTTACAAATAATTTATTTCTTGTATTTTAAGTTATTTGCTAAGTATTTTGTATAATCATTGATATTTAAAATAAATACTTAAAGAATTATATTTATATAAATATATAGAGTTATAGACAAAAACAAAATTTTAAAAAAAAATTATATATTTTTTTTCTTAAATCTGATTTTTAATAAAAAAAATATAATATATTTTAAGTTTTATAATTTGTAGAATTTTAAGTTTTATAATTTGTAGAATTTTAAGAATATAAAATAAAAACTTTTTTAAAAAAACTGATAAATTTTATTTTAACTATTGTATAAATATATTTAACAGATTTAACTGTTTTTTTAAAAAGTAATACAAATGTTTTTTAATATTTTTGTAAAACAAAAATTAGTGATATTTTATGATTACAACTTGTTTTTTGTATTTTATTGCAATTAATAAATAAAGATTTATTATTGTTTAATACAAAAAAATATCATTAAATAAATGGAAAAAATCATTATCATGTTTACGTAAATCGTTAGTTAGTTTTTTTTATTAAATATTAAATTTTTATTAAAATATTAAAAATTTACTTTTCATCAATACTATCTAGCACTTTCAACACAATTAGGCAATTCAATTAATTTATTCAACATTTTTTTTATTAAAATTAGTTAAAAAAAATTAACATTATAATTTTTATAGAATTTATAGTTTAATATTTCTATTAGTAGTTTTTTTTAATAATTTTTATTTATTTATATTGTTATATAAATAAGCCTTTTGTTAATAATAAAACTTACTTAACATTATTTATTATTATGAATATTTTAAATCAAATATATTTATTTATTTTTTAATATATATTTTTTCTGTAAAAATATTTTAATATTGAATTAGCGCAATAAATATTTTATATTTTATAATCAGCTTTTTTTGTTTCTAAAAATACTTTATTACTTGTATTTTAAGTTATTTGTTTTTTAAGTTATTTAATTATTTTATATAATCATTGATATTTAAAAAAATAATACTTAAATAATTAAATATAAAACTGAAACTTTAAAAAACTGATAATACTGATAAATTTTATTTTAATTATTGTATAAATATATTTAACAGATTTATCTGTTATAAATGTTTTTTAATATTTTTGTAAAACAAAAATTTGTGAGGTTTATGATTACAACATGTTTTTTTGTATTTCATTGCAATTTAATGATAAATAAAAATTTATTATTATTTAATACAAAAAAATATTAAATATATGGAAAAAAATCATTATCATGTTTACGTAAATCGTTAATAATTTTTTTTATTAAATATTAAATTTTTATTAAAATATTTACTTTTCATCAATACTTTCAAATATTTTCAACACAATTCAATTAATTTATTCAACATTTTTTTTATTAAAATTAGTAAAAAATAAAATAAAATTAACATTATTTTTTTCAAAAAAAATATAGTTTAATATTTCTTTTAGTAGTTTAAAAAAAGTATATTAATTATTATAATTATAAAAACCCAATCTAAAAAAATTATACAATAGATGCCTTGATATATTTTTAAATAATTTATTATTATAATTTAATCATAACTTAAAATATCTATTATTTAAAAAATGATATTCATACAGTAATTAAATTGTTAAAATAAACTATATTATCTTTAATAACTATTTTATCTATTTTACTTTAAAAAATTACATTAACATAGTATTTAGTAATTTAATTACTTGATAATTACAAAGTATATTTAAATAATTTTTCCAATTCAGTAAACTATTTCTAAATTAATAAAAATTACTGTGTTTTTAGAAAAAATATTTGACATGTTAAATAAATGAATTATTAATTTATTTTAATATTTGATACGAAAGTTAATATTTATTTTAATTATATTGTGACGGTTATAACATCATTAAGCTTCCAGAATATTTCCAGAAATATAACATTGTAATTATAACGTTAATATAATGTACATATTTATGTTTGCCTATGTATTAATTATTATTTAACAACTGTCATTGATATAGTAATTTTCTTAAAATTAAATTGATTAAATAAACTATATTATCATTAATAACATAATGTAAAATTTTATTTAAATAATTAAAATATAGAATAAAAATAATTATTTAGTAATTAAAATTAATGAGATAATTTGAAAATAATTTACTATTATTATTAATTAAAAAGTAAAAACTATTTATATTTATTATTTTAGAAATGGCATTCATAAAATTATTGATTCAATTACTTATCATATTTATTATATTTTTTAAGTAAACTTATTTAAATTATTTAAAAAACATCATTTAATTAAATAAATAAATTCTATCAAAACAAAAAATAAATTATAAAACAAATGACATTCAAATTACATTTAAATGTATAGTATATATCTATATATTTATTTATACAGTATCAGATTTAAGTAAGGGGGGTAGGGGTGGTAAGGAAAAAAAATCTTTCTTAAGATCGAGATTTTGTGATTTTACCCTTATAGATTTTTTTACCAAATTGAAAAAATTGTCACATAAAAACAAGGAGAAATGACCCGCCCTTTTAAAATTTCGGCGCCGATATTTTTTTTGTTTTTAAAAATTTTAATTTTAATTAAAACTATTTTAGTATGTTTATATTTAGTTTAAAATAATTTAAATAGAAGTTTAAGATAGTTTATGAAGTTAATAAAACAATAAATATTTGTTTTATGTTATAGATATGTATTTATTAATAAATTTTAAAATTTTAAATGAAAAATTTAAAAAAATTTCAATTTTATAATTAGTATTTAGTCAGTATTTTAATATAATATATATAAATAACATTAAAAAAGAAAAATATATATCTATAAACTATAAAAATTATGTATTATTAAAAAAAAGTTTTATTTAAAAAAAGTACTATTTAAAAAGTTAAAAATTACTAAAATACTAAAAAAACTCATACTGTATCATTAATGCTTTTTTCAACTATTTTTAATATTAAATACATTATTTTTTTTATTAACATTTAAATTTTTCCTATATTCTTGGGAATTTATATTGGAACTTATGGAAACTTTATCGAATTTATATGTGTATATTCGGGAATTTAAGGGAATATTAAGGAATTTTCTCTTAACACCCCCTTTGATTTTGGATTTTTTAAAAATAATTAACGTTTAAAAATGCAATAAAAATCTTACGCACCCAATACCTCCCAAGATTTTTTGAGAATTTATTTATTTTACACCGGTCTACCCCCCTAAAATCCAAAACCTTGCTTAACCCTTATACAGTATATATACTATTGATAATAAGATTTAATTTTTTAATTAGTGATAGTCGATACATTACATGTAGTTCATTATTTAAGCTGATAATAATTAATTTAACTAATTTACATAATTATTAATAAATTATAATTCATTATTAAAAAAAACAAAACAATAGTTAAAAATAGTAAATAAATACAAAAATTAGAATTAATATCAAATATAGTTAAATATAATTTAAAAATTTTAATTGTCATATTATTTCACATTACAAAATTTTTAATGTTCAATTGGTAACGGTAGGTGCGGTTGTGATGTCTTTCTCATTGCAAAATAAATATTATTTTGAAAATATTTTTTATTGGTAATAATATTTAATTAACTAACTATAGTATTTTTAATAAAAAAATTTATAATTAAATAATATATTTTATCCATAAAAATATATACCAATCTTTTATTTAAAAAATAAAAATATAAAATAAAAATAATTGTTTAGTAAGTAAAATTAATGAGTTTATTTTAAAATATTCAAAATATAAAAAATTTTACTATTATAATTAAATCAAAATTAAAAAATATATTTATATTTATTATTTTAGAAATGGCATTCATACAGTAATTATCATAAATACTTATCATAATTATCGTATTTTTAACGTTAACTTTTTTTATTTTCTTAAAAAACAAATTATTTATAATGAGTCATTAAAAATTTTATTAAAAATATACTAAATGTCATTTAATTAAATAAATAAATTCTATAAAATCAAAAAAAATTAAACAAATGACATTGAAATGTATACTATATAAATACTATTGATAATAAAATTTTTTTTATTTTTTTTCAATCGAAAAAATGTTACAACTATTATATTTATTATTATTGCATCCACTAATTAAATGGATTTTGATTATTTCATTAAGTTTGTATTTAATTTACAGGTAATAATAATAATAATAACAATATTTATTAACTAAATCAAATTTTTAAAAAATTAAATTATAACTTTTATTCTAATCTAAAATAATAATCTATAATTGTTACATTAAATAATAGTGTCTATTATGTGCACAAAATTAATAAATAAATATAAATATATATATATATATATATATATATAAAATATAGATTTAATAGTTAACTTTATATAAATAAGTACAGTAAATTATCAAGCACTTACAGTATATTATTATTATTATTAATTTTTATTCAAATTATAAGATATTATCAATCAAAATGTGTGTATTGGGAGACACAGGGCATCCAAACAGTATGGGTAGGTTTATGGACTCGATTAACAAAACCCAGTCATCTATGGGAACTGGATCTATGCCGTCGGTTCGGCAAATGTTTTGGTATCTATGAGCTGACACAACCGGTACTCTATATTTCGGATCCGGTATTGATTCGCGAGGTTTTAGTCAAAGCATTTGATAGATTTACAAACAGACGGGTATTTATTTAAATTTATTTAATCAATTAATTTCTTATTTATTAATATTTTTTGTTTTTCTTTTCTAAATGTTATTTATTCTAAAAAAACTATTTGAAATAATTAATTATATTTAAATTTACTAAATATTAAAAAACAAAAATATTTATAAAATTAAAATTACTAATAACTAAATATTTATTATTATTAATATTTAACATTACTAGCCTAACATACCGTAGCTAACCACCCGGTGCCTTATGTCATATAATTTATAGCAAAATGTATTAATACAACACCTGCAAACCTGTTTCTGAAAACAATTTTTAAAAAAAATTTAAAAAAAAATATATTTAAAGTAATGTTTTTTTTATAGAATCTTTTAAGTGAATTATATTTAAATGATTAAATTTTTTAAAAATAAATATATATACATATATAGTTTTGTTTGAATAGATTTTATAATTTTCTTTAGACAATAAGTCCAACAAAATATTAATATTATATTAATTGCAAAAAAAATCTAACAATAAGACATCCAGAATACTGGATACTATTAATAATATAAATTGTTTTCCAGGACTTTGCCACCGGTTCTGATCCAATGATCGACAATTCAGTGGCAAACCTAAAGGGAGACCAATGGAAAAGGGTTAGATCACTAATGTCGCCGGCATTTACTACCAGAAAACTCAAACAAATGATACCATTGATCAACCAATGTTTGAAAACACTCGACAAAAATCTAAGTACAGTCTCGACAGCCGACTGTCCATCAGCTAATGAAACCGATACAAAACGCTTGTTCGGCGCCTACAGTATGGAAGTAATTATTCAGGTTTGCTTCGGTACCAAAGTTGACGCCCTATTAGATGAAGACAATCCTATCATCAGTAATGCTAAGAAATTGTTTTCGTTTGACTTCAATACAAACCTATTGATATTGTTTTTGTTTCCCTGGTTGGCCAAATCGTTGAAGCTGAAAATTTTCGATGAAAATAGTTCAAAATTTTTTTGTAACTTTACTTTTCAGATTATTGAAGAACGTCGTCAACAAAAACAACAACAACAACAATTGAAATCTGTAGACAATATAGAAAAACGGGTCGACTTTTTGCAAATAATGTTAGAATCGGTATCAGAGACGAGTTCAATACAATATGATAATGATAATACCGATGAATTTATTACCAATAAAACAAACAAAAATAAAGAAAATTATAGGGAGCTGACCAATGATGAACTACTATCGCAATGTATATTGTTTTTTATAGCCGGTTACGAAGGACCGGCTACAACATTGTCGATAATAACGTATTTGTTGGCTAAGAATCCTTTAGTCCAGGAAAAATTATACAAAGAAATTGACAATTATTTCAAAAAGGTATTACAATTCTTTATATATATATATTTTATATATTTTATATATTTTATATATTTTATATATTTTATATATTTTATATATTTTATATATTTTATATATTTTATATATTTTATATATTTTATATATTTTATATATTTTATATATTTTATATATTTATATATTTTATATATTTTATATATTTTATATATTTTATATATTATTATATATTTTATATATTTTATATATTTTATATATTTTATATATTTTATATATTTTATATATTTTATATATTTTATATATTTTATATATTTTATATATTTTATATATTTTATATATTTTATATATTTTATATATTTTATATATTTTATATATTTTATATATTTTATATATATATTATATATTTTATATATTTTATATATTTTATATATTTTATATATTTTATATATTTTATATATTTTATTATTATATATTTTATATATTTTATATATTTTATATATTTTATATATTTTATATATTTTATATATTTTATATATTTTATATATTTTATATATTTTATATATTTTATATATTTTATATATTATATATTTTATATATTTTATATATTTTATATATTTTATATATTTTATATATTTTATATATTTTATATATTTTATATATTTTATATATTTTATATATTTTATATATTTTATATATTTTATATATTTTATATATTTTATATATTTTATATATTTTATATATTTTATATATTTTATATATTTTATATATTTTATATATTTTATATATTTTATATATTTTATATATTTTATATATTTTATATATTTTATATATTTTATATATTTTATATATTTTATATATATATTTTATATATTTTATATATTTTATATATTATATATTTTATATATTTTATATATTTTATATATTTTATATATTTTATATATTTTATATATTTTATATATTTTATATATTTTATATATTTTATATATTTTATATATATTTATATATTTTATATATTTATATATATATATATTTTATATATTTTATATATTTTATATATTTTATATATTTTATATATTTTATATATTTTATATATTTTATATATTTTATATATTTTATATATTTTATATATTTTATATATTTTATATATTTTATATATTTTATATATTTTATATATTTTATATATTTTATATATTTTATATATTTTATATATTTATATATTTTATATATTTATATATTTTATATATTATATATATATTATTATATATTTTATATATTTTATATATTTTATATATTTTATATATTTTATATATTTTATATATTTTATATATTTTATATATTTTATATATTTATTTTATATATTTTATATATTTTATATATTTTATATATTTTATATATTTTATTATTATATATTTTATATATTTTATATATTTTATATATTTTATATATTTTATATATTTTATATTTATATATTTATATATTTATATATTTTATATATTTATATATTTATATATTTATATATTTATATATTTATATATTTATATATTTATATATTTTATATATTTTATATATTTTATATATTTTATATATTTTATATATTTATATATTTTATATATTTTATATATTTATATATTTATATATATTATATATTTATATATTTATATATTTATATTATATATATTTTATATATTTATATATTTATATATTTATATATTTATATATTTATATATTTATATATTTATATATTTATATATTTATATATTTATATATTTATATATTTATATATTTATATATTTATATATTTATATATTTATATATTTATATATTTATATATTTATATATTTATATATTATATATTTATATATTTATATATATATATTATATATTTATATATTTATATATTTATATATTTATATATTTATATATTTATATATTTATATATTTATATATTTATATATTTATATATTTATATATTTATATATTTATATATTTATATATTTATATATTTATATATTATTTTTAAAAATGAAAATTAAAAAACCCTTCAKAAGCTTAAAATCCTTCATGTATTTAGAATTAAAATCGAATCAATAAAACAAAACAAAAAAACATATCCATATATTTCCTAACGTTTAAAATCTTATAGAATAAAGACGTCGACTACGATAAACTATATTCGCTAAAATATTTGGACGCAGTTATTATGGAATCGTTAAGATTATATCCGAGCTCAACGTTCTTGGAAAGAGTAGCTACCGATGATTATACGTTGAGCACTGGTATTCAAATCAAAAAAGGCCATCTAATTCATATACCAGTCTATTCTATACATCACGACAATACTATTTATCCAGACGCTGACCAGTTTTTACCCGAGCGATTTTTGGCCAATAATGTCGATCAGCAGCAGCAGCAGCAACACAACCCGTACGTCTATTTGTCGTTCGGTGCCGGACCTCGAAACTGTATCGGTATGCGATTGGCCCAAATGGAAATCAAACTGGCCCTAGCCAATGCTATACATAAATACAGGTTCATCGATACAGGGGTACTGTTTTATTATATTTAAAATTATATATATATATACACAGATATTACCGATTAAAAGGTTAAATTAAATTTCAGAAATATCGTGTTTACACTTAACTTTAAGCTAACTTTAGGCTTAAGGTAACTTAGTATACTAGGTTAGTATCTTATATTAGGTTAGTTATATACACTACCTTGGCTAAAACATTTTTTAAATATTACTAAAATATTTAAACTTTTAATTGGCATAAACTGTATATATATATATAAAATTTCTTTCGTATAAGTTTATCGACTAAAATACACTAGAGGTCCTCATTATAGTACTAGAGGTCCTCTGGGCATTAATTTACATTTGATATCTATGGTAATTAAATATTTGGTCAACTTTTTTAACACTACTCTTAAATTACGTTATCATATTTATTGTTATTATGCTGTTGTGTAAGCAATAAATATGATAACGTAATTTAAGAGYAGTGCCAAAAAAGTTGACCAAATATTTAATTACCATAAATATYAAATGTAAATTAATGCCCAGAGGACCTCTAGTACTAAAATGAGGACCTCTAGTGTATTTTAGTCGGTAAACTTATACGAAAGAAATTTTATATATATATATATATATATATATATATATAAAATATTTATTTATTTAAGATATTTATTTTCTCCCATATCTTCCTCCAAACACCACAGAAACCCATTGAATTTTCTTACAGTTTTGGTCTAATGTCAACCAAAAAAGTTATGGTTAAAGTTGAGAAACGGTCGATTTTTTAACATTAGTTTTTTTATAACAATTATAACAAATAATCCAAAATATTTTTTGTCAGCTAAAAACAATAATGAAATATTTATTAATTATTGAATTAAAATTTTTAAAACTAAATTAAAATTAAGTCTAATTTCATATTCATATTCTAATTCATAGTTAAGTTATTAATTGTTAAATATAAAAATTAAGTATATATTTTTTTATGGATTATATATTTTATTTTAACATACAAATTAATTTTATAAAAATTATGATATATACTGTATTTGTAAAATATTAAATATAAATTTTTATTTAATTAAAATTGTAAATTTAATTTTATTCAACTAGTATAATTAAGTTTAATTACATATAAATAATTTTAATTATATAATTTAATTAAAAAATAAAATAAAATTGAGAATTCAATTATAGAAACTGGCGATTGTTTTAAATATTTAAGAGTATTTTACTTAAATTGATTATGAATTTATTTTTATTTTATTTTATTTAATAAATTCATAGTATTTATTATTTAATTGTATTACTAATTATATAAAATGTTATAAAATAGTATAATTGTTTTTAAATGATTTATTTTATAAAATTTTATTAAGACAAATTAAAATAAATAAAAAATTAACATAATTATAAAATTTTTGATATTTAATATATTAATTTATGAGTTTAACTTAATTTAATTTTATTTTTTAAAAAACAAAAATTTTCAAGTTATAATAATTTTTTAAAATTTTTACAATAGATTTGTCAATATACATTAAATTATTTTTTTGCTTTAAAAATTTACATTAACATATAATATTTAGTAATTTAATTACTTGATAATTAAAAAGCTAGTTTTTTTACAAAAAAATATTTAAATAGTTTTTTCAATTTGGTAAACTATTTTTAATTTAATAAAAAAAACATTAATTACTGTGTCATTAAAAATAATATTTAAAATGTTAAATAAATGATTAATTAGTTTATTTTAATACTTGATACGAATGTTAATATTTATTTTAATTACATTGTGATTGTTATATTATCACTAAGCTTCCAGAATCACCAATTAAAATATAAAATTAACTTTTTAATTATAACGATAATATACTGTACATATTGATGTTTGCCTATGTATTACTTATTATTTTACAAATGGCATTCATACAGTAATTGTCATAATTACTTATTATAATTATCGTATTTTTTAACGTAAACTTTTTTTTAAATTTTTTTAAACAAAATATTTATAATGAGTCATTAAAAATTATATTTAAAAAAAACTAAATGTCATTTAATTAAATAAATAAATTGTATCAAAACGAAAAATAAATTATAAAACAAATAACAATAAAATTCAAATAAATAAAATTCGTTCAATTCTACTAACAGGCGCTTCAAACATAGAATAAGCCAAATAACTGACAAAAATTGCCAAAACTGACCATTGAATGAATGACATAATCTGTCGAAAAAAAATTAATAATAATTTTTATAAAAAAAACTTAAAAATATAAATATAAATGTTTTTTTTAAATATACAAACCACTTCTGTTATATTATAATAAATTGGTTGTTCAGTTGTATAGATAAACAGTTGAATCAATACATAATGATAGAGATATATCTGATAGGATAGTTTACTTAGGGGTACAAACACTGGCAGGGATAGTAGACGATTAATTGGACCACCCTGGCCAATTGAACAACTATACAATATATAGGCCCAGCCTAGACCGAGTATTGTATGCTGTAGTGTACCGTATATAACACTGGCAACATTATCATAACTGTAGCCAATTGTCCATAGATATGGTATCAAATATATGGCCAATAATAGACACACCGATAGCAGCCATAGAAATATATTTATTAACTATTTGTTTTTTTTAATTAATTAAATATAATTAGTTAATTGATATTAATATAAATATATATATATATAAAATACTGTATTTATATATACTATTTATTAAAAAAAATCAATTTTTTAGTATTTGATGTATAAATAACTTTACAATTCTAATAATAATATTATTATTATTACCTATTTATATATAAAATAATAATATAGGTATAATAATTTGTAATAAATAATTATATATATATATATATATATATATATATATATATCAACAACAAAAAAAAACTTAAATAGTTTAATCTAAAAAAAATAAAAATAATGTACTTTTAAAAGAGAATTATTTTTATAAAAATTTCTTAACTAATAATTGACATAATTATAAACTTATTATTAAAAAAAAAGTTTTTAATTTGATTTAATTGTATATAATTTTCATAGATTTTAACAAAACTTTAAACACATAGATAAATATACAATAATAATATTATTACAATAATTGTAATAAGTTATTAGCCAGTAAATACTAAAAGTGATTTTTTTTAATCAAAATAGTATATAAATAAATGCAGTACAAAATTTATATATATACTGTATATATACAGTATATTTATTAATATGGGATATATTAGTGTTGAAAACAAATTAATATAAATGTTTAGTATAACTTGTATTAAAAAAATTTATAAAAAAAACAATAACAAACCGGTTTAATTAGAAATTTATGTTTAATATATATGTATGCTAATAGTATACCCATATTGTATGCACCAAATCGACAATAGGGTGTCATATAAATTTTAAATGATTGAATAATGTCTCTTAAAAATAATTAATAATAATTAATAATTTTAATAATTTTTAAGTATTATTTACATTTGTCCATAAATAAAAACTGGTGATGCATGATATTTGACTAAATAGTAAGCGCTTACAATCCAACTAATAATTATTGCCAACACATTAATACCAATACCTATATATTGTTTTCTTATAATAAATGTATAGAAAATATAAATAATAATTATATATATATATTTATTGTTTATATTTTATTTTTAAATTTTTCGTTATAATGTAAATTCTATTATCTAAATTTACTAATAAATTTTTTATTTATAATTTAATTTTCTTTTTCATAGTTGTTGTTAATTTATTTTTATTTGTGTGTACTGTATATGTAATACATATACAGTACACACAAATAAAAATAAATTAATATTATGTATATGTCAGGGTTAAGAAAAGGGGGAGCTAGGGGGATAAGGTCAAAATACCTCACCTAAAATCGAGAATTTGGGATTAAAATTACCTATTTGTTGAAAAGAGTAATCATATTACAATTTAAATAAAAGCTAAAGATAGTTTAAGAAGTTAATAAAACAATAAATACTTATATTATAAGTTTTTATTAATAATTTTTAAAATTTTAAATAAAAATTTTAAACATATTTTTAATTTTATACTTAATATAACTAAAACATTAGTGAAAATTGAGTTAAATAATAAGTATTCAATCAGTATTTGTATAAACACTTACAAAAATAGTATCAACTAAAATTAAAATTTTTATAAACTAAAAATTTTTTCGGCGCTATCGGCAAAAGGGGGGTCATTTCTCCTCGTTTTTATACAACAATTTTTCTAATTTGGTCAAAAAGTTTGGGGGTAAAATCAAAAAATCTCGATATTAGGGGGGTATTTTTGTCATATCCAGCCCTACCCTCTTACTTAACCCTAGTATATGAATATTTATTTGTCTATGTATATGTGTACTTTTTTGACTATGTAACTAATTATGCAACAATTAATATTTAATTACTGATTACCTAATTTGTTTGCATGTTAATAATAGTGTAAAAATGGGTGACACTAAAAATAGTTGCATATCAACTGATAGATACCAGGTATGATCCAAACACTATTTTTTTAATTTTTTAAAACAAAATTATTGATATATATATATATATATATATATATAGAATAATATATAAATAAATGAAATTTAAATTAATTCATACCTGTTCTCTAAAATAATTATTGATATACAATATATTTGTCCAAAAATATTGATGACAAACCCTCACAGATTGGTCGACATACCGGTGCCATAGGGGGCCGGTAGTCATAAGTTCCAAAATAATTGAAAAACCAATCAATGCCAACAACGATGGCGTTAATCTCAGGTATCGATGAAATATTTTTTTAAAAAAATTATATTCTCTTAACGATTCAAATCTATTCATATCCCGTACAGTATTGTAAGCGCACAGGAATCCCGACATCAAAAGAAAAGCGTCGACACTATTGCTTGAATTGTTTATTAGTTGCATAAAAATATTTTCATTTAATAGTTTGTTATCTAGAAAATTAACTAGATAAAAAATACAAATAAATAAATTATTTATTTATTTTATTATTATTATTATTTAAAAACAAATTAATTTATCAATTGGTTACCTATTGGTTTAAGACTATCCAAAAAAAATTACTATGACATAATATAATAGCACAGGTAGATAAAAATCGAAAACCATGAAAACAATTAATACTGTTTTGTTGTTGGCTACCGGTGCTCAATAATTGACGTGTGTTTTCATACAGTGAAAAAGCCATCAAACATTGAAAACATTTTGAATTGACTTATGAATAAAAAATGATTAAAATAGTTTTTTAAAAAGTATAAATCAATACATAAAATATAAATTTATAAATAAATAATTAATTAAAATATAATTAAATTCTCTAATAAATTTTTTAATATATATATATATATATATATAATAGTACAATAAAATACAGTATAATTAAAAGTTTGTAATAAAACTAATTAAAATAATTATTTAAAAAAAATTATAAATCAATACATACATTAATTTATAAATAAATAATTAAATAATTAATATTTATATATATATAATAGTATAATAAAATACAGTATAATTAATTAAACTGCTTAGTAAATTTTTTAAATATTATAATTATGTATTTGTAATATTTTTAAAAATATATATATAAGTCTAAATTTGTTTTTTAAATAAAAAAATTAAATAAAAAATCTTAATGTTTCATACTTGCTTTTTGATTGAAAACATCAATAATAGTAGTCATTATAACTACTAAAGCAATCACTGAAAAAACAAATCTATAAAAATAAATTTTTACAACAACAAAAAATAATAAATTAATAAAAATGTTTTTTTTTTAAAAATAAATAAATTATATACAAATTATTTTTACAAACATAATAAATATGTGAAACCATTGAAATGAATAATATTTACTATGACTACAGTTTTCAATTGATAATTGAATACCAGATGCTTTTGAAACTTTTGTGAACAATTGATATATTTATAGTAATTTATTATTAATTATTATTAATAAATAATAATTAATTTTTTTAGTTTAATATTTTTTAAAAAATTAAACAATAATTACATGATTTTAATATGTTATCTAAATCTTTTTGATTGCAAACATTGGGTATACAAATACCAATTGATGGTGACATCAGTGTATTCATTGACTTTTTAAAAAAAAATAATAATAATTAATAATAATAATTAATAATAATTAATAATAATTAACAATAATTAATAATAATTAACAATAATTAATAATAATTAATAATAACTGTAATGATATCTGGATTTAAAAAATATTTAATCGGCATATTTATTGTACAATATTGACCATTGAATTTAGTGATCAATTGATTATCAACAATAATATCGGCCCTCATATCCAAACATTCACTGTATTGACCCATAAATTGATAGTTTCCTCTCATAATACCTGAGCCGATGACAGCACTCGAATCGATTACTATTTTTCAAATTTAAAAAAATAAAATTAATTATTATATAGAAATTTTTTTAAATAAAAAAAATAAAAAATGTTTTTAATTAAATACATTTTATTAGTTCAATAGAGTTAGGATTATTAGCCAAATAGTTGGCCACTTGTTTGCATTGTTTACTTAAACTACTATCAGTTTTCTTGAATTGAGAAAATAA
Organism: Oppia nitens; assembly: GCF_028296485.1. NCBI lineage: Eukaryota > Metazoa > Arthropoda > Arachnida > Sarcoptiformes > Oppiidae > Oppia > Oppia nitens. The sequence continues at coordinate 1,664,622 of NW_026533194.1, read as the reverse complement.
TTGTTGTATAAAATCATGATTTTTCAAAATCAATAAATCAATAGATCTGTTGCATTGAATCAATTGATTATTAAATTGTAATAATAATAATACTAAGAGTAAAAAATTATTAATTTTTATAAACATTTTCTAATTATATATATATATATATATAGATAAAATAAAAACAATTTTTATATTAATTCTAAATTAAATTTTGTATTAATTTATAATTGTTAGATTATTAAAACTACTTTGTTATTTTTTTTTAAAAATCTAAAAATCAAAAATATATTTATAATATAATAATAAAACAATAACTTTTTCAATAATTTTTTTCTATTTAGATAATAATGAAAAATTTTATTAAAACTATAAATTTTACATTTTTTTGCTGTATAATCATAAGTAACTTAAGATATTATATATGTGAATAAATTATGTATTTTTATTGAATCAAGTATTTGCTTAAATACATGAAAATATGTGATTAAATTTTCATAAAATAGTTAAAATATTTTAGTTATTTATTTTATTATTAATACTTAAATAGATAAATTAAAAATTAAACAAACATCTTAACTATTAGTATTAATTAAAATCAATAGAAATAAATCTTTTAAATCCTATTGTCTTTTTGAAGAAATTTATTAGAAATTTGTTGAAATTTAATAGAAAACATATAAATATATTTTTTTACTGTATTTGACTAAAATTAATAAATAAAAATAGTAATAGTAATAGTAATAGTAATAGTAATAGTAATAGTAATAGTAATAGTAATAGTAATAGTAATAGTAATAGTAATAGTAATAGTAATAGTAATAGTAATAGTAATAGTAATAGTAATAGTAATAGTAATAGTAATAGTAATAGTAATAGTAATAGTAATAGTAATAGTAATAGTAATAGTAATAGTAATAGTAATAGTAATAGTAATAGTAATAGTAATAGTAATAGTAATAGTAATAGTAATAGTAATAGTAATAGTAATAGTAATAGTAATAGTAATAGTAATAGTAATAGTTATTTATAATGAAAATATTGTAGTGATGTTATAAATAAAATATATTGTAAATACTAGTATGGGAAGCATATATATTGTGATCCATACAACCGACACCCCCTCCCCTCACCAAGTCGGTTATAATATTTATTATATTACAAATGGCATTCATACAGCAATTGTCATAATTGTTATAAAATTGAATTTTATATTAAAATAAAATATTTTATTCATAAAAATATATAATAAACTATTATTTAAAACATTAAAATATAGAATAAAAATAATTGTTTAGTAATTATAATTAATGAGATTATTTTAAAATATTTAAAATATAAAAAATTCTACTATTATAATTAAATCAAAATATTTATATTTATTATTTTAGAAATGGCATTCATACAGTAATTGTCATAATTACTTATCATAATTATCGTAACTAAAAAAACTAATGATGGCAATACATGTAAATAAATGGCTAGAGTATGGAGGGGTCAGAGTTGGCAAATAGAAAAATAAGAATATTATATTTATTTGGTATTAAAATCCCTGGTTGTCTGTGTGTGATACTATTGGCCATCTAGTGGTAACATTATATTACTTAAACTATTAAACTAAGTATTAATTTCTATTATTTATTGATGTTTTAATATATTGTAGGAGAAGGGTATATTACAGATATCTAAGTTTAACTAACTTTACTAATGTAAACCAAACACTCGGCATTACACCACTTAACTTACGGTTTCGACTATTATAGTGATAACTTATAAAAATGCGTGGCTTAGGAACGAGAGGTTTTCCTATTTAAGTCTGAGTAAGTCTAAGTTCGGCACCCGAAATCGGTCAAGTACCCATCCTGGGTCAGGTACTCATCCTGGGTCGGGCACTCATCCTGTGTCGGGCACCCATCCTGGGTCAGGTACCCATCCTGGGTTGGGCATACATACTGGGTTTGATACCCGTCTGGTGTCAGGTACCCATCCTGAACCGGGTAATTATTTTGGGTCTGGAAACCATCCTTTTTCTCGCACCCATCTAAGGTCTGACACCCTCAAGACTCTGCCACTCATCTAGGGTTTCAGTCCCGTCTAGGTATTCAGACCCGTCTAGGGTTTCAGACCCGTTCAGAGTTTCATCCCCGTTAAGGGTTTGGATCCGTCCAGGGTTTCAGACTTGTCCAGGGTTTCAGACCCGTCGAAGATTTCTTAACGATTATACTAAAGCACACTAAGAGCCATCCGTTTACGGATACGGAGTTCTCATAATAAAGTATTTACTTACGTAATATTTGGTCGTTTCCTTACGCACTTTGGATATGGATTTGTCAGAAGGCGTCCCTTATGATGTACAACGGTTGGTCCGCGTTGAGAAAGTAAACACACACAAAGTAATATGCAAATACTTTTATTAATTTAAACTATACACACGGTATAACTCCAAGTGGTGAACTAATTTTGGTTTGTTAGAGACACCACTATTTATACTAAAAGTGTACTTGAGATAAAAGTGTGTCACATTGAGTCAGGTTTAATCATTATTAAAAACTGGGATTTTACTATTTACTTTTCTGTCTAACATTTTAGTTCATTATCTTAAAACTACAATATTTAATAAAAACAAAATATAAAAAAAACTGTTTACCTATAAGCTTTCTGTCTAATATTTTAGTGCTTTTGTAACAAATAAGGATAATTTTTACAATAATTTTTCAGAGTAAAACAAAATTTCATTGCAATATATTCAATGTGAAATATAATTATGCTAATTTTAATTTATTTGAAATTGTCTTAATAAAATTTTAATAAATAAAACTTAAAAACAATTGTACTATTTTTACTCATACACTTACACATAGATTCTTATTATTATTATTGTAAAGTTAACTATTTTTTATTTTTAATTTAATCAAATTTAATTAAGATTTTTTAAAATTATTATTCTGATAAAAAGTTAAAAAAAAATATTAAAATTAATTATTAAGAAATTTAAAATTAAAAAAATATTTGTTATTTAATAAATATATTTATTTTTTGATAATTAAGTTAATTAATTAAATTAACTACAAGACTGACCCCCGTCTACAAGTAATTTGGATGCAATTATAGTCGACAACTGATGATCGGTTTGAACCATCAGTTCGACGGCATTGACAATATCGTCAACGGTTCCCAACTTTCCTAACGGTATTATATCTGAATAGCTGTCCGATTGGATCCATTCATTCAGTCCGGGATTATTGGTTATCATTGGTGTCAGTATAGGTCCGGGACTTAATTATTTAGAAATTAATAAATAAAAAAAAATAATATTTATTAAAATTTTTACTAATATTATTTATGTATACAATTTTCTAGCATTTATTACTTATAAATACTATAATAATAATTTTTTGTTGTTGTATTTTTTAAAATATTTTTTATACCATTTAATGTATTATTAATGATATTTAGTTGATTAACTGTATAAATTTTTAATTTATCCAATTTAGCATCAAATTGTTCCATAGCTGTTGCTACCTCTTTTCCAAATCCAACCAATTCATCTTTTAATATTTTAACTGTATCTGTAACGGAATCCAACTGTCTTTCCATTGCTCCAATTTTTTCACCTAGTTCTTTTCTCTCGTGCTTTCCATTAATAATTTCACTTACACCATAGACACCAGCTGCTATCACGGCTCCTACTGCCATCTCAATAACTACTCGTTTTTTACGTATCTGTCTGGTCCTAAAATCCCTTAAAGCATTTACTATAGTCGTTTGGATTTGTGACTCAAATTCTATCATATTGTTCAATATAGCATTGCAGGAATCGTTTAATGATGGTAGTAATTCTTTCAATTCTTGTCTAGTTTCACCATATTTATCTTCAGTATCTATCAAATCCCATAAATTTTTGTTTTTAAATATTTCACATAATCCAGTTGGTTCAACTGAAGTTAATGCAAAGTTATTGAAAGGAAATGGGAACCGAAATATATGAATAAATTCGTCTGAAAACGCATAAAGCGTTCCAATTTCATCATATTGTATTCCATGCATTCCTGCTTTAATAAGATATGTTGTGTTTTCAAATCTTGATTGCATATAATTTTCACTAGGCTGTTGTGAACTATCGATCACTTGATCTTGAGAGTGTAGCAATAAGCTGGATGTTTGTTGTTTTAAATTTGCATAAGGTATTAAATACGGTGCTACAGATTTAGATAGTCTAGGTGTTGTCGAAATTTCTACGGCCTCAGTGTAAATTTCTTGAATTGATGGATCATCTATGTGAATTTCATTTGTTGGCTGCGATGCGTCAATCAATTTATCTCTAGGTGGTCTGCTGGTTATTGGAATAGGTTTAAAAGGAGAAGTAATTGAATATAATTCTATAATTTTTTGGTTAAGATCATAATAATCGGTAACATTAACCGTTTCATTGTTATCATTGGTAGCTATGTTAGAAATCTTTTGTGTTTGGACTTCTACGGCATCAGTAAAAATTTCTTGTAATTCTGATTCATCTAGGGTCGTATCATCCGAATCATTTAATGGATCTACAGTAGTAATATTAAATTCAAGAGGATCGAATTCCTCTTCGATCAAAGCTTCCTCCCTCTTATCTAAAATTCGTTTGTCCTCAAACGAGAGTAGTTTTCTTGTTTTAATACTTGCTGTCTCACGTTTAATAATTTTCTCAGGGTGATCCAAATATACCGTTTGTCTAACCGTCGCTGTCTGACAGACAGTTGATTTGGGAGCTAATACCTTAGTAGAGGTAAAAACGATATTTATTTTTTCAGTTGTAGTATAAGTAACATTTATTGGTAATACACTAATTATACTCTCGATATTAGTAACGGTGTTATTAATATAAGATGTAGTAGTTTCAATATCTGTAACAGTTTCATTGATATAAAAAGTAGAAATAACAGTATCGGTTATAGTATTGTTAATGTAAGATGTAGTAGTTTTAACATCTGTAACGGTGTCATTAATATAGGAAGTTGAGATTAAAGTATCTGTTGAGATAATAGTCGAGTAATTAGTTATAGTTTCATAGATTTCTTTTATACTCGGTGTTACAACTATTTCCGTTAAAACTTCTGGGGTTAATGCAATTGTGACATTATTAGTTACCGTTTTGGGTTTAATAGTTGTTGTATAGTTATTTTGTACAGTTTCGGTGACAATTATGTTACTACAATTGGTAATTGTTTCCGTCTTACTGTGATATAAAGGCGTTGTAATAATACTAGTTTTGATAATTGGTTTCTCATATATCGTTCTATTAAATGTAACCGTTTCTGGTTTCATCTTAATAGTTTTTGTAAGTGTTGAATTTATAGTGACGTACTTTTCAGGTAAAATTGAAGTTAATGTAATCGGCTCTATATTTTTAGTTTTAGTTGAAGTTATTGTAACTGGTCGTATTCTTTCTGTTTTAGTTGATGTAATTGTATCGGTTACCGTAGAGAAATTGAGTAAATAAGTGTAGGTTTCATGAATTATTGGTAATTTAAATTGTTTCGCTCGACAAGTTTCTTTGGTAATCGTCGTAGTAGTAGTCAAAGGTGGTAATGTGACAACACTGCTAACGATGTTATAAAAAGTATATTTTGATATATCGGTATAAGTCACATTAGAAAAACTATATGATGTTATTGTTGAATAATCGGTTACCGTGTTAACAAATTGTTTCCATGAGGTTACAGTTTGTAACCCAGTTGTAGTCGTTGTGGTCTGTGGTTTTTCTATTATAATCGATTTCTGTTGGATAACTGATGTCGGTTGATATTCGGTTTCTTTTATCGTTTCAAAACTAGGTTCAATATGAGAAGCGATACCTAAACGTCGTGTATTAAATTTTTCTGATATGTTGTTGCTTCGAAATTCAATTATACTCATAAGAGGGAAATAAAGAAAAACTTGTGAATCTTCATTCTTTTGTGTTTTTAAATTATGAAGAAATATAATCTTATCAATTTGTTTTATATTTTCACATTTATGTAAATTAGTACTAGACATAAATGCTGGCTGTACGATAACATTTTCATTTGGTATATCTATTAATTTGCAATATTCGTCGTAGATTTTTGTGAAAGTATCATTTATTTGATTAACATAAGGCATGTAAGCTTTGCCAGTTAATAGATTTTCATAACCTTTGTCTACGAAAACTTGTTCAGAAAGTGTTAGCACCCAGTTTGAATAAACTGAATTGTCTTTTCTGAATAATTCTTCTTTTGTCCAAATATTATACTCACAATTAAATGTTTGCGAAATGGGCACAGCTAAAGTATATTTGTTTTTTATTTCAGAGTTGCAAACGGTTCGTATGTTACAATAATTATTTTGAATAACATAGCTGTCGTGATTTAAAACAGACTTTAGTTCGTATGCTCGATTAGGTGGAAACAATTCACTACTCGCTAATAAAGTTATTTCAACATAATCAACACGGAGACAAAAACTTAGTTTTATAATCAATAAAAATAAGATGATTAAATTATACATTGTGAACAGTAACTATAGCCACAATTAAAAATATTTACCATCCAATTTATTATTGCGTATATATCCTCCGTATGATATAAGTATACATATAACACAATATATAAGAAAATGATCATAGTGACACATAACATCTTTCTTAAAAACAAAATAACATTTACTTTTATAGTATATTTTTTTAAGAACATGCGCAATAAATTTGTTTAGAATTGACAAATAGGTTTATCTTAATAGATAAATTTATTATTTATTTGTTTACAGATAATAAAATTAAAACAAAACTTTATAAATAATTATCATTATAACTTTAAAAAATCTCTATTAATCTTTTGATTTATTCTAGTTTAACAAAAAGATCCGAAAACTTTTCGTAAAGTATATTCATCCATCGTTCAAATTTTCTGATATCTGTTGAGTCGTAACAACTACAGCGATAACAGATTCTTAAGTGTTCATCAGTATCTTTTAAGTCAACTTGGATAGTCTCTTCAAAATCATTTATTTTACTAATTAGTATATCCATATCAAGTAACGCTTTGTTTTGATCATTACATCTTGAAAGAATAGAATATTTAACATTGAAATACATACCAATACATTTAATAGCTCTTAATTTTTCGTCAACTACATTTCGGTCACCACTATTAAGTCTTCTTTTCAGATTGTCATATTTTTCACGTATTGCATATCCCAGATGTATAAATTTATACGCAAAATTAATAGCTTTCTCATCGAAATTTTCTACTAAAATGATAGATTTCTTCGTTGAACTGTTATATCGTTGATTAAACAACTCACATACATTGAAAAAATGACTATAAAATAATCTGTTTGTTCGATTACATATAGAGCATTTTATTAGATGTCGTTCAAAAATCACTATTTTATCGATAACTGGATATTCGATTATGTAGATTAAATCAAACAACTCGTTAACTAATCCATTAATAATAATGAAATGTTGTCTTTCAATCAATGCTTTAAGTATTTGATTATATTTGTGAATACACATTTGGAGTAATATTTTAACACGCACATTTTCGTCATTTATTATAAGTAATGAAACTCTATTATATTCATTAACTAAAGAAACTTTAAAATGAATAAATTCAAAAAACTGTTGAAAATTTCTTTCTACACCACCTCCTGCCATGTCCAAAAGTAATAAAAAGATGTACGAGGTAGTAATCGATTAGGTTGCAAGAAAATATCGTGTGATTAAATGAGAAAATTTTGTCATGTTTACACTATTTTATACTATTTTTAATGGAAGTAAACCTGTTTGACAGCTTTCAGTAATTACATTTTGAAAAACTTTTTTATAAAACAGCTTTACATGTTTCTATACCATATTTGATTTCAATTAATATTTCAATGAAATTAACAAAATACTAGCATTACTAATAAATTAATTCTATATTACATCTTTGTAAAATGGTATTGTAAAATTAGTATCACTATTTTAGGATTACATATCCAATCATTTTTCTAATGTTTTCATTATTTTCTCATATWTATATAGTGTTATTACCAGTACTATGTGTTATACAAGAAGTCCTATGACTATACAATTAAAAAGTAGATTTTTTTTTTTTTTTTTTTTTTTTTTTTTTTTTTTTTTTTTTTTTTTAGTTTTTTGTAAATATCTCAAAAACTATAATAGATAGAAAAATGATGTAAATTTCATTTTATCTGTCTATTAATTCAGTACAAAGTACTGTCAGCAGAATATTAATTTTCTTAATATTTCCTCGATATTCCCTCGTGAATTACATATTTTTATGAAATTTTCTATTGTAATTTCTTAACTAAAAGAAATATAATTTTTTCAATATAGCCATTCATATTGAAATTAAAAATTACCTCGTGCGGCAAATTTTTTTTTTTTTTTTTTTTTTTTTCATTTTTTAGTTTTTTGTAAATATCTCAAAAACTATAATAGATAGAAAAATGATGTAAATTTCATTTTATCTGTCTATTAATTCAGTACAAAGTACTGTCAGCAGAATATTAATTTTCTTAATATTTCCTCGATATTCCCTCGTGAATTACATATTTTTATGAAATTTTCTATTATAATTTCTTAACTAAAAGAAATATAATTTTTTCAATATAGCCATTCATATTGAAATTAAAAATTACCTCGTGCGGCAAATTTTTTTTTTTTTTCAATATAGCCATTCATATTGAAATTAAAAATTACATTTTTTAGTTTTTTGTAAATATCTCAAAAACTATAATAGATAGAAAAATGATGTAAATTTCATTTTATCTGTCTATTAATTCAGTACAAAGTACCGTTAACAGAATATTAATTTTCTTAATATTTCCTCGATATTCCCTCGTGAATTACATATTTTTATGAAATTTTCTATTATAATTTCTTAACTAAAAGAAATATAATTTTTTCAATATAGCCATTCATATTGAAATTAAAAATTACCTCGTGCGGCAAATTTTTTTTTTTTTTTTTTCATTTTTTAGTTTTTTGTAAATATCTCAAAAACTATAATAGATACAAAAATGATGTAAATTTCATTTTATCTGTCTATTAATTCAGTACAAAGTACCGTTAACAGAATATTAATTTTCTTAATATTTCCTCGATATTCCCTCGTGAATTACATATTTTTATGAAATTTTCTATTATAATTTCTTAACTAAAAGAAATATAATTTTTTCAATATAGCCATTCATATTGAAATTAAAAATTACCTCGTGCGGCAAATTTTTTTTTTTTTTTTTTTTTTTTTCATTTTTTAGTTTTTTGTAAATATCTCAAAAACTATAATAGATAGAAAAATGATGTAAATTTCATTTTATCTGTCTATTAATTCAGTACAAAGTACTGTCAGCAGAATATTAATTTTCTTAATATTTCCTCGATATTCCCTCGTGAATTACATATTTTTATGAAATTTTCTATTATAATTTCTTAACTAAAAGAAATATAATTTTTTCAATATAGCCATTCATATTGAAATTAAAAATTACCTCGTGCGGCAAATTTTTTTTTTTTTTTCATTTTTTAATTTTTTGTAAATATCTCAAAAACTATAATAGATAGAAAAATGATGTAAATTTCATTTTATCTGTCTATTAATTCAGTACAAAGTACCGTTAACAGAATATTAATTTTCTTAATATTTCATCGATATTCCCTCGTGAATTACATATTTTTATGAAATTTTCTATTATAATTTCTTAACTAAAAGAAATATAATTTTTTCAATATAGCCATTCATATTGAAATTAAAAATTACCTCGTGCGGCAATTTTTTTTTCTTTTTTACTTTTTTAGTTTTTTTGTAACCCGTTTAGCAACTTTTGTACTTAACAGGTCTAACAACTTTTATATTTAATTCCTTTATGCTTATTCAATTTTAGTACTGTATGATTCAGTTTTAAAATAACTTTTGAAGAGTCAACATGAGTGGAATAAAGAGAATTGTTGATATTCGAAGAGTCGGTGCGTCAAAAGAGTACTGTGTTTGTTATAATATCGAAACTTTAACTAATGGTGATTGGATTCAAGAAGTTGATTTCTTTTCTATTTTATCTGATAACCGTCTCATTGACCAATTATACCTAATTTTTATCCATTGGTATTTTTCCTACCGTCACGGTATCATCCCATATATCATGAATAATACCGTAATATATGATCGTGATATGAGCATTCCTAATTGGCAGACCACTATTCCGCCATATTATTCATGCTTATTAAATCAAAATGGAAGAGCTATGAAACTGTTATTCAAACGCCTTAAAAATTGCCTACTCTACGAGGCTTTTAATTTTACCATTGGATGGACAGATTATCACTATGGCGATTCCATTATGGATAAAAAGGTTGGCATAATAATGTTTTTTAAAGATGTCCATCAAGACTGGGGCAATAACTATCTGTACGATCGAATTGTCTTGTTTCGTCTCATTGTCGGAACAAATTGTATCAATCAAAAGGATACTAAACAATTGAACAAGACACTCGAAACATTGGATATGGAAGGACATCGTCTCACCAATATCAACGTTGTTGCAAATTATTATAAAGTACTTTTTCCTGATAAAGTCTTTGTATTTTTATATTGTTGTAAAAATGATTTGGTTTTTGATTATTTCCTCGTGGGAATTGTCCGTAAAAATCGTTGTCAAGTAAGCTATAAGTTATTTAATTAAACATTTTACTTGTAATAATTTGATTTTTTTTATAGTCATTATTAGATTTTGATTTTTGGTTGCCAGGCCATCCGTTACTTCCCAATGGTATAGAGCATCAATCCTTAGTATCTCTTTCAAACCGATTCAAATTGGCTTGTAAAGTACCTATTAACCTAAAGGTTCATTATTCGAATATTGTCTCAAAGGTTGATTCTTTAATTCAATGTACTGAGTTTGTCGCTAAATTACTTGATAAAGAGACAACTATTGTATCAATTGATTAATATATTATTTGATTTAATAAAATTTTTCAATTATGATTAATAAATATTTAATTTGTTATCACATCATTTAAAGTATGAATTTAGTAAGCCATAAACTAAGGTATGTATTTAGAAATAATTCGACTTAACATTAATCGTGATGTAGACATGTGACGTTAATCCCATAATGAATTTAGCATATCGTGACGTAAAATTCATCGTGAGATAAGTATATCCTCACGTAATATTCATCGTGAAATGAATGTTATGACGTAAAATTCATAGAGAATTAGCCTATGACGTAAAATTCATCGTGAATTAGTCATTATGACGTAAAATTCATAGTGAATTAGACTATGACGTAAAATTCATCGTGAAATAGACATTCTGACGTAATATTCATAGTGAAATAGACATTATGACGTAAAATTGATCGTGAATTGAGCATTTTATGACATAATATTCATAGTGACGTAGACGTCATTACGTCAAATTCATTGTGTAGTAAACGTTATGACGCAATATTCATTGTGACGTCATCTAAATGGCATATATAACTGGTTTTTAAAACAAGTTAACTGTTTGTTTTTCTCGTATACATATATATATTTCTTTTATACTCATTGTATAACTAACCGTTCATCAGTAAACATGCCTCTCATTACACAGTTTGTTGACAGACGGTATTTTGATGATGATTATGAGTATTATGTGGTAATAAATAATCTTAACATCAGGAGAGGAATATGGTTAAGAAAAGAAGAGTTTAAAGATGACCTGGATCGTAGTAGTCTCGTGAACGAATTATTTACTACATTTAATCACTGGTTTGCTAATCATCGATATGGTATGCGACCATATATCAATACCGATAATTTGATTGTCTACGAACATAATATTGATGAAGATGTCAACATCAATATGAATATACCCGACCATTACTTCCTCGACATATCAGCTGCTCATCGTGCCAATACTATCTTAAGACAACAAATACAGCAGTATGTCACCGAAGAAGCCTTTAATTTTAGCGTAGGCTTTAATGATTGCCAAAGACTACCTTTAGATGAAAGACTTCTTAAGGGTGCAGTGCCAGAAACTTTGGACAGAAGAATAACTCTGGTTGATTTCTTCAGGAGTGTCTATAGACTATGGAGAAATAATAGTTTAATCAACCATTTCCACTTGTTTCAACACATTATAGGCAAAAATTGTGTTGTCGCTAACGATAACATTCCGTTTAAAAATTGGATGCTTGATATTGGACTTCGTGGTTATATCTTGGTTGACATAAATATGGCAATTAATTATTTAAGTTTTATGTTTTAATTATTTTATTTTATAGAGTATAATCTATGATTTGACCGAAATTGTTGATCATCGCTTTGCATTTGGTAATCATGAATTCTTGGTTTATCGCAGAGTCATAAGACCAAAAGCTTTATGGATCACACGAGATCAGCTTTTGATAACTTGTCGAAGAGGTCTAAGAAGATGTCTATTACACGCTTTTTCGTACTGGTTTCTTAACACTAGGTACGGAGCTAGACCTGTGATCACTGATAGTGATCTTTTTCCTCTACCACGACCAATACCTCGTGACCGATCACTTCCACGCACTTTACGGTATTTATTTGGAGAAGAAATTGGTATCGCTAAGGATAGATTGTGGTGTCATTTTCGCGATTATATAGTACTAGATCTGTTTGATTTTACAGTCGGTTTTAACGATTGTACGATTCAAGTCTTTGATCGTCGTGTCGTAATTGTTAAATTTATCTGCGAAGTGTTTACCTCATGGAATGAACAAAATCTGTTTAATGATTACCATTTTTCTTCATTCATACTCGGTCGTAATACTATTCAGGATATCGACCGTCGTTATCTAAATATTTTCCTGACTAACCACAATTTAGATATGTTTACTTTTATAAGACCTATCTCGGCAGCAGATCTTAATGTGGGCGAAAACAATCAAACAAGTATTATGCTTCTTTGCCGTGAAGACAATTTCATTCCGGATTTCTTCTCTGTTATCATTACTAAGCGTAATAATGGTATGTTTTTTATTTTTAATATAATCTATTTGTTACTAAAATTTTTTTTTTTTCAGAGGGAAATCTTCATGTTTATCACTGGCTTCCAATAAGATATGATTTTCGTGATATCTATAATCCGAGTGTTTATTACTTTGATGGTTACTTACAGGAACTAAGACGTTTTTCAGCAAACAAATTAATTGTTGAAACTTTCTATGCCAACGTGAATGCAACTGTGGATTCACTTATATACTGCTTAGAAATGATTGCCCGCTTGTTAGACGGATACCCATTTCTTGATGTTTTAAACAACAACTATAATTAAGTTAATAATAATTTTTTTTTATTTTATAATTTTGTAAATTACATTATTCATTAATTACAATAGATTTTTTATTTTAAATAAAATCAATTTGATTTATATAATTTTACTTAGTGATTGTATTATTAATAAAATTTTTAATCAAAGTAATATACTTAAGATATCTCTTCTTAATGTTATCCGTAGCAAATCTGCAATGATCACATTTATTTAAGTGATCTATATAGTTTCCAATATCCAAAACTATAGGATATTTAAATAGTTTAATCGAGTTAGATAATTCATTCAACAGAAACTGTATGCCCGCAGCAGTAGTCGGTTTCGATCCTAGAATGACGTAGTCAATAATTTTCACCGCGGCTTTTGCTCTGATAGTCAAGTCTACCTCAAAGTTACACAAGTCATTGATGCTGAAATTATCCCCACTTATTATCAGTTGGTTTAATTTTTCTTTGATAATTATGTTGAGATGGATAAACGTATAAAACGCAACATTATCTTCGTTTGAAACCCTTATCTCAGGTACTCTTCTCATTCCTTGTAGTCGTTTATGAAATTCGTTTCTTGCTTTCATGAATTCAACAGCAAACTTGGAAGGTATCGTCTTGCAATGCCAACAAAACTTTATATGATCCACATAGGTTTCCACGGTATAGATCATTGGGTCTTTTAATAAATCGATTAATGAGAAAAACTTCCTGATGTTTCTTTCCCAATCCTTAACCAAATTAACTTCAGGCAACATTTTAAGCAACACACCATACTGTCTCATAACGTTTCTCACTTTTTCCTTTTCTCCTACCTCCTGCGTAAAAAAGTTTCTTCTTTTTAAGGCATAAGCAAAGTGAGCGAATTCACAAAACGATTGATAATCAACTACAACAACTTTATTTTTACGAGACATGTTTTGCAACTAAAAATATTTACTAAAATCGTCGAGCTTTTATAGCTCTTTATGGAAAACCGGTTATAATAAATTCAACGCATTTTCATTAATTCTATTTCTATTTTATTTCATTTTTCATTAAACCAAAATTACAAATTTATTCAATTTTAAAATAATAAGCACAAAAACAATATTCTCTTTCCCAAATAATTTCAAGTTTTCTTTTCATTTCTTCGGTTTTTTCGTCTTCATTATCCAATAAACCGAATGCAAACTCATATGGTGGTGTATTTTGCTTATATAACACAAATACCTTATCTTCGCTCTTGTTGGCCTCAATGCATTCTATGCAATTTTTTGAATGTTCTTCTTCTCTTTTAGTCACTTCGGTGGATATAGCCATATGAATCAATTTTCTTCTATATAGATCCATATTAGCTTGTGTCATAGGTAGCCATTTCATATATTCACGTTGAAGTGCGTCAGGGAAGAAATTACACTCTTTGCATTGTTTGCGGTGAATACTATAATTTTCAATTTCCAAAGTAATAGGATCTTTAAAGTTGGTTATACTCATAAAAAACACTCTGATTTTGCCTGCTACATATGTCTGGTCGTAGTCCTCTTTTGCCATTTCTTCTTCAATCTGAATAATTGAATTATACGCATTTAAAGCAAGTCGTCGTTCGATATCGTCTTCTTTATAAAGTTCAAGACATTCGGCTCTTTTCAATAATATTCTCCATTTCTTAAGTAGAGTTGTCTTTGCATGAAACATAAGATATATCATTTGCAATTGTGCATCACTTATCTTTTCTCCAGGCAATTTTACCATTATACTCAATAACCTTCTGAAGTCTTGCTCGATTTCTTCAAATTTACTCACTTTCCACAAAGCAGCCTTTGAACATACTACACAATGATGTTTATGTTCTTCTATTTTATCCACTTCATATTCTAGTGGTTTCTTCAGAGTATCAATTAGGGCAAACATTTGTATAAGGTAGAGATACAATTCCTCTCTACATTTTTCTTCAGCAATTGCATCATGAATTTTATTATAATAATAGCAGACACTAGCAAGTGTAGATCTTTCATGAATTTTTTGATAATCACCATTTTTAAAAGGAACTCCTTCATTAAGTCTTCTGTTTATAGAAACTTTAAGATGAATAAAGTTATAAAAATTTTGAATATTTTTACTGACGACTCCAGCCATGTCACTTAGTTTGTTTTTTGCTTATAATAAGTCTTCTATATATACACTACGAAATGTGAAACATAATCTACGCATACTCAGTTAAATATTGTTCCTAATATAAGCTTTTATATGATATAAATTACAAAATGATTAATCAAGATTCATATCAAAAACATCTTTCAGTTCTTGCATTTTGCAGAAAATAATTTGTGTCCAACTATGAAACATCTGTAACTCTTTAGGTTGAGTTGACAACATAACTCACATTTTCTCAAATGTTCTTTGTGGTTTCCGACATCAAATAGTATGGGATTTTCAAAGCTCTTTAAGGCGTTAAACAGTCGATTCAAATATATATCAATCGTATCAATATCGTAAACACTAATTAAAATCCCTGCATTCACGACGTCTAATGCATTCATTGCGTCTGCAGTACATTTCTTTTCTTTCAAATTTTCATAATTAATACCATACTCTCTAATAGTTTGATTAATCAATTCCATTTTGTTTCTCAAGAGGACATCAAGATGTATATAAGAATAGATAGTCCGTAATGCATTACAATTATAGCCAGATACATCCTTTTCCGCTAGTTTTAAGCATGAGTCATACATAATTTTAAATTCGCTTTGTATAATAGAAAAATTCTGAGCGTATGTTTGATTGACATTAAAACACAATATACAGCGATTGTTGTGATATTTATAAAACACAATTGATTTAATTAAAGGTCTATTTAATTTTTTGATCAAATTAAATAGTTCAAATAATACATTAAGTAATTCACCTTTTGGCAATTTGTTTATGATGCCCACTGTAAAAATTTGATATATTTCTTGAAGATATTCCAGCAATTTTAGTTCTTCCATTTTTTCTTCATGATCATCCCTTTGAAAAACCTTTTCATATTCTTTACAAATACTAATTTTTAAATGGGTATATTCATAAAATGTTTGGAAATCAACTGGTTTTGTATTATTATTTAGTACAACATTGTGTTTTCTTAGCGACATTATTATACAGTCTAAGTTTATGTAACTTATAGAACTTTTATTTTATACTTCTCAAAAACTTGAAAAGCTGGTTTTATTCAATACAGTCAATTAATTTTTAATACTATAAAATAGAATGTTTTTATTTCATTTGTCCTATTGATAAATGACTCGCAGTTCTAATTAACTATAACTATGTTTAAAAAAAATAAATATGGCTCTTATTAATAAGTTTGTCGACATCCGACTTTTTGATGAACATATATCTTATTTGATATATACTGATAATTATGAAAACGGCATTTGGATAACTGAAGAACAAATGTGGGCTTATTTCGGTTATGATGACCGTAACTACCAGTTATTTCGTGCCTTTCGTTACTGGTATAAAAATCGTCGGGTTGGTGAATCTCCTAACCAGAATGACTCACTAATAGAATTGGGTACCGACGTACCTCGTGAATATAACATCCCACTGTTTTATACTTATTTGTTAAATCCTCATCTTCGCATCGCCGGTCAAATTGTACGCACCGCTATAGACAGACTTATCCGACATAATGGCTTTGATTTCACAGTTGGATTTAGAAACATGATGTTTCACGGTGTGTTGTATGACAAAAGGAACGTCATGATGTTATTTTATCAATGGATTTTCAGTGATTGGAGACTTAATCGGCTTTTTACCGACTTCCATGTTTATCATCATTTAGTTGGTAAGAACACACCTCGAGATATTGACGTCCCAACGATTAACTATAGAGTTGTCAATACTTTGGTCAAACCACACTGCTTTGTTAACATTGATTACGCCGTTGAACACCATATAAGATTTAGACATCATGAAAATTCGATTGTTTTACTAAGCAAAACATATAATGGCGTCTTTGATCACACTGGAATCATACACATTAGAAAGGAACAATTAAACGATGAAAATGAGGTATTTAGTTGTATAGTTTATTTTAATTTTATTATTCATTATAAATGTTAATCCAAAAAATAGGCTGTCTTATCGTTTACTATCTGGCACCCTGAAAGATATGACCAAACTGTGACTTACGACTGGGCTGATTATAAGGTCTTCTGTGAACTATATGCAAGCCGAATGAAACTACCTTATCAATTCACCATGCATTTTTCTGGTAGTAATCGTCTGGTTGACTCGTTTGTACAATGTATGCAAATGATTTCAATACTGTTAGATAATGAACCGAACGAATTCGTTTTGTAAAAATAAATTTTTTATTTCAAAGATTAAATAATGATTATACATTAAGAATTTAATAAAATTTAAGATTAAAGTCTATTAAAACATTGTGTTTAATTGCCATCACCGCGTAACTAATTAATTAATTAATTTCTTGAAGTATTATTCATCGGTAATTTCGCATGTAATACACTCATTGATTATTTCCTCTAAAGGTGTAGTGATTCGTCCATGTATTGAGTTTTCTATTGCCATATCTACTTCTCGACTACTTGGGTTAATACATCCCATCATGTAATTGAAATAAAAATCTTTCAATTCAAGAAGTCCGACACGTATTATATCCCCGACCAATAAAACTTTAATCCGTTCATCAACCATTGCAAAGATTGTACAGTTCTGACAATCCTTAAGATGAGCAAAGCAATTCCCGATATCAATTTCAATAGGCATTTCAAAAGTTTTAATAACACTGAATAATTCATGGATTAAATCTTCAATAAATTCGTATTTAAAGTTTAACGTTTTAAATCTCTTAATGATCATACGAAGTAGTCGAACTGTTAAGTTTGTTTTGTTTAACTCAAATTGTTGATCAAACTTTTCTCCCAGAATTATCTTTTCTTTTAGTAAATATATCCGCTTTCTTGTTATCGTCGTGTACATATGAGTAAACTCATAATAACTATGACTATCCAAAGGTTGTATTTCTTGTGACATAATTAGGTCACTTCTGTAACTGATCGATGTTATTCTCACAATGCACTATGATTGGCTTCAGAATATATATCTCATATTACTTGATTTTTTAAATATTCAAAAGGTTTTTAAGCAACTCTATATAAAGGTCTAGTTTGTTGATTTATTAACTTATTAATTTTATTGGAAAGTTCTTCTGAAACGATAATAAAACAGATTATTTCTTCTCTCACTTGACTTTCACAACATAAGTTACAACAAGTTAAATGGCTTGAATAATCCCCAATATATGCATCAATAGGTTCTTCGAAAGTATTTAAAATGTTGAACAATGCTTCTGAAGTATTTGAAATAAAATCAATTTTTGATTCACTTGATATAATACTACGGTACAAAACATTATAAATAAATATTGAAACTTTTGTTCTAAACAACTCGTTGATTTTATTAAATGATGAACCATTAATTATTTGTTCTTTTAATAAATTATACCATTTCTCATTTAAGACTACTGATAAATGAACAAATTCATAGTAGGTCTGAGTATAAGTTTGAACAACTTTACTCATTTCTACAAATAATATTACATGAAATAACATTAAACAGTCTTTTATACTAAAATTTTATTAAATACGATTATAATTCAAACAGGTTTTACTACATTTACATAAATGTGAATTCAGAGTAAAACAAGGTTATCATAAGATAGAAAGTAAATCTTAATTAATTAAAATCCCATTACCACTAATTTAACATATTTCTTCAACATAACGTAAGTCTATTAGTTTAATTTTAAATTCTTTATGATGTCATCAACATTTTTACACATTTCTTCATTGTCGGAGAATTCGTCTACTGCGTAAACAGATTGGAATAAATCTTTATGTTGGTCATTCACTTTTTCCAGTCTGTTTTCATTATTAACTAAAGTATCAACCATCTCATTGATGATATTGTCTGCCGTCTGAATTGAGGATCCTTCATCAATTCCGATGGATTCTTCAATCTTTATTCTTATATAATCTTGAACGTAAATAAATCCCTCGACCGCAGTTGTTATCGTTCTCATTAAACAGTTGTTACATTTTTCTTGATGATCAATATAATATCCGATACCAACACGAATAGGTATATCAAATCCATTCAACTCTTTGAACAACGCATCGATTGTGTAGAAAGTCACCTCTATTGCTGAACCTTGTATTATATCGGCAACAATCGATTGATGGATTTGTAAAGCCAACCGGGTTTTAAATAGTTCAAGATGTTTATTAAATGTTAATCCCATTTCCTTTTGTTCGTCCATTAGATGAATAATCTTTTCAACCAATGTATCAGATAGGTGCATAAATTCATAAAAAATTTGATGATCAAAATATAAACTTTTAGACATTCTGAAAAACTCATTTGAGCTTTTAACTAATAACATTTTATAATTTACAAACATTTATATACATTTCATTCTGTTTATCGGGACTTTCTGCACTGTCGCATAACCTCCTTAATTCTCGTTATTTCGTAATTGCTTGATTCTTTTTCTCTTGTCCATTGATATGAGATACCCCCTGCGTCATCAATTTGAGGTTGTGTCCGTCCTTTTTTATGCTGTTTATAGATGTCAACAGTTAATTGAGAATCAATTAGCGGACTATGTCCTTTAGATTCGGTATCGTACTCTTGTATATATTTATTTTTAATACTATAGGATAATGTCTTCAAACCGATTTTGTCATTTTTACCATTTTTGCCGTGAAATATAGGTTGAATATCGGTTATTTTCTTAATGGACTTATAGTCACTTAATCCCATTACTTTAAGATCTTTTGAGATATCAGCTCCAAGAATGTGATATCTCTCCAGATAATAGATAACGTGATCTTTCGCTTCTTGAAGACTTATTCCCTGTGTCATTTGGCCATTAGTGACACCAGAGTATTTGGTCATTGGGTTTACATCTTTCGGGTTTTGATAAATAAAACAATGAAAAATACAATTACTTTTCAAGCCGTATTTAATCAATTGTCGAGTTCTTAATCTACTACAGATTGCGACACGTATAGGAACTAACCCATTGCTCTTTTTATTTTTCCCACATTCAATATCGAAGCCCAACTCAACGTCTAAAGGAGGATCCTTATCTTTATGTACCGACAAATTAATCAAATCTATTTTTGGAAGTTTCTTCTGCGTACCTCTCTTTGTTCTCCCGAACCTCTTATTAGATCGTGACGTATTTTTATATTTTACTTCATTATCCTTTAAATTACTTTTATCTGCACTTTGAGAAATCATTCTGAGATCCTTAATTTGTTTACTATCAATCTGCACAATAATTTCATCGTGTTTCTGTGAAGTAATGCCATAATTCACTCTGTTATTTGGTTCCACGTCACTTGTATCGGACATTTTGTATTCACTTTTATATTTCCGATGTTCTTGAAATTCGTAACTTATTCTCTCGGCATTGTACTTTCCTAGATTGAAGTCTTCTGAAACACGAACACGACAGCATAGTATACAAACTACATCCGTCGGATGAATCGTTGATTTATTACATGTTTCTTTACATTTATTAATGTAATTATAGTAATCATCCAGCTTTTTATAAAAAAGAACCTCTGAATCTTTTGTTTTCTTGATTGATATACGCAAAGAGTTACCAAACTTTCTTTTATACATAACTTGTTTAAATTTCGCTATCATTGATTGTAACGAAAACTTAAGAGATTCCACAACGACTAATTTTTCACATAATCTCTTTGAAATCATTGGGTTTCGATATATCATTTGATTAATATTCTTTATTTCCTCCAATATAATGTCATTCCACACCTTAAGTTTCGATCTATATTCCTCATCTCTTTCAAATTCTCCTGAAGTTATTTTATCTTTCGCGTCGTTGGGGTTTTTTCGGGTTACCATCACTGCATAAACATAACAGACGCATTATAAGCTTTTGGAACTGATTCCATGTGTTTAATGCAGCGCGGGACAGAAACTTTATAATCGGGTGCTCGCGACACGCTGGCACACCGTAGTCTCGTTGCTGTTTTGGGTGTTTCAGCTCACCGTCTGTTATATTTCTGGTGTACAGCACACCACTGTTTATTAAGATGTACAGCTCATCTCACAAATGTTGTCCATTGACCATTTCTCGTCTACCATCGAAATCGAAGGACCGGACGATTTGTTTTTTTTTTTATATTTATAATTTTTATTTTTTGGACAAAAGACAAACAATAAACGATGACAAACAACGTCGCATCCTGGTTGGCTCGCCAAAAATGTAGCAATTTCCGTGCGGTAATTCACTAATATAGGTTGAGAGATAGTCCTCTGTTAAAGTCGCGCTTACTATCACCTTCTCCAGCGGTAAAGTTGACACAGAAGCTACACGGATCATCATCACCACGATGATGACACCCTCAACAACAGTGATCGCAACGCATTTGCATTTATATTCATAATTTATAATTCAAAAGTGCCTTATATGTACTAAAATTATCACTTACAAAGTAAACCTCACTTAGCTTTGATTATGTCGAGCCGTTACGATCCTGCCGTTTGTTCCGCTGTCTCGTTGTTTGACATCTCTTGTTTACTATCTATACTCACGATATACACTTATAATACATACCGATTACTTACTCTAACTTTATCATACTTAACCTATGTCCGACTCTTCAGTCAGAACTACTACTTAGATCTATGTTTTCATAGATCTAAACCCATTATTTGACTATTACAGTCTGCAAATATGTCTCGATCGGTGTTTCCACCGAGAGACAAACCTTAAGGTAACATTTCTGTTACCTACTAAATCTATGTCTCGATCGGTGTTTCCACCGAGAGACAAACCTTAAGGTAACATTACTGTTACCTACTAAATCTATGTCTCGATCGGTGTTTCCACCGAGAGACAAACCTTAAGGTAACATTTCTGTTACCTACTAAATCTATGTCTCGATCGGTGTTTCCACCGAGAGACAAACCTTAAGGTAACATTACTGTTACCTACTAAATCTATGTCTCGATCGGTGTTTCCACCAAGAGACAAACCTTAAGGTAACATTACTGTTACCTACTAAATCTATGTCTCGATCGGTGTTTCCACCGAGAGACAAACCTTAAGGTAACATTTCTGTTACCTACTAAATCTATGTCTCGATCGGTGTTTCCACCGAGAGACAAACCTTAAGGTAACATTACTGTTACCTACTAAATCTATGTCTCGATCGGTGTTTCCACCGAGAGACACACCTTTGGATAACATTTATGTTATCAAATATACCTAAGACTGACTATTTCAGTCTGAAACTATACCATGATCCGAGGTTTGCCTCGGATCAAAGCCTGATCTACACTCCTGCAGGTCGGCATACTCTACATGTCCTACCTATGCTCCCATAGGCAGACATAATACATGCCGAATCTACGCTCCCGCAGATTGGCATACCTTAAACTAAAACTTACTTATAGTTGAATCCGTGCTGAGTTGCTGATGTAGTGCGCTCCTGTTTCCGTTTGATGATGACTTTATTAATAACACTAATACTTACATTATAAACTCTGATAATCATACTTACTTAATTAACCTTTAAATTACTTCGCTAGCTTACACTTTCTTAAGGGACTCAGGGCCAAAGGCCCGAGCCCCTCGAAACACTTACTCTTTAGTTGTGTTAAATCCCTTTATTTATGTGTTTCAAGTATAAAAAACAACTAGAGTACAACACTTCACGTCTATTCACTCTGAAGACTTGATGAGAACTCTCTGAGAGTTAGTAAAACACTAACTCTCTTCACAGTGAAAACATAGCGATCACGCATGTATGCGCTGTCGACTTATTTTTCTATTACTGACTTTTCAATATGACGTGATTATACCTAATTGGCTATACATCTAGTTTCGTATATTTAATAGTTAAGCCCTATTTTAACTCTACACCCATTATTCTAAATGCAGTTTAACTCAAACTGAACCTATAATTGATATATCTTTATGGAACCTAAACTTATACTATTTTTCATATAACATTCTCGTTATATTTATAGTATTCAAATAAATCTAAGAGTACCTGTGATAATCATTAGGAGCCGACATCGGCCAAAACAAGATTAGCCCTCTCACCGCCTTAATCTTGACCTAATCCACGTGGTATATCACAATATTATAAATATTAGAAAATATAGAAAATTTTTATTTGTTATAGATTTTAATAAAATAATAATATAAATAAACTATTTTCAATACTATTTAGGTTTGTTTTAATACGGGTATTAATTTTATTAATTTACTTTTAATTTATTTAATTTTATGGACACAAATAATTTTTATATTCAAATAAAATTATTGTTTTATATTTTAATATAAGTTTAGATTATAAAAGTTTTTCAAAAAATTTAGATTATTATTATTATTAGTAGTAATATTAATATTATAAGACAATTATTTTTATTAAATTATAATTTTTAGTCTTTTATGGCCACAATCCTGATATAAGGTATACAATCATCGATTTCTGTTTGCGATTCGTCGGCCAAAAACTGTTTCCACGCGCCGTCGGCTACGGGCGGGTCGTCCGGTTGGTTGCGATAGGCGTCGAACAGAGTGTCCCACAAGTGTTCCCCAACTTCTTCGTCAAATAGTTGACGATTCGGATAGAATTGGCGAAAGTCTTCGACAGCGTAAGGCATCATCTCTTTGATAATAATAATAATAATTATTATTTTTATTATTAATAAATTATATTTTAATCTATAGTGTAGACTATAACTACTGTAGTTTATAATTTATTTTTATATTATATTTCTTAATATTTAGTTTTTTTAATATTTAGTTTTTTAATATTTATTTTTACTTATATTTAGTTTTACTTATCTTTAGTTTCTTATATTTAGTTTTTTTAATATTTAATATTCAAAAAATCATAAAACAACAAAAAATAAATAAAAACAAACCAATAGCTTGTTTTCGACTCCATTTCCAATGTTTTTCAACAATAGTAAACTCTTTGATTTGAAAACCATTATCCAGTAAACTATGTCTATAATCATCGATTTGTTTCTCTATTGATGGATACCATGGTTTTGGACCCTTGTATTTGGGCAATAATTTTTTATTCAAATCCGGATACAGCATATTATTTGAATGAAACACACCACCGCCCGGTGCCAACAGTTTACTAATCAGTGACATTAGTTTGGTTTTGTCGGTAAAGTGCGGTACAACAAAATTGGCAAAAACCAGATCCACTGTCGTCTCCAATTGGCGTAACTGTGGCGACAACTGTGGCCACTCAACGGACATGTCCTGTAGCTGATAGTCGATTGTCGGACCTGTATTGTACTGTCGGGCATAGCTTAGCAGATCGGGTACCGTATCGATGGCCACTAGTTTACGATGTGGTACACGTGTTGATAGTAGTTTGGTTATACCGCCCTCAGCGCATCCTAAATCCACTATGACATCAAATTTTCTGTACCTCCCCACCGAAAAATAATAATTAATAACTAATTATAATTTAATAACTAATTATAATTTAATAACTAATTATAATTTAATAACTAATTATAATTTAATAACTAATTATAATATAATAACTAATTATAATTTATATATTGTATAGTTTTATATTTATATAAATATAAATATATATATATATATATATTAAAAAATAATAATAATATATACATACCTATTGAGTTTATTATTAATAATATTAAATGAATTTTCTAATACTTCGTTATAGTATTTATTATCAGTAAATGAATTATAGAGTTCCGGTTCAAGTTTAAACATTTTTAAAAAAAAGTTAAAATAAGTAATTATATTTTTTCTAACGAAAACTTATTATATTAACTATTGTATTTTTTGTTGTTGTTGATAACTTACTTATATATAATTTTAGTTTTAACTATTGATTTAAAAAAACATGCGTTTTACTGAAAAAATATTTCAACTTTTTTTGATTTGCAAATTCATTCAAAAAAAAACAGTTATTATTTTATTTTTTATATTTTAATAAAAATATTTATGTCAAACCTTTTAGATATTTATTATATTGAAAAAGTATTTATTGTAATTTTTTTTTAAAATATTTAATTATCATTTATACTTAATAAATATTTTTTTAATTTTATTTTTTTTATAATAAAAGACATTTTGATACTTCATTAAAAAAATTTTATTAAATATTATTATACTTTATATATATATATATTATTTCTATTAATTAACTAATAAAATATAATAATTAATTTAAATTACTTTATATTAATAATCTAAAAACAAACTTTATCCAATTAAAATTATTTATATATAGTATTTAGATTATTACTTTTAGATTATTATTTAGATTAAATATATTAGATATATACAATATATATATATATATACTATTTATATAGTTTAATCTTAGAGTATATATATAAAAAAAATAATCTAGCAAATTTTTAAAAACATAAAAAATCTAACTTAATATTTATTTTAATATTTAATAATTAAATAGTTAGAAAAAAAATATTGAAAGTTGTATCATATTTTCAAAATACAATTACTTTTTTTTGAGCTAAAGATGATAAGCATATTTTTTCTGATTTATAAATATTTTATTAGAAAAAAATTAATACATTATTTACTAATTACAGTATTTTTTAATATTTATATTTTTTTTAATAGATAAATGTTTAGTTGTTTTAATAATTTTTTTTTTAAAAATTAATACATTTAATAAGATATTGTATTTATAAACTATTGTTTTAAACTTAACTATTGTTTTTATTTTTATTAAATTTAAAATCATGTCAATTATAAAAACCTTATTTTATTTAAATAGCTTTTTTATATTAATTGTTGCTATTATTTCAAAAACAAAATGCATTGATAATATTGATCTGATTTACGGTAATAATAATAATAATCATTATATTATAAAACAATTGTTTGTCTCAATCAATGAATCAATTGTTAGCCATCAGTGCAAACAAGTTGCCGATTATTTGTTGAACAATCCCAACGATTTAGAGACAATTAAATGTAATTATTATTATTATTTATTAAATTATCAAAAACATTTACATACACTTAATATACAATACAAGTTTTTGATATATAAATAATATCTATATTTATACCAGTGTTTTATATTTTAAAAAATAAATCATTATTATAGGATATAATTATCATTATTTTTTAATTAACTTAAAATAATAACATCCTAACATTGTAACATTAGTACTTTATTAAATAAGTTTTTTAAAAAAAAGTTTTTAAGCAAACAATTTTCTATTAAAATTATGTTATATTTGGCTTAATTTTAACTTAATGATAATACAATGTTATTTTAGTTATTTAAAAAACATAAAAACATTTAAAAACAAAATATCTTAGTCAAATTTTAGAGGATAATATTTTTTTGCCATACACCCCCATCTACCCACACTTGTTAACCAGGTTCAACTTAACCTTTATTTATATATTAATGCAATATAATACAACAATAAACTTAATTTTTTTTAAATAAATAAATATATCTATTTTTCAAGTACTGGATAGCAATGCTGTTATCGGCTCCGGTATTATGAACGGAAACTATCATTTTATGGGTCAATACAGACAATGTTTATCACTAATGGTTGATATTAATGACAGTAATAAACTAAAAACTAATATCAAATTCAATGGCAAATATTGTACACTAAATATGCCGTTTGAATATTTAACTAAAAATCTTTTAACTAATGATTTAGTAAGTATTGATTGATTGATTGACTTTTTTAATATAATTATTTATTTATTTATTAGTAGCAATTAAATCAATTTAGCAAACTTTTTCAATATATTTTTTTGTTAACATTTGACTTTATATTTTAATACTTAAAAATAATTAAAATATTTTACTTAGATATATAAATATAAATTTTGATTTACAGTATCTGTATGTTATTAAATAATTATTTTTAAAATATAATTAATTATTTTATTTAGATATTAAAATATCAGAATTTTGGTATAACCTCAACATTAGGCATATGTTTACCAAATGTTTGCAATGACAACGATTTGATAGTTATATTAAAAACATGTAATTGTTTTTGTATTAAATTATAAATTCTCTTAAATTACATAATGAATTAAATAACTAATATAATTATTAAATAAAATAAATAGTTTAGTAATTATTGTTTATAATGCTATATATTTTTTTCAAAAAATATAGTGTCCAAAAAATCTGGACTAAATTTATCAATTGCTAACTGTACTAATGATGATGATGGAAAATTAAAATGGTATCATTTAATTATCATGTAATTAAAACTAATTTAATTAATTAATTAATTAATATTTATGATTTTAAATTATTTTAATACAATTACATTAACTTAAAAACTTTTTAAATTTATAAATTAAACTAATAACTTATATGTTAAATAATTTATAAAATTTATTTTAGATGCTGTTTTTGTACAATTTTGATCATAATAATAGCTGGTACGTTTATCGAAATAAAAACTACTAACAAACAAAAAGGTAAAAATAAAAAATAATAATAATAAGTAATTATAAACTGTATATACAGTATAATGATATTTATTAAATTATACAAACTTAGTTAAATTAAAAACTTTATTTTACAAAAATATAAAATAGTAAAAATAATTATTATTTTTAAAATATTTAATATCATGACACTATTAAATCAAAAACTTTAATAAAGTATTTTTTTTTTGAGATTTATATGTATATAAGTTGTATATAAAAGTATAGTTTAGTATTAAATTTTTAATTTCTACAAAACTTCAATCATGTGAAAATATATCCTATAAAAACATTTATTAAAAAAATAATTAATAAAAAAATATTATTAAGTTTAATTAATTAATTACTAATAATTTTTTTTAAAGATAATTGCATGTTATTTGATAAATTACTGGCATTTTCATTGTATTCAAACACTCGTCAATTGGTGACCATCGATGGTAACCAAAAAAATAATATCAATTGTATTCATGGGATACGATCTATGTTTTTTATATTACTTACATTATTTGCAATCTTTAACATTATTAGATCATATTGTAAGTAAATTGAATTAATTTTTAATTTATTAAAAATATTTATTATTATTAATAACATTAGTAATTAAACAAAAAAAACAGTTCTAGAAAAACATCTAATATTTTTTTAAATTTATCTATACATTACATAAGTATACATTAAATTAAATTAAAATATATAAAATTATAATATATTTTATTATATGTTAGTCTGATTTTCAAATAAATTTAAATTATAATATTATAAAATTATTAAAAATTAATATTATTAAACTAATCTTATTAAGTTCACATTAATTAAGATAAACTAAATAATAATAATAATAATGTTATTAATTAATTAATTAATTAAATAAAATTAATTAATTATTAAATTCATTATTATTATTATTTAGCAAATGTTATGGAAAATTTTGAAAAAATTGATAAAAATATGAACTGGCAACATTTACAAAAAATTCCCATAATGGTTAATACATTATTTTTAATTAGTGGATTTTTATGTACAAAAATTTTTCTGGACAAACAATTCATGAAAAAATCAACACTAAAATCATTTGTTAGCGATTTTATCGGACGTCTAGCTTATAGATACATACGCTATACACTGAATATGTTGGCATTTATTGGTTTGATAGTACTATACGAACAGATAGGTTCGGGTCATCTATGGTATGAGTATGTCCAGACAATTGCCAGACCATGTAGACAAATGTGGTGGCTTAATTTATTATATCAACAAAATGATGAATCAATTGGTAAATTATTTAACCATGATCATTCAATATATAATACGGTAAAAATTTAACATTATAAATTCTATAATGTTTATATAAATATATATTTTTTTTAAATTTTTAATGATAATATTAGCATAGATAGAAAATTTTTATTTCTTTATTTTTTTAAAATTTAAGTATTTGTTTGTTTATTGGTTAAAATAATGTTTTTTTTTTTAAAAATAACAAAAACGCACTATAAAATAATTGTTTTTGTTTCAATTGTAATAGATATAACTAAAATTTGTTTTTTTAATTTATAATTATATATTTAAGTTATACCAAGTTATATTAAGTTATATATATGTAGAAATTTAATTAAGAAATAATTAATTAATTATTTATAAGTATTTTAAAATTTTTAATATTTTATTTATTTATTTAAGTGTTTGAACGAAACTTGGTATCTGGCAGTCGATATGAAAATATATCTAATATCTCCGATTTTGATTATATTATTATCATATAACGATAAAAGGTATATTTGTAAAAATAAAATAATTTATTAAATACAATTTAATTTAAATATTCTAAAAAATTATTATTATTTATAATAGGTATTGAATTATATACTTAATATATACTAATTTAATCTAATTATTTTTTTCAAAGAAAATATATTGGTATTGCATTAAATATATTTATAATTATTATCAGTTGGTTTAATAATTATAAAATCATTTTAAACAATCTCTCAACGGCTACTATTGAATATGATATTAAGTATAAATTAATATTAATTAATTTAAATTATGAAAAAAATAAATATTTTAATCATTTATTATTATCTATTTTGTTATTGTTATTTTTAATATAATCTTTTAGTGACCAAATTGATGATATTAATATTTATTTGTCAACTTTAAATCGTTTGGGTCCCTATTGTATCGGTATATTAACAGCATATTTGTATAAAATATACGGAAATAGCATTATCATTAAACCGGTAATTTTAAATCAAAATTACATAATAATAACGATAATTATTATATTATTATTATAAATATTTATTATTATTATAAATATTTATTATTATTATAAACATTTATTATTATTATAAATATTTATTATTATTATAAATATTTATTATTATTATAAATATTTATTATTATTATAAATATTTATTATTATTATAAATATTTATTATTATTATAAATATTTATTATTATTATTTTTTTATCAAAATTATCAATTAATTTTTTTTGTCAATTATATTATAAGTTAATCAATAGATTTCTATGTATATCGATTCTGGCATTATATTTGGCATTAATTTATTTGCCACATATTTTGAAATTATATGACTATAGTTACGATAATAATAATAATAATAATATACTAGTACTACTATTTGTTGCAACAAACCATAGCATAGGGGCACTGATATGGGCCTATATTTTATATGCCTGTTCAACTGGAAACGGTGGTCCACTAAATTGTTGGCTATCGTGTCCGCCATTTTCAATATTAAGCAAACTATCGCTTCAATACAATCTAAGCCATAATATAATAACCTATATATTTATATATGGAAGCCATTATAATATCTATATGACTACAAACAGTTTAGTAAGTATACAAAAAAATATATTTTAATTTTAATTAATTAATTTTATTTTATTTATTTATTGAAATTATTTAATTTTAATTAAAAACATTAGATTTTGATATTTTTACAAATTTTTATTATCTCACTATTGGTAAGCTATTGTGTTTACATTATGATTGAAGCCCCGCTCTTACGTATTGAAAAATATATGAAAACTAATAAACAAAAAGTCAATTAATTATTACACATATTAATTATAAAGTTATAAAATATTTTTTTTAAATATGATAAATAATTAAAACTAATATAAATATTTAAATTTTTAATTATGATTATTACTATTATAAATATTATTTTCTAATTCTATTGTATTACTTGAAAATTTTAATAAATAATTTTAAATAAAAATTAAATTAATATTATTAATAACTAAAATATTATTTTTTTTAATTTGTAATGTTTGGCGAGATATTATAGTTATTATTTAAAAAATAAATTTTTAAATATTAATTTTAGTAAATTAGTAACAGTTTGATAGATATGAAACATTAAATAATAACACTATACGTATAGTTTGTTTTTAATAAAAAAATTTAGTCAACTCATGAATTAATGTAATAAAAAATGTTTTAATATAAAAATAAAGTTTTAAACAACATTTTTTTGCATTAATAAATTAATTAAATAAATAAATATGTGATGTGTAATATGACATCTATTAAATAAAATTTTAAAAGAAAAATTATTTAAAATTATTTAAAAATATTTGTTAAATGTTTTTTTTGTTAATAAAGTTAATCAATTAAGTTAATCATCTTGTACATTATTATAGTAAATACAATTAGTAAATACTATATATTAATTAAATATATATCAAAAATATTTTTTTGAAAAGTAATTTTAAATAAACTACTTATTGATTATTTATTTTTTAAAAAATTATAATTATATAAAATTTTAATATAATGTTTAACCGTCACATCTATTATATAGAATTGTTTTTTTAAAAATAAATTTTGGTTTTATTTTTGTTGCTATGATATTATAGATATATTTGTTTTGTAAAATTATTTTATTTAAATATTTGTTATTTAAATGAAGACATTAATATATAGAAAAAAATAATAACTTAGAAAACTTTATAATTATAATAAAATATATATATTAAATAATTTATGTTAAGTCTATAACAAAAAACTAAAAATATTTTAACATCTATATACTAATAAGTTAATATTAGAATTATATTATTTTTATTATTGTAATTTAATCAAACATTTTAATAAAAAGTAAATTTTTATTTTAAAAAATGTATTTTAATATAATCATAATCATAATTAAAATTTAAAAATTTTATTAGTTTTCCAATTTTTTGGCCACAACTTGCAAATAGGTTGTATAGACCTTAAGCTCCTGTATGTTATCGTTGGCCAAAAATTGTTGCCAAGCATTAGGAACGGGTGGTTCGTTTGCTGGACTGGTATAGGCATTGAAAACAATGTCCAACATATTAGTGCGAAACTCTTTATCAAATTGATCCATTGGTTTTGGATAAAATAACTTATAATCGTTGAACAAAACTGGCATCATTTCTATAATAGCAATGTTATTTAATTAAAAATTTTAATTAAATTTATATATATATATTTAAATTATAAGATATAATAAAAAAAACTATTTTAAAAAACTTTTTAAAAAACTATTTAGAAAGTTATTTTAAAAAACTATATAAAAACTATATAAAAAAACTATTTAGAAAGCTATTTTTAAAAAACTTTTTAAAAAAACTATTTAAAAAACTATTTCTAAAAAACTATTTAGAAAATTATTAAGAAAACTATTTAGGAAATTATTTAAAAACTATTTAAAAAAAAACTATTTATAAAACTATTTAATATTCTATATGTTTATAAAAAATAGTTATAACTTATTATTAATTTATAAAAATTTTTGTTTATTAATTAATTAATACAAAACCTATAACATCCTTGCGATTTGTTTCCCAAACTTTATCGATACGATTGAACTTTTCGACCACAAATCCATTGACAGCTAATGCCTGTTCATAATCTTTCATCTGATTTTCAACTGTCGGATACCAGTTATCATCAATTGAATTGTTGTCGTTGTCTTTTGGCAACAATTTCTTATTCAGATCCGGTATACAACATAGATTACCATAGAATATACCTCCCGGTGCCAACAATTTCCATATTAAGTTCATCACCTGTTGTTTATCTTTCATATAATGTAAGGTAAAACTTGAAAAAACCAAATCAACCGTTTCCTTCAATTTAGTAATACTCGACGGCAACTGTTCCCAATCGACCGACATATCGGCCAATTTATAATCAATTGACTGGTCGTTGTTATGTTTTTCGGCAAAACTGATCAAATCGGGTACAACATCGATGGCCACAATTTGTTTGTGCGGCACATGTTTGGCCAACAATTTTGTTAGACCGCCCTCAGCGCAGCCAATATCGATAATTAGGTCGAATTTTCTTTTAATTGAAAAAAAATAATTAATATTTTTAACATTTTTTATATTTATTTATTTAATTAATCAATTGTACCTGTTCAAATTTTTTAGTATATCTATTGATTCAAAAATTACATCCCTATAATCTTTATCAATTAGTGTAGTACTGTATAGTTCAGCTGAAATTTCATTCATTATTATTATTTTTTTAAATATTTTAATTTAACTTTTTATTCATTTAATAAATTGTATTTTACAAAAAAATTATTATTATTACTGTTATTAAAACAGTTTTACTAATAAAACACTAAATATAATGTATGATTTTTTTTAAAAAATAAAATCTAAAATAAGTTTATCAATACTTACTTTATGTGGAAATTTTTTTGTTAGACATCTATACTTATATAAAAAAAAATTACTTAGAGTTGCCAAATGCTATCAAATTTACATATGAGTTTAAAATATAGTAATAAATGTTTTACTTTTACTTTTTATTTTTATAAATATTAATTATAATAAGATATAACTCAAAACTTATAATTAGTTTTAATATAAAAATAATATCGATATAAAAAATAATTTAAATGAATAATTTGTTTTATTTAATAAATACAAATAATGATATAAATTATACTAAAAACAAAGTTATATTGTATTAAAAATTATTAAAAAAAATAGTATATAAATTTAATATTTTATAATCAAGGTTTAAGGAATGGGAGATAGGAGGGCTATGGAGAAAATAATTACACCCCCCTCATTGAAAAAAAATTATAATTATAACTTAGATTTATTACGTTTTTTTTGTAGTGTTTTTAATATATATTAAAATTGAATTATTTACTAAAACTCACTAAAAAAATAGTTTAATTTACATCAAAATTAAGGTAAAATTATTTAATTAATAACCTAAAAATTTTTATACAATAGAATACTATTTTAAGATAATTTTTAAATTATGATAATTGGTATATAACTTTGATTTTGGCAATCCTACTTCTAAATTATTATTTAAAAAAAAAATTGTCAATTAATGTTCATGGTCAATTTTTCCTTAATTATTCTAAGTTCTAAGATATTTGACATAAATATTTTTATTAAAAACAATTAGAATAAAATGTTTTTTTCCATGAATTTGCAAAAATTGTTTAAATAATTTTCGTTTATTAAATACACACTTTTTTTTTATTTTTTTATAACTAAATAATATATAAGTAAGTTATAAAATAAAAATCTAAAAAAAATTATAATAAATAACATAAACAATTTTTGGCGGACAAGTAAACGCTTGTATAACATATATAATATATATTATATATATATATACAGATTGTGGCCATAAAAGACAAAATAATTATTTTATTAACAATTTTTTTTCATAATAACAAAACTCAAACAATAATTTTATTGGTTTTGACCTCTAAATTGCTATAATATATAAGTTAATAAAGTATTTTAATTTTTTAAAAATAAAATAACATTACCGTAACTTTATTTTTTTTTGTACAACTAACATTAACAATAACATTTACAAATTAATAATTAAAAATAAATATATATAAATTTATTATTTAAATAATATTTACTCATAAAATTGTATGATTTTTTTTTGTTTATTATTATTAAAAAAAATAATAAGTCATATTTAATTATTAAAATAATTATTTATATATGTAATAATAACAATAATATTAAAAATATTATTGTGGGTCAAATATTATTATGATTATAATTATTATTATACATTCATATCCATCTCACTATTGACTAGAGTATTAATTGGGGGTGGGGGTAGATAACAAGGGGTGGGGTAGTTGGATAGTTGGGATAAAATTTTTAAAAAATAAATCTCATTGTAAAAAAAATAATATGTTTTTTTGTTGTTGTGCTATTGTGTCCATTGATTGATTGTTTGTTTGTTTGTTTTATCTTAAAAACTGTGATAACTATTAGTAGTATTATGCTGTGAATGATTGTGATGACGATTACGGCTAGGACTGGGACGACGACAACAATCAAAACAGTTAAGTGTGTCGGCAATAGTCGTATGCCTGTCCTCAGTGTAGGCCCGACTCGACGGCTCGTCAGTGCATTCGGCTATAAATTTCTGGTTCAAACAAATCAAATAGAGATGTATTTAAATTAAATTTTTTAATTACAAAAAAATATAGTTTTCAACAAATAAATAGCTAAATCAGTCCTTTAGGTTAATACAGTATATTAAGGCACCTGTAGATCGTTGAGTGGCATTCCGTTTTCATAGTAGTCCTTAATTGTTTCATACGAATCCATAATCAATGCAATAAACAGACTGAGTACTACATAAATGAATAGCGATACAAACATATAGAGATATATACGACTGAACCACCAGATTAGTAGGTCGCCTCTGGGCTCAGTTATGTAGAATGTGGCGAACATGTCGTCGCCGTTCATCAACGAAAACAGACACTCAGAGGCCCGGCTAAGTGTACGAAATTTCAGATGGTATGGACCCAATACTAGCCAACCGCACAGTGTAAAGCCTCTGTTGAAAAAAACCAAACCAAACAAACAAAAAGTTAACTAAATCTACCGGTGCTTTCAAGTAAACAAAAATTTAATTAACAAACCCGTAGAGTATGAACGCACAGGACATGAATCGCAATACATTGGGAACCGCTCGGCGCAGTGTCAGTATCAGTATATTGTATTTGTGACTAAATCCGAGATACCGGAGCAAACCGGTCCACACGCACAGATTGCCGACGCCCAACAACAGCGAAACAGTATTGTAGCGGACAGTGCCGGCCGCAGTGGCCACACGAGATTCCAGTCTCATCTTCAGCGCTGATCCGCTAATGATTAGTATGTCGTTGACGATAATCAATACAATCCATAGGTCGACAAAGTCTAGCAGTTCCCTGAGTGTCAACGTCCGGCTCAGATAGCGGTTGAAAAAACGGCGGGTTTGCCAACACAATACTTGACCAGTATATAGTGATCGCAGGCATAGTACGGCCGATACGGAACTGAATACAATTACCGACCAATTCAGTACTTGCCGAACGACTAGCCAATCGCCGTCCGACCGATTATTGTCGGCCAGATTACCGTTGCACAGATGTCGCTGACGACTGGTGGTCAATTCGACCAACATTTGGCCATCGTTTTGGCGATTGTCGTAAACAATCGATACGTTCAGGTCGTAGCATTTCGGCCGATTATAGTCGGCCATCGAATTGATATAAATCGTACGCAACGGAAACAGCAGTTCCAGTGTCAGCAACCGATTAAATAGTACGGTACGATTGTGGTCATCGAAATACTTTAGCGAACTAAACTCGGTTGACCAGCGCTGATCGTTTGGCGGAAACAGTTCGCCAATCGCTAGTTCATCGGTAAACACTTGATTGTCGTATTCGTAGTAGTAGTCGCTCGGTCGGGCTTCGCCTTTGTTGTAGTGCTGGCGCCGGACTAGAATGTCGGACATATTACGGCCGGTTCGATCGGTTGAGTTGATGGCGTAGCCAAACGAGCCGACACTGGCTGAGGTAATGTTGGCGTATTGCGCGATAGCGTAGTCTATTGAGGCGTAAAAATCTTGACGCGTATAGACAGCGAAAGGACCGGCCGCTGGCGGATAGGCCATCACTTCACGTACGGGATCCCAATTGGATAGGAATAGTTCACGAAATGCAATAACCGAATTGGACTCTTGGGCCAAATGGGCGGACATGTCGTAGCCGTAGACAAACAACTGGATGGTGACCAAAATGATTTTCAACACTTGGACGACCAGTTTGCACGGCTGGCGTCGTTTGGCTCGCCATTTGTCGGCCGGTGACATAAAATAGTATTTCAGTCGACGCCTGAAACGGTCTTTCATGTGCGGTGTGGCCTCAGTTGGTGTCGTCGGCGGCGGCGACGATGATCGCCGATCAGATCGGTGTTGATCATCAGCGTCAACGTCGGCCGTGGCGTTGAGTATCGGGTTTTCTTGATTAGTATTATCATCACTTGTCGGTAGCCGTCGATCGTTGGCGTCTAACGGCTGGTGGCGACGGCGGTGGTGATGGTGGCCATCATTGTCCGTGTCCTCTACGGTAATCAAGTTGTTGTTGTTGATCGACATTATGTTTTCGGACATTGTTTTCTGTTCGGACGTCACCGTCGGGTGTGTTGTCCGTCCTCACAGTAGTCGGTAGTAGTGGTCACTGAAATTGGTCGCACAATTGACACACAAACAGCTGTTTTGCCAATTGTTTAATACATTAATAATAATAATAACAATAATAATGATAACAAATAAACATTTAATTAATTATTAATTATATTATAGTATTAATTAATTTATTAACAAAAAAAAAAATTAAATGATTTTTTTTATATCATAATTAAAAACATTTTTCAAATAATAAAATTGTTTGATAACTAACTTTTAAAAAAAATAATGAGAAAAAAACCAAAAAAAAATTATTATTATTATTATTTTGATTACAGTTTTACGATAATAAATGATAAAAACAAATAAAAATTGTTAAAAATTAAAAATAAATTAATTGATTGATTGATTGATAATTATATGGAAAATAATAATAATATTAAAATAATAAAATCATAAATATTTATATTAATGATATAATGATATCAATAGAATCATCATATGATAGATATATTAATGTTAATAAATAATGTCAATAACAATACAAATAAAAAACGTCAACTAATTTTTCATATATATCTAAACTGTATATATGTTATAATTTTTTTAGTACTTTTATATAAGACAATACAATTTAATAGAAATATATATATATATTGTATTAAATAGTACTTAAACTTCATCAGGAAATTATTTGTTAGATAACTTGTTTTTTATTGCGACAATTGTTTGTTTATATTCATACTTCAAGCGCGCAATCAATCAATTGATTGATTGATTCATACAATTAGTATTAAATAGTGTTTTCAATTCAATGACAATATGTTTTTGATTTTATTGTTTTAATAGTTAATAATAATAATCGGATAAACATTTTCGGCCACCGCTGCCGCCGCCGATGACCACGATATGTCCAATACTAGATCGCTAACTAGTGGTGACCACAATCATCGCCGACCGGTGGCGATGATGACGCCCGACATCGACCATCTGATTGACTGCGAAATGTCCGAACAGTTGGCCTCGAAGTCCGATGCATTGCGATCGGCATTGTTTGCCGTTACGGCAGCCGCTGGTCAACATCGACCGCTTGGTACAGGTAATAGTGGTGGTGGTGGCCACAGCCGCCAAAATGCTGACCAATTTCAACAGTTTCGCTGTCAGCTGATGAACGAGTTGAACACCGAAATGGACAGAGAGGACGGCAAGAATTCGTTTGTCGGTAGTCGGTCCGAAACTGTCGGCGGCAGTCAACAACACAGTGGCGGCGACCGTTTTCAGTCGCGTTTGGCTAAACTACCCGAACGCCAATTGTTGGCCAAACTGGGTATTCGACCGAAAACTACCGAACAAATGGACTACGACGACTGTCAAGTGGTCAGTATTGTATTGAATAATAATACTGTTTCGGCAGAGCAGTCGCCGCCGCCAATAGTGGACAACAGTTGTGATATAAACTCATCTATGAAGTCGTCGACGTCGTGTTCATCATCGTCGGTGGTCACCAACAAGTGTAACACCACTGGAGGAACAACTAAACTAACAACAAAAACAAGTATCTTAGATAAAGTCGGATCATTTCGTGGACCTTCGATGACCACCAATACAGTAAAACCGATCACCAGCTCTGCTGGATCGCCGACACGAGTCTCAGGTATATTTCGATCGTCGGGATCGCCAAAAACCAAACAAAAGATTATCCGATCGCTGGATGTGGTGGTGTCGACCACCAATGCTAGTCAGCCATCGAAACCCTCACAACAACAACAACCGTCGACGGCATTCATGACTGGACTCGAGAAGAAATATGTAGAAGACGTTAAAAAAGGTTCAGTCGATATGTCAAAAGCTGCCAAAAGTCTGCGCGAGGTTAAGAATACATTCAAACCGCCGATGAAATACAACGACAACAACAACAGTAAAGACAAGCGTAAGACGACTCAATCAACAAATGATGATTCAATTGATCCACACTTGCGTAACATTGATCCGCAACTGATTGAAGTGATCGAGAATGAGATCATAACAAAATTGGAACCAATTGGCTGGTCGGATGTGGCCGGTCTTGAATTTGCCAAAAACAAGATCAAAGAGATAGCAGTATTGCCACTGCAACGGCCCGACCTGTTCAGTGGTTTGCGTAAACCGCCAAAAGGTATAACCCGTAGATAAATCCATAATAATAGTCACTGATATATATATATATAAATGATTTGTTTTTCTATGAACACCACCACCAATAGGTATACTACTGTTTGGTCCGCCGGGCACTGGCAAGACATTTCTGGGCCGTTGTATAGCATCGCAGACAAAGTCGACATTTTTTTCGATAACCGTATCCTCGTTGAACAGCAAATGGATAGGTGAGGGCGAAAAAACCATACGAGCCATGTTTGCCGTTGCCCGAGCCCGGCAGCCGTCGGTAATATTTATCGACGAAATTGATTCGCTATTGAAAACACGTAGCGATACCGAACACGAATCGTCGCGGCGAATGAAAACCGAATTCCTCGCCCAATACGAAGGTGTCGGTACCGACAGCGACAAAGACAAGATACTGATCATCGGTGCAACCAATCGACCGCAAGAGTTGGACGACGCTGCCCGACGGCGACTGAATGCCCGATTGTATATCAGATTACCCGACTCGTCAGCTCGGCAGCAGATTGTTGCCAATTGTTTGCGTAGCGAAAAACATTCGGTTACCGACCAGGAAATCGAAATGTTGGCCAATATGACCGATGGTTATTCGTGTGCCGATATGCGTGATTTGTGTCGCGAATCAGCTATGGAACCGATACGCGATTCGACAATTATGGACGATATATGCAATATTAGTGCTCAAGAGATACGGGATATTAGTTACAATGACTTTCTCAAGTCGATGGACTTTGTTAGGCCAACCGTTCGCAAAGAGGATTTAGTTATCTATGAAAAGTGGAACCAAGAGTTTGGTACACATTGTCGTCAGTAGTGATTGGATTGATTGATTATTATTACCATTTTTTAGTGGTGATTAAAAATTATTAATTTTTTAATTATTATTATTTAGTAGTTTTAATTATATTGTTTAATTAACTTTAAAACTATATCAATCATCCTATTTACTCTCACATACATTGTAAACATATTGTACAGTATAATTAAAATTATTGTATTTAATTGAATTAATTAATTAATTAATAATTTTTTATAAAAGAAAAATTTTAAAATTATTTTTATTTTCTTTACTTATAATTTTTGTTATAAATTTATTATTATTATTATTATTACAAATATTGCGCCCAAAATATCACTACTACTACCGTAAAATCTTAATTATAAGTCGATCTGGTGTATAGGTCGCAGGTCATTTATTGATAAAAATTTTAATAATTTTGTTGTATAAGTCGCACCTCATGTATAAGTCGCACAACTTTTTAATAAACTGTAACTCATGTCATATGTAGTCAATTGTTTGTATGCATCAAAAGTGTATTGAATTGTAGCAATTGTTTGATATCATTAAACAAAATGGTAAGACATTCTTACACAACAGCGAAGAAGTTGGAAGTGATTGCTTTTGGAAGACGGAAATAGAGGGGCTGAAAGACATTTCGGTATAAATGAGAAATTAGTCAGAGATTGGCGTAAAATTAAATCAATACTTATGGCAATGAATCCAAACAAAAAAACCGGAGAGGAAAACAGTGTTTTTGGCCCGAAATCGAGAGAGAAATTAAGACCTGGGTCTTAGACCAAAGAAAACAAGGATTTCGTGTAACATTAGTCAACATTAAGTTAAAAGCCAAAGAGATTGCTATCAATAAGTCGATTACGGGTTTCAAAGCCAGTGACTGTTGGTGTAACAGTTTTATGCGGAGAAACAAGTTATCGGTCAGAGCTGTGTCCAGTATTGGTCAGAAATTACCACAAAATTGGGAGCTAAAAATGGCTGAGTTTATGGCTTATATGAATAACAATAGAGATGGTGTTCAATACCAACACATCGGTAATATGGATGAAGTACCGGTTAGTTTCGATATTATTGGAAATTTCACAGTTGATTCAGTTGGTGCAAAAGAAGTTAAAATAAAATCTACCGGAAACGAGAAGTTTTTTCACGGTTGTGTTGCGTGTCACTGCTGATGGCGGAAAATGTGATCCTATGGTCATATTTAAACGTAAAACGATACCCAAAGAAGATTTTCCTAAAAGAATAATAGTGAAAGCAAACCCTAGCGGTTGGATGACTGAAGAAGTATTCATTGAGTGGTTGTCATTAGTTTGGAAACGAAGAAAAAACTCATTTTTCAATAAAAAATCGATTGTTATTTATGACTCAATGACAGCTCATATTACCGAAAAATCAAAATCGGAGGCTAATATGTTGTCGACTTTGGCGGTAATACCGAAAGGATTAACTAAAAAGTTACAGGCTTAACTATCAACCGGTAATTCAAATCAAAATTGAGAAAAGAGTGGAAGAAGTGGATGATTGAAGGCTATCATACATTCACTAAAAGTGGTTCAATGAGAAGAGCTTCTTATTGTGAGATCTGTCGTTGGATTAAGAAGAGTTGGGACGAAGTGTCTGTTGATTGTATCAAAAATGGCTTCAAAAAGGCCGGTATTTGTGATTACAATCAAGACGTTACTCATGAGGTGACAGACATCGAATCTGATGACAATACTAATGAAAGAGTTTCAAATGAATTGGATTTTTTGAATGCATTCAATACTGACTCTGATTCTGATTTTGAAGGATTTTAGTGATAAAAATTTTATTAAATAAATAGAAATTAATTTTTAATATTTTGAATTTTTTTTATATATAAGTCGCAGGTCTATATTTTTAACCTAGATCACTTTTTTTGTTGTATAAGTCGCGACTAATACAATAGATTTTACGGTACTACTGTACATCAAATATAATATTACAATAAGCGCACAATCATACCAACACTTTCATACCAACAATTGTATAGTTTATTATACGATTGATGACATCATGTAATTTCTAACACATAGACAGTAATACTATTTTTTCAATGTTTTGTTTTCAAAGTGTTGGTTTCATTGTGCGCTTAATGTTACTTAATACAGTATTAATAGACAACTGTTTTCAATTGACATACTGTACTCTTACTTAACTATTAACACTGTATTTTAAGTACTGCAGTGTTTAGTAAATATCTGTACAACTATTTCAATGTATTTCAATGTAAACATAAACAACAAAACAATTGATTAGATATTAAATAATTATTAATATTTTTACGGCAAACGCGTTGTCCGCCTATAAATGTATGGCCACACCAACAGCTGTGGTCGTTGTCCTCTTAACAGCCGTTGTACTATATAGTGTTGGCCAACATCTCTCGTTAGTGATATGAGCGACCAATTTGTGCGGCCAGATAGCGCTGGCGGCGGCAGCGGCGGTGGACGCCGTAGTGAACGGCTATATCGGCTCAAACAACAGCTGATGGTCACCAACGATGAGACGACGGCGGCGGCCGTGATAGCAGACAGTAGTATTACCGCTAATGGCCAGACTAGTAGTGGTTGCCGACGACAACGACAACAACAACCGGGACAACAGCGCCGCCGATCTAAATATGTGGTCAAATGTGAGAAGTGTTTGGCGAAAATTGGCCGCCAATTGAAAACCAAACGCTGGTACGACTTGTCGGCTGAAAAGTGGTTACGCGTTTGTGGCGATTGTGCTAAACATTTGTCGGCGACGGCTGCAGCCGTGGATAAGTACTCATCGGCTGGTAAAGTGGTCAATAGTCCGGCCGTCGTCGATGAGATTAAACGCAAATATCTGGACAGTTGTAGCGCTTTTGGCCGATCATTGTCGAAACTGTTGGCCAATTCGGCAGCCGAACGTCTATATTGTCCAACATTGCGGCCACACTCGGGCACTGCGTGTGCGTGTGTCCAGCAGTTCATTATTGGCGACCAGACTAGCAGCGACCAGAGTTTGGCGGCCAAACAACTGCGGGCCCAACAGCTGCTCGATTTGCAAACAAAAGGCAAACGATTGAGTCAACAAAAATGTTATCCAATTTCGGTGAACGATATCGGCGGCGATGGTTACCAGAAAACTGTCGGCTTAGGCAATGGACACAAAAAGAGTGCCGAATTTGAGGCGTTTGTCAAAACTCAGCGACAATACCTGAGAGCGGAACTCCGTTTTTGCGAGAGAGCCGCCCAGCGAGTGATCGGCTATTCAAACAATTTTTTGCACAAAAAACTAAAGACCGAACCGATCGACGGAAGCGATGGTGTTGGTGGTGGTGGTGGCCGTCAACGTGTAGTCAGACAACGGGGCAAAGCGGCCACTGGAAAACTGCGCGAGTTGTCCGATGTGGCCGCAGATGTTTGTTGCCCGAATCGTTGCCAGCAGTTGTGCAAAACCCATCCGGAATTGGTCAACGGTTGGCGACAGCGTGCCATCGGTGGCGGTCAACTGGAAACCAGGCGTGTGTTGGCCGAAATGTTGACGCCAGCGCAGGGCGAACGTGTCAATTGTCGTAAG
This sequence comes from Oppia nitens, assembly GCF_028296485.1. NCBI lineage: Eukaryota > Metazoa > Arthropoda > Arachnida > Sarcoptiformes > Oppiidae > Oppia > Oppia nitens. The sequence continues at coordinate 1,620,821 of NW_026533194.1, read as the reverse complement.
TTTATCGCATCGGTTACGGGAAGCAGTAGTCGTACCATCGATCGGGTCGATAGCTATATGCGTTCAAACGGTGGACGCCGTGAACCACAGGAACACGGATTGAAACGCTATTGGATCCGATCGACAACTGGTGATACTGTTGCTGTTGATAGTAGTAGTAGTGGTGGTCGACAAACAACGACGACTACTGATGCAGCTGTTGTTGATCTCGATTACGGTGATGAAGAAGCCATTGTTCATCAATTGGCGCCCAATTTATTGCTTACCACTACCACCGCTGCCGCCGCAGCTGACGATATATGTGCAACATTTGTTGACGGCATTGTGGCCAACATTTCATCCATCACTGATGATGACAACGACCGCAACGGTCTGGACAGCAATGGTCAGCAGCAGCTGCAACAACAACAACAGCAGCAGCGCATTCATCTATTGGTCAATCAAATGAATAACGAGATATCGGTAATCAATACCAGTGGCCGACATCAGATGATTGCTATAGTCGGGCCACCATTTGTCGACATTGACTACGGTTGCGGCGGCGACGGTGGTAGTGGTGGCGGCGGTACTCAACAATTGTTTGAAACAATGATAACTTGAGTGTTGAGTTAAGCGAAAGTTACGGTAGCTTTTTTTTATTAGTGGACAGTTAGCAACAAAAAAAAATAAAAATAAAACTTTTTAAAAATAATTTAAGATATTTTTAGGTATTTATAAAAAAAACAAATTTTGTTTCTTACTGTATATATATAAGCAAAAATTTATTAGAGCTTTACTTAATTTATTAATTATTATTGTGTTATTGCATTACTTAGTAATTTTATTTACTGTATATAAATAGTATAATTTATATATATATATAATTAAATTAAATTTTATTTACACTGAAAACAAATAATTTTTTCTTATTATTTATATATAAATTTATTTTTAGATTATTATCTTTATTTAACTATACAATTATTATACAAAAATGATCAAAAAAAATTATTTACAAACCAAATTTATAAACTATAATATATAGCTATAGTATAATAATTGTATTTATGAAAAAAATTTACGAATTATGACAAATTAAAATTAAATTTAATTAAAAAAAATAATTGTCTAGGTTAACAAATAAAAATAAATAAATCATTAAACTTAATCAAACTTTTCAAAATATATTTTTCTCTACAATATTGATAACAATTGTTATCAGTTTTTTAATTTGAAAAAATATTAATACATTAATAATAACAACAAAAATTAGTAAAAAAATAAACATTTGTTTAATTAGTTGATTAAAGGAAAAAATATGTAATTATTATCATTTATATGTTATATAAATGTTTTTTTTCAATTAATATAAGTTTATTTAGTTTATTATTATTATTATCATCAGTAATTCATTAGTGTATTATACGATAAGTCTAATAATTAATTTTTTTTTTTAAAAATTATTAATATAAAGTTTATGTCATAAAACACTTGAGTTATTAGATTAAAAAACAAAAATAAATATTGTATTTGTAATTAACAGTAAATATAGAATCATATGACAAAATAGTAGGCACTAGTTTTTATAGCTAAAAATTTATTAAGAAATTTATGAATTTTTGGATAGGGATGTGGTGGTGGGGTGGGAATGGGGGTGGAAGCCATATCTCCAATAAACTACCTAACATAAATCTACACATACACACACACACACACCATTATTATGTATATAATAAACAAAAAATAAAACTACAATATATCAAATGTATCTTGGTATATATTTTCATTTAATTACTATAATTTTATATATTATACCTAAATAGAACATTTTTCAAAATTCATGTTTATAATAAATTGCTAAATCAATTATTATTATTTTTTGAAGATATTATATATATATTTATATATATATTAACAGTTAATATATATATATATAAATTATTTAAATTTAAATATATATATATAACAGTTTGTAATAGGAAAATTTATTTATATTAATATCTCAATTAGTAAATAAATAAACTAGGCAATTTATTATAATTATAAATAATGTTTATATCTAGTTTATAATTGTTTAATAATTGAAATTAATTAAAATCAAAATACTACCAAGATACATTTTGAGATATAGTAGTTTGATTATAATTTTTTAATTTTTATGAACAAAATAGTGTGATTAGATTTATTTTGATGTTATTGAGATATGGCACCTCCCTGTCCCTACATACCTAAGCTTTTATTACAACAACAACAACAAAAAAATATTTTATAACATAAATTTTTTTTTCAAAAAAAAATAATTGTATAAATCTTTATTTTTTATTAAGCTATTAATAGACATTTAGCTATAAAACGTGTTGAAAAATTGCATTGAAACAGTACTAAAACAATTATAATTATAATTTTTATAAAACTAAAAATTCAATTACAATTGAAATAACTATATTAGTAATTTTCTTATATAAAAATATATTTTTTTTTAAATAAAATTATTATTTAAATGTCTAGTAATGTTTACATGCAGTTTTCATATTTATAAAAAAAAATTAATAAATTTATTTTATAAATGAAGCAATTTTATTAGTAAATTTAAATTACAATAACAATTTTTTTTAGTTTGAAGTTTTTATATTTATATAATAAAATTATCTGTAATTGTTTTTATAAAAGTAGATTATGTATTAGTAATATTTTAAATATATATATTTTAATATTTACTTTTAAAAAAATCCACTAAAATGACTAGGTAGAGTTTACTGTACATGCAGTCATTAAGCTATATAATTAAGTAAAATTTTAGTTAAAATTTTTTATTTATATAAATCAAGTAACTGTATTAGTAATATTGAATTACATAAACAATTTATTAGTTTTATAAAAATTTCCATTAAAATAGCAAGTTGAGTTTACATACATTTTTCAAGTTTACAGTAAATATAGACTTTTAGCTATAAAACGAGTGCCAACTATTTTAGTCTAAAATTTATATATATATATATAAGAAAATTATTTTCAACCCTTTAACTTGTTTATAGATAATGCAATTAAGACTATTTAGAAACAGCTAAATAGGTTTTTTAATAAATAAATAAATATTATTTATTTTTTTGTTGATGAAATTATTAAATAAATTAACAAGTGTTTTAATATATATAAAACAATAATTTAAATAAATTTGTTTATAAATAATAATATAATTAAAAAAATATACTGTATATACAGTTTTTATTAATTAACAAATTACTAAACAAGTTACAAATAAAATAATTAATATAATAAATTTAAAAAAAATAATTTTAATTTTTTAGATAACAACATAAAACATGTTTAGACAACAATTATTGTTTCAATTGTTTTCCAGTTTAACAATTATTTTATGTCTATTACTAATATGCTGTCAATCAAAACAATTGCCAAACATTGTCCTAATACTGGCCGACGATTACGGTTGGGCTGATGTTGGCTATCATTCCGATCACATGCGGACACCCAATATCGACACACTGGCCGCCGACGGTATTGTTTTGAACCGGTATTATACACTACCGTTGTGTACGCCCAGTAGTGATAATTACGATGAGATATAAAATATTTATAAATTTATAATTATAATTTGTTATTATAAATGATATCATATAAATATTTTTTTAAAAAAACAAAAATATCCATTTTTTAATATACTAATATATGTGTTAAAATATATTTATAAATATTTATAAAGTAAATTATTTGTAACTATTTATAACAAAACATTTAGACTCTCTAGAGTTTAGTAGATATTTTTTAATTATATAAAACTAATAATTGTTTTTCAAATTTTTTATTAATTAAAATTTTTAGGCAAATGGCATTTGGGTTTCTATAAGCATGAATACACACCGACCTACCGGGGCTTTGACACACACCTGGGCTACTGGAATGCAGCCGAAGACTACTATTCGCATCAGTCGTGCGAACAGTTTTGGGTGAATAAGAGCGGTCAGGTTATCACCAATAAGGGTGTTTGCGGTCTAGACATACACCGTAACCTAGATATGGTCTACGATGCTGTCGGTAACTATTCAACCATTTACTATAAGCACCGGTGTCTGGATGTTATCGATAAACACGATCCCTCAACGGGACCCATGTTTCTCTATATGGCCCATCAAGCTGTACATGCGGTAGACCTGTCGGATGTTATTGAAGCGCCCGAAAAGTATATCGATATGATTGGCAATATTAGGAATAAAAGGCGCCGTACGTTGGCTGCCATGGCCTACATTATGGACGAATCGGTCGGTGCTATTGTCGATAGGTTGCACTCAAAGGGAATGTTAGACAACACGATAGTTATCTTTTTGAGCGATAATGGTGGCCGACCTCAGGGAATGACACATAGTAATGATGATAATAATACAAATATAGTTAATTGGGGGGGGGGTGGGGTGGGGAAAAAACATTTACTAAAATTTACTGTTATTTTTGTCTAATTGTTTTCAATTAATTTTTTAGATAATATGGCATTCAATACACCATTAAGAGGTGGAAAACAGCATCTATGGGAAGGAGGTATGAATTTTTAAATTTTTTAAAATATTGATTTATAAAATGTATGTTTTTTTGTTTGTTTTTTGTCTGATATTTTAGGTATACGAGTGCCGGCATTCATATGGAGTCCCTTATTGAACACCAGTGGCTATGTATCCGATGAGCTGATCCATGTGACCGATATATTGCCGACAGTGTTGGAGGCTATCGGTGCCAAAATTGAAGGACAAAACAATATATACGGTTTATTATACCAAACCAATAGTTTATTTACAATTATAATAGTTATATAATAATAGTAATTACAATAATTATCAGGTGTTTCTCAATGGAAAACATTGACAAACAGGGAGACATCCCGGCGCCAGGAGATCATACATAACATTGATCCATGGCTTAATCAATCGGCTATTATGTGGAATAATTGGAAACTCATACAGGGACAGGAACCCGACGGCAATGGCTGGTATGTACCGCCTACCAGTGCTCGGGACAGGGCTGGCAACTTGAAGATCACCGATCGACTGAATAGTAACGCCTATAAAGTGCTGCGACAAATGCATAGACAACCCAACTATGATATGCTGAACGAGTCGACCATTAGATGCGGACCAAAACCGGCCAACGCGTCGACCAATTGCCGGCCGACCAGAGAGCTGTGTTTGTATAACATACGGGACGACCCGTGCGAGTATCATAACCGGGTTCAGGACTATCCAGAATTGGTCGCACAGTTGTGGAATCGGTTGCTGAAAATCAATGAAACAGCTGTCCAGCCGTTATCGCGGACGCCCAGTGTTGTCAATAGTCAACCGAAATATCATAACAATACGTGGACTGTTTGGGGCGATAATTTGAAATAATTTGAAATAAATAAATAAATTATAGATTATATAAATAGATTTCAGGATCACATATTACAAGTAATTTCATATATCTCAAGTATATATATATATATATATATAAGACTAGCAGTTATATTGTTGTATTATGTATATAATACTGTAGTATTTTGTTGTGCAGTCGCGTAGTTTATCCACTAGTCTATTAGTTGTTGTAGATGATGGTGATGTTGATGGTAGTGTTGATGGTGGTAAATCAGTCGATACTCAGTTTAATATGATTAAATATAACAATACTTTATTTGATTATAATAAGTTTTATATAATTACATTTATTGATTAATAATATAATGAACAGTGAAAAATATATATAAATTATTAGATCTCTTAAAACTGGATCCTGTATCCCATATCATTAACAGTTGCTTTTATACTGTTGAGGTCCATGGCTCCGGTACTTACCAATCACAGGTCAGATTCATAGTTGCATTAGTACTCCATTGGAGGATTAAGTATTGATGCAACAGTGGGAATATGTTTTTAGGTCTGTAACTCATTAGTTTGATGGTACAAAGTTTATACGCATTAATTATTATTTGTTTATAGTAATACTACTCTGAAATCAAATTTGGTTTAAATCTCTACCCGGGAAGTATTGAATTTATGACTTTAAACATTTATGTTTTTTTAAGTAAATAAGCATTGCCAGGAAGCATTAATTAAATGCAATTGTCTCTATAGTGGACAACACATGTTATTAATAAAATAGATATTATTGAAATATATTTTTAAGTTAAAACATATAACTATTTATTGTATAGATTTAATTTTTCCCTCATTTTTTACATATATAATTAGTGTTGGCAAAAAAGTGAAATTTATAAAATAATAGAGAAATTTCTAGAAATTTTTTAAAAGAAATTTCTATATATGTGATCCCCATGGTTAATTTTGTTTTCTCGATATTTGTTATCTTTAATATTGTTTTTATAAGTAATATTTAAATATTATTATTAGTATTTTAATTATTAATTAAAGTAAAAAAATTATTTATTTAATTATATTAAACTATGATATAATAAAATGGTGAATAAAATTTTACAAAACTTATTATTATTAAATAATTATAATTATTTATATAGGTATACCATTTGTATAATATAGTGCAGTATTATACAGTAATCTACATTATATAGTATAATATTATATGTATAGTATTATATGTCTCATTAATATATTTTTAGTTTTACAATATCTATAGATATGGGGATCCCATAGTATAACAAAAAAGTTAAATTTCTATAGAAATTTATTCCTGAGAAACTTTCTAGAAACTTTCTTAGAGAAATTTATTAGAAACTTTCTATTTGCCCATCTCTATATATAATGTATTATATTTACATAAAAGGGTTTTTCATATATTTAGCACATGCGGTTTTTGCTATAATTCTTAAACGGAGTGAGATATATTAATTTTGTAAAAAGTGTATTAATATATGATTTACGCGTGATATTATTAAATATTAAATTTTAAATATAAAATAGTCAAAAATAAAATGACGTTATTTATGGATAGTAGACACTAATTAGATAAAGATTTTTATACTATTACTTATTCTAAAAACAAATTTTTTTTATCACGAATATTTTTTAAAATAATAAAATTTAATTACAAATTACATTATCAAATTACTATGTTGTGCTTTTTATTGTAATTTGAATATCTAAAAAAATATTCGACATAAAAAAAATTTGTTTTAAAATAAGTAATAGTGTTAAAATCTTTATCTAATTAGTGTCTACTATCCATAAATAACGTCATTTTATTTTTGACTATTTTATATAATGTGTTATTCCACAAGTTTGAAAAACCATAAAAATTTTATTCTTAGACCAATTTTAAAAATTCTTTCTTTCCATAAATTTTCAATGTAAGCTTTACAAAAATATAATTAAAATTTTATTCTATCATTTATAGATTAGGTTCTGACATAGTGGTTTGCAAATATCCCAAAATAAATATGATCACGTGATCAAAATTAAAAATTTAATATTTTATAATATCACGCGTAAATCATTTTTTAATACATTTTTTACAAAATTAATATATCTCACACCATTTAAGAATTATAGCAAAAACCGCATGTGCTAAATATATGAAAAACCCTTTTATATAAATTATCAGTAGTTATCACTTATTTTTTTACTTAGTTTGCTATCTAGAAAAATAATTTTTAAAAATAAAATAAGCAATAAAACATTTTTATTTATTTATTTCTTATTAATCATTAATACAAAAATATGAATTTTGTTAAAAGCATACACTGTATAAATTTATAAATTATAATATATATACAGTATATACACATATATATAAAACTATATTTTGTGGTACAAATGCTTGAATTGGTTTAAACATCAGTTAACCCTGTATTTTGAAATATTAGTTTTTTTAAAAAGTAAAATACATATACTTTTTATTAACATTATTAGTTATGTATAAACAGTATAAGAAACATGTATTAAATGGTAATTATTATTCATATTTTCTAATATTTCAATTCAAGGTTTTATACTTATATAAATTATATACCGTTATATTAAATGTATAGTACTGTAAACAAAAATTGCATAAAAAACCAGTTGAGAATGCTAGAAAGCATTACCAAAAACAAATTTTTATTGCGTAAATTACTTGTTTTTGTCATATTATAAACAAAACATTTATTCCTAATAACCATTAGTCCATGTGAATCATTATATCATATCGTTCATGACAAAGTATTTATGTTGAAACAATATATTTGGTGAAATAAAATTTCTGATGATGCAATATTTATGGTAATGTAATATTTTTGGTGATGCAATATTTATGATGATGCAATATTTATGATGATTGCATCATCATAGTTATTGTATCATCATTATTATAACATCATCATAAATATTGCATCATCATGAATATAGCAAGATCATAAATATTGAATCATCATAAATATTGTATCATAAATATAACATCCTCATGAATATTGCATCATCATGAATATTGCGTCATCATAAATATTGCGACACTATAAATTTTGTATAACTTTAGATATTGTTTCAACATAAATATTGCATCACCAGAAATATTTTATTTCCATAAATATCTATGGTGTTGAAATTAAATTTTTATGTTTTATAGACCATTTTCTATGTTTCCGAAGAGATATTAAAATTTTAATTCTGATTCGTATAACTTTCTTATAATGTTTTATTTAAATCTTAACTTTAAAATTTTTAACTAAAATTTTTTGTACTTTGGCCGCCATTTTCTCTATGTTCCCGAAGAGATATCAAAATTTTAATGCTGATCCCCTATACCTTATTTTCGATGATCTAACCGAATCTGAAATCAAAATTTCAAAATTCACAAAACACACACACACACACACACACACACATATATATATAGAATTCATTAAACAAATTTTGAAAAAAAATTTGTTTGAAAATACTGTATATACAGTATTAATATACCGTAGTAGTACAGGTATATTACACTGTATACTTATTATTGATGTACTAGTACAGTATATAAACTATATATCATTATTGTAATTTATTACTTATTTATATGTTAATAATATTATTATTATTATCATCATTTTTCTTTTTAAACGTTTGTTAATAAGTTGCTAACTATCATTAATAGTTTTGACAATAATAAAATTAATTTTATTTGTATATAATTGTTTCATCAATTGTACTTTAACATAAATATATCATAATATATATATATATATATATAATTAAATAGTTTTTTTTAAAAAACAAAATTTATAAAACTATTGTTTATATTGTTTCAACAAAAAAAAACTTCATCAATAAGTAGAAAAATATTTGTTTTTTAATTTTAATTAAGTAATCACAATGAGTTTACTAAATAGTTTAAATTTTAATAAAATTTTTAATAGTTTTAAATTGTTATATAGAATTTTTTTTTAACATTAAATATCTATATTTTAATACAAAATAATTTTTTATTACTGATTTTTAAAAAAATTAAGTGACACATAAATATTAATCTTTTTAATTAATATATAAATTTATACAACAATTATTTTTCAAAAAAAAATGTTTAGAAAAATTATTAATTTATTATTATTATTATTAAGTTTATTTAATAATCAATTGATTCAATGCTACAATAAAATTGATTTATTGATTTGGAAAAATCATGATTTTATTCAACAATTATTTTCTCAATTCAATAAAACCGATGGTTTAAGTAAACAATGCAAACAAGTGGCCAACTATTTAGCTAATAATCCTAAATCTATTGAACTAATAAAATGTATGGAAACAAATATATTATCATTTTTTAATTATAAAATATATGTTTATTAATATTATAATAATAACAAATAATTTTTTTTTGTTTGAAAACTAGTGATCGATTCAAGTGCTGTCATCGGCTCAGGTATTATGAAAGGAAATAATCAATTTATGGGTCAATTCAATGAATGTTTGGATTTAATGTCAGAAATTAAATTAATTGATAATCAATTGATTACAAAATTTAATGGTCAATATTGTACACTAAATATGCCGATTAATTATTATTCAAAAATAGACAATAATACGGTTAGTTAATTTAATTATTAAATTAAAATTAAATTAAAATAATTAACAATTATAAACTAGAATGTAAAATAAAATAACTTTTTTTTAAGAAAAATTAATTTTATCAATTTATAATTATTATATATAAAGTCAATCAATAGACTATCGATTGGTATTTGTATACCTAATGTTTGCAATGAACAAGATTTAGACAATATATTAAAATCATGTAATTATTTTGTTTTTTTTTWAAAAAAGTTTATTTTCAAGTTTCAAAAACAATATATATAAATATATTTTTTAATTTAATTTAATTTTTTTTTCAAGTTTTAGAAACTACTGGTATTCAATTATCTATTGAATATTGTAGCGAAAATAAATATTATCCATTTAAATGGTTTCATATATTTATTATGTTAGTAATTGTTTTAATTGTTATAAATTAATTAATTAAAATTTTTTTTATTATTTTTTTTTAATTATTAAAGATGTGTTTTTTCAGTGATTGCTTTAGTAATACTAATAACTACAATAATTGATGTTTTCAATAAACGACAAACTAGTAAGTTTTAATTTAAAAAAAATAAAAATATTAATTATGAAAAATTATTTAAATAAAATAAAAATAAAATAAAATATTAAATTATTTTTATTATATAAATAGAGACAAATAGAATATTTTAATAATTTTTGATAAAGTTATTTAAAAAAATACATAAATATTAATAAAAATTAAATTAAAAAAAATTATCAAAATTGTTTTTTTAGAAACAAATTTATTTATAATGTTTGTAAATTAAAATTATATTTTTTGAAATTTATTTTGTTTATTTTTTTTGTTGAAATTAATAATTTTTCAAAATTATTTTCATAGCACCAACAAAATCAAAATGGTTTCAATGTTTGATGGCTTGTTCACTGTATACAAACACCTGTCAATTATTAAGCACCGGTAGTCATCATCATCGACAACACCAACAAAACAGTATCACATGTTTACATGGTTTTCGTTTTATATCTACCTGTGCAATTATATTGTTTCATAGTAATGCTTTATTAAGTTCAATTACTCCAATAGGTAACAACAATAATTAATAAATTATAATATAATAATAATTATAATAATAGTAGTATTATTAAAAAATAAATATAATTATATAATATTTTCTTAATTAATTTATTTAATTAGTTAATTAATTTAATTATATTTAAATAAAATTATTATATTTAAATAAATTATTAATTAATTAATTTAAATTTCATTTTGATAGTAAATTTTTTCGATGTCAAACTATTGGGTCAGAAAATTTTTATGCAACTAATAATCAATTTAAATAATAGTGTCGACGTATTTCTACTGATGTCGGGATTCCTGTGCGCCTACAATACCCTACGGGATTTCAATAAGTTTAAATCGTTAAGAAATTTTAGAGAAATTTTTTTAAAACTTATCCATCGATACCTACGCTTAACGCCGTCGCTGTTGGCAGTGATTGGTTTTTCAATTATTCTGGAACTAATGACTACCGGTCCCCTATGGCACCGGTATGTCAAACAATCAGTTCAGAGTTGTCATCAAAATTTTTGGACCAATCTATTGTATATTAATAATCTATATGATGCAGATAATATGGTATGAAATTATTAAATATTTACCATTAAATTTATCATAAATGTATAATAAATAATTTTCATAACTTATAGTTTATTAAAAAATAAAATAAAATAAAGTATAATAAATATAACATATTTGATAATAATATTATTAATAACAAAAATTTTGAAATTTTTAAAAATTTCATTTTTAAAATATATAATTTAAATATATAAAATATATATTTAAATAATTTTATTTAAATATAATAATTTTATTTAAATATAATAATTTTATTTAAATATAATAATTTTATTAAAAATCTAATTAATTTTTTTCTAATTAAATATAATTAGTGTTTATCTCATACCTGGTATCTAGCAGTTGATATGCAATTATTTTTAATTTCACCAATTTTTACAATATTATTGTCTTGCAAACAATATAGGTATTTCCAAATAAATGTTAACTTAAAAAATTTTTTTTTATAAATAAAATTATGTACCCTTTTTCCAATATTTTCAATTTTTTTGTGGCATATCACCCCTCCCTCTCCCCCATCAGTACTAAACTTAAATGTTGCTTAACTTGCTAATAATAATAATAATAATAATAATAATAATTATCTATTTTTTTTGTATAATTAATTATTAGTAAACAATATATAGGTATAGCTATCAATGTGTTGGCAATAATTGTTAGTTGGATTGTTATTGCAGTCTATTTAATCAAATATCATTCAACTCCAGTTTCAATTTCGGGACATTTGTAATATTAATATAAAAAATAATACCCTAATTTTGTTTTTGTAATAATTTACTTATAATTAAAATTAATTTATGATTTTTTATTAAAGAGATTATATATACGCAATTAAAATCTATATACAAGCCTATTGTCGATTTGGTTCATACAATATGGGTATACTATTGGCATACGTTTATATTAAACATAAATTTATAATCAAACCGGTTTGTTATTGTTATTATATGTTTAATATTTTTAGAAATTTAACTTTTTTTAAAAAATAGATTATTTTTCATATAAAATATTTTTAATTAATTAATTAATATTTTTTCTTTATTTTTTTATTGAAAATAATTTCATCCGCAAAAAAATTATAATATGGTTAAAACAATTACTATTGATATACATAAATAAAATTATACAAATTGTTTTTATAAACTAATTAACCAAACAAACAAATAGTTGATAAATATAATACTATGGTTGCTATCAATTTCGATAATATTGGCCATATATCTAATACCCTATCTATGGTCTATTGGCTACAGTTATGACAACCCGGCCAGTGTTATATACGGTACACTATTGCGTACACTACTAGCTCTAGCCATGGCCTATATGCTGTATACCTGTGCTACAGGACAGTCAGGTCCGGTCAATCGTATACTTTCCTGGTCAGCGTTTGTACCGTTAAGTAAACTATCGTATCAGACATATCTCTATCATTTTGTTATCATTCAGCTGTTTGTCTATACAGTTGAACAACCAGTTTATTATAATATAACTCAAGTGGTTTGTAAATAAAATTTTTTTTAATTTAATTAATTAATTAATTATTATTATTATTATAAAAATATTAATTATTATTTCTAACTATAGATTATATCATTTATTCAATGGTCAGTACTGGCAATTTTGGTCAGTTATGTGGCATATATTATGTTTGAAGCGCCTGTATCTAAGATTGAAAAAATTTTATCAAATTAATTAATATTTTTAAAAAAAATAATAATATATTCATAATTTAAAATTTATTATATAATAATTTATTTTTGTATCAAGGTAAAAACAAAAAAAAATAAAATTCACTTAATTCACATTTATCATATTATTTGGTTTCCAATAATTTTCTAACATAATAAAAACTTAATTAATTTTATTTATTATTATTATAACAAAATTCAGTTTTTTATTAATTATTCATAATATATAATCATTTTTATTAATTTTTTTTACTTAAAATTAATCAAAATCTAAATAAAAATATTTATAATTATAAATAATTGTTTGTTTAGTGTTTTTTCTAGGCTTATTGTTTATTAAGTAATAAATTATTATTATTATTATAAAAGATTAGTATATTAAGGGTAAATAAAATAATATGATCAAGATTAGTTATTTAATTTGATTTAATTAGTACTAAATATAGTGATTATTATTTAAAAATTAGACTATAATTAAAGCATGGTCATATTGTTTTTTTTATTTATTGATAATTGCTAATTGATAATAAATAGAAATTTTAACACATGTTTAATTATTTTTTTAATAAATAGATAATAGATTATTTAATTGAGTTAATAATTACTATAATAATATAATTTTAAAATTAGTGCATATATTTTATACACCAATAGACATATAATTAGATTATTATTATTATTTTATTTATTAAACATTTAATAAGTAGTTAATACTAATACTAATAATGTTAATAAAATCAATTACAAGTGTTTTACTATAATATAAAAACGATACATTGATTTAAATAAAATTGTTTATAAATAATGATAAATATAAAATAGTTTTTATTAATTAACAAATTACTAAACAAGTTACAAAAAAAAATAATAATTAATATAATAAGTTAAAAAAATAAAAAAAAATAATTTTTATTTTTTAAATAACAACATAAAACATGTTTAGACAACAATTATTGTTTCAATTGTTTTCCAGTTTAACAATTATTTTATATCTATTAATAATTAGTTGTCAATCAAAACAATTGCCAAACATTGTCCTAATACTGACCGACGACTACGGCTGGGCTGATGTTGGCTATCATTCCGATCACATGCGGACACCCAATATCGACACACTGGCCGCCGACGGTATTGTTTTGAACCGGTATTATACACTACCGTTGTGTACGCCCAGTAGGGCTGCACTGTTGACTGGCATTCATCCGATTCATACGGGTCTACAATCGCTGGTCATTGACGGCCGACAGCCAATCGGTTTGCCACTGAATGTCCAGCTATGGCCACAGTATCTCAAACCATACAACTATAGTACACATATTGTCGGTAAGTTTTTTATATATACTGTAGTTATTAGTGATAATTACGATGAGCTATAAAATATTTATAAATTTATAATTTTGATATTATATAAAAATTTTTCAAAACAAAATGTACTTATATTTTGTGTTAAATATATTTATAAATATTTATAAATTTGGAAATTATGACAAATATTTATAACAAACATAGTCTAGAGTTTAGTAGATATTTTTAATTATAAAAACTAATAATTGGTTTTAATTTTTGTTTGTTTGTTACCTAACCATCCATAGGCAAATGGCATCTGGGTTTCTATAAGCATGACTACACACCGACCTACCGGGGCTTTGACACACACCTGGGCTACTGGAACGGTGGCGAAGACTACTTTACCCATCAGGCGTGCGAAACTTCATGGACTACTGGGACAGGTATGTTGTTGGACAACAACAACAACAACGATACTGTATGCGGACTAGACTTTCGACATAATATGGATGTGATCGGCGGTGACGACATCAGCGGTAACTATTCGACTACAGTGTATGCGAACCGGTGTCTGGACATCATTGACAAACACGACACCCGACAGCCATTGTTTCTCTATATGGCCCATCAGGCTGTCCATTCAGCTGACGTATCCAATGTGTTGGAGGCGCCCGATAAGTATGTCGACATGTTTGCCAATATTAGGAATAAAAGGCGCAGTACTTTGGCTGCTATGGCCTACGCTATGGACGAATCGGTCGGTACTTTAGTCGATAGGCTGTACTCGAGAGGAATGTTAGACAACACTGTTTTGGTGTTTCTCAGCGATAATGGTGGTCAACCTAACGGAGTGTTTAGTAATTGATTTTATTTTTAAATATAATAAAAATTATACACATTTTTTAGCATAGATTTTAAAATTGTTAACCATTTTGTTGGTGATTACTATTTTTTTTAAAAAAGGTAACGAAGCTTATAATACACCCCTGAGAGGCGTCAAAGCCCACCTATGGGAAGGAGGTATACAAATGTTTATATATTTTTATTTATTAACTTAAAATAAATAAAAAACATTAATTCAAATTCACTAATTAAGGCATACGAGTGCCGGCATTCATATGGAGTCCCTTATTGAACACCAGTGGCTATGTATCCGATGAGCTGATCCATGTAACTGATATATTGCCGACAGTGTTGGAGGCTATCGGTGCCAATATTGAAGGACAAAACAATATATACGGTTTATTATACCAAACCAATAGTTTATTTACAATTATAATAGTTATTATATGATAATAGTAATTACTGTACTAATTATCAGGTGTTTCTCAATGGAAAACATTGACAAACAGGGAGACATCCCGGCGCCATGAGATCATACATAATATCGATCCAATACTTAATCAATCGGCTATTGTGCGAAACAATTGGAAACTGATTCAGGGATTCATACCAAATGGTAATGACTGGTATATACCGTCTACCAGTGCTGCAGCTGATGATGACAATCAACAACAACAACAACAACAGTATGCAAACTGGGACTTGAAAATCACAGACCGTCTCAATAGTAGTGCCTATAAAGTGCTGCAACAAATGCATAGACAACCCAACTATGATATGCTGAACGCGTCGACCATTAGGTGCGGACCAAAACCGGCCAACGCATCGACCAATTGTCAACTGGACAGAGAGCTATGTTTGTTTAACATACGGGACGACCCGTGCGAATATCATAACCGGGCTCAGGACTATCCAGAATTGGTCGAACAATTGTGGAATCGGTTGCTGAAAATCAATGAGACTACTGTTCCTCCATTGGCTCTCTCGCCCATTGATGACAAAAGTAATCCTAAATATCATAATAATACATGGATTTGTTGGATGGATAGCTAAATATTACTACAAAAAAAATCAAAAAACAATTATAACTATTATAATATTAAACAAGTATTTTATAGCAATTTTTAAAGTCATTTTTAAAAAACGGTTTCAAAACTTCAAAATGTATTTCAATTGATTATGAATTAGTAATAATGTTATCCATAGATCACAGAAAAACATTTATTAAGTAATATATTTTTCTGGTATTCGTCTTTAAAGTCGAAAAAAATAAATAAATTGACGTTATTTATCATATATTAGACATTATTTCAATGTATTTTTCTTCAATGTCGATAATATATTTAAAATCGAAATTCATTTTAAAATTTATATAGTTATCGATATAATGAGCTTTTTCAGTCTAAAATCGAAATTTATAGTAATACTTTAAGTATGCTAATTGAAAGTTTAATATATCTATAATTAAACCAGTTAAGAATGCTAGAAAGCATTTTCAGAAAAAAAACTTGAATAACATTGAAAACCATTAGTTTGTATAATTATAGCGGCTATATAATAACATATAAAAATTTAAAAACTGGTCAAATATACATAATATAAATATTGTCATGTATGGTATCAAATGATTCAGTATGACAAAATAATCATATCTATAATTATACTTTTTCCGCTTATACTTATTATTTTTGTTCCCGTAGATATCAAAATTTTAATGCATATTTTTTATCCTTGTTTTTGATGCTTTATTCAAATCTATACTTAAAAAAATTAAATTTTTTTTATACTTTTGGCGCCATTTAAAAAAATTATAATGATATATATCATATTTTTGATGCTCTTTACAATTCTAAACGTTAAAATTTTTACCTATTTTTTTACTTTTCATTTTCTTTATGTTCCCGAAGAGATATCAAAATTTTAATGAAACCTTTCAATACATTATTAGTAGTCCTCTAATCGAATCAGAATTTCAAAATTGGCAAAATGAAATGCTACAGACAGACTTACACACACACACACACACACACACACTAAAAAGGCTCATATAGATTTCAGAAAACAAAACTTTTCAAGTTTTTTTTTTGAAAATATATAATTTTATTTACTAAAACATAACGAATTTTTTTTTAAATAAAATTTTTAACAATTCAATCGTTTTTTTTTGTGTGATCGTAGTCTAGAAGTCTAATAAAAAATATTTATTTGAAATTCATTGCTTAGTTTATTCATTTTAGGTTATTTTAAATCTTTTTTTTATTGATTCGTAAAAATTTTTAATAAATTTTTACGAATCTTATCTATAAAAAAAAACATATGCCAAATGTCTGAAACAAAAATTGGTCAAAATAACTATAAGTTGTTTGCATTTTTACTATGTGTCCACTAATATAGTCTTCAAAAATATTCTGGCGAAATATATGGTATACCGTTGCCGAATGCATAGCAAAATAATTCCGGTTTTATTACAGTCGTATTGTCGGCTATTTACGAAAAATCGCTTAATTTAACAATAAAATTATTATTATATGTAACATCAAGATATTCGATAGTTTTATGTCTCCTAAAAAAAAAACGATTGTTCTTGAATGTATATAATTAATAGCATTGAATATCATCTGTACAGAAATGTAAAACGGTTTGGCCAGTGATGGCCAGTTGAATGGTTTATTAGTTTGACTTTTTAATAGATGATTCAAAATTACTAATGTGTTTTAAAATAGTCCGATAATGACATAACAAAATGTAACTAAATTATTTTTTTTTTTAGTTTTGTTTACACAAATATCATAAATCCTTTAAACTGTTAATTAACTTAGTTAAATAAAAGACTACATTTGTATTTATTTGTAGTATTATTAGTTTATTGAATGACAATCTGCAAAAATATTTTTAGTTTTTTTGTATTTAACGCGATATACGACTCCATCCCTATCTTCTTAATTTAAATCATACTTTTTTATTAGTAATAAATCATATATCATATATTAATTGATTATCAATTTGTCGGTTATTGGCACTATTTGTTTGAATAATCGTTAAATGAACAATTGTTAAAATACTTGAATTTCTTGAATATTTATATATTATATATGAAAATATTGGACTGTTTGATGTCTCCATGAAATGATTTTCTTTTAATGTATAAAATTAATATCACTGAATATTTGTACGAAAAACGGTTTGGCCTGCGATTCTGTAAATGTTGTAAAATTATTTTTTAATAATAAATGACTCAAATTTCAAGCGTTACAATACTCAATAATGACATAACCAATGTATAAATTATTATTAGTTTTGCTTATAAAATGTTTATAAATCGATATAATAATTTTATGTTTAAATTTTGTCAGATAAAAGACTCACACTTATATTTATTAGTAGTGTTATTTTTGTTCACTAATCTTGTTTTATTCAAAATTTTTACAATACAAAAAGTATATATTTAAAACTTGTTTTACTTAAAAATTCTTTTTAAAAATATTTAAATATAAAATATCACATTTATTAAAATAAATCGACTTATTTACAAAATCAATGTTAACTATTTGTTGACAATTGAATCTTTTTTTGTCATCGTATTTGAGAAGACCAATCAAAATAGATTTACATTCATTGGATAAAGTATTTGACGGTAATATTAAATCTTTTTCATTGAATCAAACAATTTTAATAGAATTTCCGGACTTTTATCAATAGAATTATACGGTTTTGTCTTAAATAACAATTGATAAAAACAATTAACCCAATACAATTGAATTATAAATGTTATATATATATCGGTTAGTATTTTATTTTTTATAACATAAGGTTTAACATAACCAAACAACATCTCAAACAGACATATACATAACCAAACACCAGATATCGTTTCCAAACGGTTCAAACCTTTCCATAATGTCTGATAGGCCTTACATTTGACACGATTTGCACATTATATGAAAGCTTATAACTTCCGGTGATATATAGTTTAATGTGCCGAACGCTTGCTTATTGCTTATTGTCTACCGTATGGCTTGTATTACATAAGCGACCACTACCTAAATCGCATAGCTTTAATTGTTTTTTATTATTGATCAATATGTTGGCCAACTTGATATGATTATTATGTGTATGTGTATGTGTATGTGTATGTGTATGTGTATGTGTATGTGTATGTGTATGTGTATGTGTATGTGTATGTGTATGTGTATGTGTATGTGTATGTGTATGTGTATGTGTATGTGTATGTGTATGTGTATGTGTATGTGTATGTGTATGTGTATGTGTATGTGTATGTGTATGTGTATGTGTATGTGTATGTGTATGTGTATGTGTATGTGTATGTGTATGTGTATGTGTATGTGTATGTGTATGTGTATGTGTATGTGTATGTGTATGTGTATGTGTATGTGTATGTGTATGTGTATGTGTATGTGTATGTGTATGTGTATGTGTATGTGTATGTGTATGTGTATGTGTATGTGTATGTGTATGTGTATGTGTATGTGTATGTGTATGTGTATGTGTATGTGTATGTGTATGTGTATGTGTATGTGTATGTGTATGTGTATGTGTATGTGTATGTGTATGTGTATGTGTATGTGTATGTGTATGTGTATGTGTGATCTGAACGATGATGATAGCCTTTGGTAGCGGCACTCTTTTTATTATACTTATATATTTTTTAAATACATTGGAGTTAAAAATAACCAAGATAAATGTTTAATAAAATTTATATTTGAATGATTTAGTATAATATTAAACACTTATCTATAGACTGTATATTTAAAATTTTTTAAGCAATGTACGGGTTTATTGAATACATAAGCATAAAAACAAAAACATTTTGAGTGCTTTTTAATAATAAGTTATTTTATTTAACATAATTTATTAAACAAATAAAAAACAATTCAATCAATTGATAATAATAACAGTATATATAATCAGATGACTTGAATTACTGTTTTCTATCATATCATTGATGATGTCTATCATTATGACCGCCAGTTTCTGCACTTACGTGTGCCGTACGGATAGGCATTGCATTTGGGTTTGGTTTCGGCTTTGACCAGTGATATGTAGATCTGACGCAATTCAGACCAATTGGTTATCGGACACCGGGTCTAACAAAAAATATTTTTTTTAAAAAAATAATTAAATATTAAGTAATACTAAAACATACAATAGTTTAAGCAAATACAGTACACACACACACACACACACACACACACACACAGGTGCACTGTAAACATATACTGTATCAATCAATTAAACTCATATAGAAATTATTATATAGCTATTAATATAATAATTATTATAATAATAACAACAATAAGTATCTATTAATATCTATTTTTTTTATTAAAAAACCAAAAATTATTAAATAAATGACATACGAGTGCATACTGTTTGAAACAGTCAAACGCTACCCAATTGAGGCAACACTTTCCCCGTTGTCTTAGTTTAGTTGTCGACCAATTCCACTGCTGTTTGCGCCACTGTTTCGTACAATTTTTGACCATCTGTTTAGTCAATTGTAGACAATCGGCCAGTTGTCTGATTTGGCTGGTCTTTGTCAATCGGCTATCATCATAATAGCCGGCACCGACATCAGCATCATTGCCGGCTCCCATAAATGTGTCGCTAATTGTCAGCTCAGGCTCTTGTGTTGCAACCAAACTAATTGCAAACAACAACAATAGCACCAGACTATTGATAATCATTAATGATTTTAACATTATGTTAACAATTGTCCAAAAAAAAAAATAAACTAATTAACAAAATATATACAATGAATGATTTTTTTCTAAAAAAATTAATATAAAATTTTAAAAAATAATAAAATTATTTTCTACTAAAAAAAGTTTGTAATGTATACGCTTTTTATATGATTTTTTTCTACTGTAGATATTTAATAACATTTTTAATAATTATTTTTTTCAAACGGGAAAATACTTAATATAGTCAATGCCTAAATTATGGTAGTATATTTATTTTATTTTTTGTAATTATTTTTAGTATAATTTTTATTGTATAGTTACCATATTTAGATAAATATGTAAAAAAAACATTTTGCTAAATTATTTATAAATTTATTACTAATATTTTATTGAATAATTATGGACTTAATTGATTGAAAAAATAATTTTCTATGAAATATTTAAAAAAAATAATTATGGTTTAATTTGTATAAATAATTTAATAATAATTATTATTGCAAAATTTATGATTATTATATTAATTATTATTAATAATAATAATTAATAAAAACTAAACATTTATGTTTTAGTTGTTAAACATAAACTATATATGTTTAGGTAAATTAAATATTATTATTAGTTTATTAATTAATAATTCAACAATTTTTTATCTAAATATATTACTTTAAAAAAATATATTTACTAATTGTGTAAAACAATATTAAATGTTTTCTTTTTAACAACAAAAATAATAATAATAAAAAACAAAAAATCTTATTTAAAAATAAGTTAAACAAATAAATATTTTATTATTAGCTAGTATTACTTATATTTACTTTTTAGTATTACTTATACATGTATTTACTGTTAGTATTATTTATACTGTACTGTATTTGCTGTTAGTATAACTTATATTTATTACTATTTGTATTACTAAAACTATCAAAAAAAATTCAATTGACCCGGACGTGATTTGAACACGCAACCTTCTGATCTGGAGTCAGACGCGCTACCGTTGCGCCACCGAGTCCTTATTAGATGCAGGTGTCAATGATAATTAGTAGCGTAACCTTACAGTGCTCAGCATACATACCATACCATACCATACCGTACACAATGACTGTTGTATTATTATGTAACAGTACTGTATTACTGTATATTATATAATACTGTATATACTGTACATACAGTGTATAGTCGTGATTATGTACAGATTAGTTATAAATAGTATACCAGTAAATAAATAAAAAAAATAAAATAATTTTTATCATAGACTTGTTGTATATTAAATGTTTGATTTAAAAAATGTAAATGTATAGTTATTTCATAATACTATTACTACTACTACTACTACTACTACTAAAATGATAATTATTAATAAATAAAAGTTTTACTTTTACTAAACAAATATTAGACTAACAATTAATTATTTATTTGCAATATATTTCATTAAAACATTTTTTCTGTATTAAAGTTATTGTTGTTGTTGTAATTATTATTATTATTAGTGACAGTTTAATTAAAAATAAATTTTTATTATTATACTATTAGTAGATTCAATTATTTGTAATTATTGCACGTTTAATAAAGTTTAAATTATATTTTAAAAATTAACGTTTTTTTAAAAAAAAGACACATTTAAATGCATTTAATATTTTTTACAGTTAATATTTTAATTTAATAAAAATTATTATAATTTTGTATGATCTGGATAAATTATAAATTGTTTAGTTAAAACACAAATCAAGTTATTTAAATAATTATAGTATAAAAACTTTGAATTTATGCATAGATTTTATACAAAAATAATAATAATTATTATTATTATTTGACATCAGTTAGTGTTTTAACAATTAGATTATCACTGATTTGTTGTCCACTTATATCTGGATCTGATGTCTGAAAAGTGGCCGTAAAATTGCCGTCAAATATAAAGAAACCGTTGTCCACAAACTGACCGGTTAGTCCTGATTTAGGTTTAAGGTCGACGACAACAAACGGTACGACACTATCGGCGCTCAGTTTAATGTCAAACATATATTTCAATGGTTTGTCTGTACGACCGGACACATGCTGTTGTTGTTTATGTACGGAAATCACCCGTAAATTAGATTTTACTAGTTTTGCTTGATTTGGTTTTGTCAATAACATAAAATTATTTGCCTATTATTTGTTTTTTTTTATTTTAAATAGAAAATAAATAAAATATATAATTAATACTGGAATAAATAATTTACAAATAAATAACTAAATAATTAATTAAATAATTACATGAATACTATGATCGCTATTATAGACATCAATAGATACGACACAATCGGCTCTCGTCCGGCATTTGGTGTCCACAGTCTTCAATAGATCAGGTATTGATTGACTATAGATTTCGGTAACCGAAAAGCTATTGCTTAGGAAATGGCCGGTAATTGTACGAACCGGTAGACATTGAGACCAGTTATACAAACGGATAGTATAGTTGAATGATAACATTCCCAAATAGTCATCCCTAACAAAGTCTATCTGTTTTTTATAATATATATATTTTAATTAAATATTTGATACATTACTACAGGTATGTCATACATAGGGCACATGACTAACAAGTAATACCATACCTTTAATTGTTGATCACTGTCCTCGTACGGTGTTACCAAATGGTTGGCCATAAACCGGATGGCATACGAGTGCAATACTTTCCATTTGCCAGTGCTCTCTATTGACGCCCAGGTAGGTGCCGGCCATATATCGTTCAGTTGCCAATACAGTGCACCCATTGTATGGCCATTGCCTTTATCGTCGACTTTGCGATTGCGGCGATAGTATTCAGTTTGTGTTTTCATAGACATGGCGTGTATTAATTGGGAACTATAGATAAAATCGTTTAGTCTATCGATACTGCCTTTCGACGGCTTTATCAGATAAGAACCTGTAGTTTAAAAATCATTTTAAAAAAAATCATTATCTTTTTTTATGAATGACAACCCCTGGCATACCTATCTGGCCGTCAATAATCTGGTCTTCAAACTCCTTGTGCTGATGATGTTCGACGGCCGGTGTCAACGGATAGACCAGTTCCTGGTCGGGGAAAGCCTGCATCAGTGTCTCCAATGACGGGAACGATTGAAAGCCGTATTCCGAGACGAACCGGGCGTTCGGAGCCGATCGCCAGTCCCACAGATCAGCCAAATCGTCATAGTGATGAACATCGCCGTAGTGGGTGTCGCCCGGATTAGCAGCCGTATAGTTTTCCCGTATAGTATCCAAACCGTTTGACGGACTCGACGGTACAAACGGACGTGTAGTGTCCTCCAGAGCTACCGCTTGGCCAATAGTGTCGGCGTATAGTTTGCGATAGTCCGGCGGGTATTGTGGTAAATGAGTCCACCAACTGGCCAGTCCTAACTCGTTTTCATTATTACCTATTTATATACAGTATATATATATATATATATATATATATATATATGTGGACAAAAACGGATTATCTAATAAGTAAGCACATGTATGTCAATTGTGGTAAATACCGGCCCAAATGGCAATAGACGGATGATATTGAAGTCGACGTACGTTTTGTATGACTTCCGTACGAACCGTTTCAAGAAACTCCTGGTTTGCCGGATACAGACTACAGGCAAACATAAAGTCCTGCCAAATCATAATACCGTATTCGTCGGCCAACCGATAAAACAGATCCGATTCGTAGACACCGCCGCCCCAGACGCGCATCATATTCATGTTTGCCTGTTTGGCCGATGATAGCAAATGTCTCAGATAGGGCTCAGTTAGGTCTTCCATGAAATTGTTGGCCGGTATCCAATTGGATCCTTTGGCAAAAAACGGCAGTCCATTGACACGGAAATAAAATGTCAAACCTTCAGGTTTGACCGGTTCTTGTATTAGTTCAATAGTACGGAAACCGATTTGTCGGCTTACGGCTGATATTTCCACAGGTGCTGCTGATGATGATGTTAGCTGTACATTGAGATCATATAGTTTTTGTGTATTGTTGGCCACACCGTTGGGAAACCATTGTTCAATAGATGTGTGCGACGACAGGATAGGCAGTACAAACAGTGCCGTAGACTCTCCTTTATCGTTGGTTTTCAATTTTATCAGTTTGTTTGCCAACAACTGCTGATTGTCTAACTGGATGTCAAACAGGCCGTCCAACTGGCGATTGGCGGCCGATTCGACAAACACTTGGACAGTCAGCGACCACTCCACGGGTACTTTGGATCGGTTAGCTATTGTCTCGACTGTCACATCCCGAATGATGGCACCATTGTATGCCTCAATGCCTATCGGTTTCCATATGCCTTGTGTCGGAAATGCCGGGCCCTTAGTATAGATAGATTAAAAAACTATTGATTTTTGACATCTATCCCATTACCCAATCCCATGCAAAAGAGGCGGCCATTTTGCGGACAAAATTATAATGACATTCACCATGATATTGGTCGGGAGGACAGTCTATTTATTTATTTAAAAAAATAATATTAAACATAAAGCACATGTAGTTTTTTCAAAAAAAATCTAATAATGTCATACCTGGTGCTACCGTATAGTTGTATTTGTTTTGAAACTCGCGGGACTTTTGTCGGGCATAGAGCGGTGCCGACTGAAAGTCCAGTCTCAGTGTGTTCGGGCCCGACTTGACTACCGATCGTATATCAAATCTGTAGCGTACAAACTGGTTGTCTGTCTGGCCAACCAACTGGCCGTTCAATCGGACAGTGCTAACCGTGTCGATACCGTTGGCCACTAGATAAACATTTTGCTTGTTTAGTAAACTAGAGTCCACTTAAAACAAAAAAAATAAATAAAATAGTTTTTAATTAATTAATATTATTATTTTTAGATATATGTAAAGTAAAAATACAATATTACCGCTAAATGTGCGCTCATATGTCCAGTTGTCGTATGAAACCCATCGTAGTTTGACATCATTGTCGGTAAAGTATAGGTTTTCGGGTATTATTTTGGCTGTCCTCAGATCAGTGTATATACTGCCGGGAACTTTTGCACCGATTTTTACAGCTAATAGTTATAAACAAAACAAAACAAAATAATATTAATAAATTAATAATAATACTAATTATAAAATCATTGATATATTGAATTTATTTATTTTTAAAAAAAATAGTAAATTTGTTTTAATAAAATTACATTTATTTTGATTGATTGCATGCCATTGATTGCCATCTAGACTAAGATAATCAGTTAGACAACTGTTAACTAATAGTAGTAAATATATGCCAACAATATATCTAATAAATATATAATATTTGTAAAACATTTTTAGTATTATTGTCCAATATATCGATATTTTTTATTATTTTTTTTGTAGTAAAAATATTTTCTATATATTTATTATTGACTACAAAAACAAAACAAAAATAATAAGTATTATTTGTGCCATATTTTTTAAGACTAATATTATAATGCGCGCCAAACATAACAAAGCACAACAAAAAAATGAGTATAAATTACGCAAAATAATTTTATTCAATATTAATATTTTCAGTTTTAATGTAATTACATTCAATTTTAACTACTTTTCGTATACAATTTTTCCAAAATTGAGAATCAATTAAATTAAATGAGTTGATTAATAAATTTTTAAAATCTATAGATGTATTAATATTAAGATTATTTGTTGATACTAGCTTCTTCCACTGCGCCCAAATTAATTCAATTGGATTTAGCTAAAAACAAGAGATTAGTGACAGACACCCGATCAACATAGACGACAAAAAATACATACATCACAATTATAAGGTGGTGTCCTAAGCGGTATATGTCCAGCTTTTTTAATTATTTCGTCAACCGCATACTTTCTAACTTTTTTATGCTTTTTAACTATTTTTAATAAATCTTTTTTCTTTGTTTTTTCATTAAATTTAATATTATTGTTAAAAAGCCATTCTTTAATTTGATTTACACGCCAACAAGTTGTAGGAGATTTATTTAAAATTCTTGAATGTATCTTTGCATTATCATAAACTATGACTGATTTTTCTTTAAGATTAGGGATTATTTGTGTTTCTAACCAATTTTCAAATTTTTCACTATTAATTTCTTCATTAACTGTTAAATATAAACCATTATTAACAAATCCATCTTCTCCTCCCGCATGAATGATATTATATCTTTTTCCGGGACCTGAAAATGTAGAGCTTAGTGATGGACACCCGATCAACATAGAAAAAACTTACCAATTTTTAATTTGATTTTATACTTTGCCTTATCGTTAACATTAACATCCAATGGCATAATTATATGAGTTGTTACTATGTTTTGATGAATGTAAGTTTCATCTAAATAAATGATTTGATATTTTTTTTCTAAATTAATTTTTCTTATTAAATATTTTCTTCTTTGTCTTGTTATTGCAGGACATTTAATTTTTTCTTCTCGAACCAAATCAATTGTTTTTTTCTTTTTATAACCTGCTTTTTTCAATAATCGATAATATGTTCTCTTAGAGGCATTTTTGAAAGACAAATTTGATCCAGATTTACTTCTATCAATTATTTGTCTAAATGACGGCAATTTGTTTTCTTTATGAAATTTTTTAATTGTTTTGTCGATAATATTAATATCATTTTGAATAATATTAAATCTTTTATTTCTTGGCCCTCTTTTCTTAGGTGAACCTAAATATCCACTAAAATAAGCTCTGCGTCAATATGGGGGTGAGGGGTATAATTTATTATATATATACCTTAAAACTTTATAGATTGATGATCTTGATCTGTTGAATTGGACCATTAATTGTTGAACTATTTGTTCATTTTTCAAATTTGTTTGAGATTTGATATCATTAAAATTTTGAGATATTAATTCTCTTATTTCCCGAGTCATAGCACATGTTTTGCCTCTATTTGGGCTTATATTTTCCATATTAATATAAATTAACTAATAATAACTAATAAATACTAAAAACTATAATTAATAATAAATATAATTAACTAATAATAAATCACACTTATAATAAGTTTATTGCACTAATAAAATATCACATGTAGTTGTTGACAATATTTATGTCCTTTTAATATTACTTTTATTTAAACGCATGTGTTTTAGGGCGCGCATTTTAAAACTTGTCTTAAAAAATATGGCACAAATATTAAATACTAGTAGACAAACAAATTATTAATTAATTTTTGTTATATATATCTCATAGTAACTGATAATATTTAGACAACAGTTATTGATTTATCTTTTAGTTGACATTTAGTTAAATTTATTGATAAAAGTTTATCAATAAATTTCCAATAAACTTAATTTAATATACAGTAATAAACAGTTATACAGTGTTTATACAGTATAGTAATTATCAAACTATTTAACATTTAGACAACAGTATAGCAAATATAAAAAATTAGTTAGCAATCAATTTAATTAATTTAAGTTTAATTGTAATACATTATTATTTATATTTAAAAAAAATATTTTGTGATTTTTTGTTGTTGTAAAAAACATGTATTGACTGTCAATAATACAGCTAAAACAATAATAATTAACAAAATAAACAACTAAAATAACTAAACATTAATTTATTTTATTATTATTATTAATATGCAATTAATAAAATTTTTTACTATTAAACCATAAAACTATTAATTAATTTAATAATATTAAAATAATTATTATTAATAATATGAATTAATTACAATATTTTTTTATGTTATGTCTATAATAATTATTTATATGAATACTATTTTTTGATTTTGTTAACTTATTTATTTTTTTTATTGATTATTAACTGTTTATCAATATATACAGTATATACTGTATATAAATAAATAAAAAATATTAATTATGTTGATTTATTATTCAAAAAATATTTATTTTGTTAGTTTGATAAATTACAACATAACATTCAAATATTAAATAGTATTTGCTTTAAA
The DNA here is from genome assembly GCF_028296485.1 of Oppia nitens. Lineage (NCBI taxonomy): Eukaryota > Metazoa > Arthropoda > Arachnida > Sarcoptiformes > Oppiidae > Oppia > Oppia nitens. The sequence goes on along the minus strand of NW_026533194.1, from coordinate 1,591,820 downwards.
AACCTCATAAAAATTTAAATAATAAATCATTATTTTATAATATACTGCATAATAAATTGACATAAATGCAAATTTAATAAAAATACCATATTTAATTAATGTAATCTAATGTAATAATATTGAAATATACTAAATAAATATATTACACATTATAATCAATATTGTTAGAAAAAATAGTTAACTATATAACTATACTATAACTATTGAAATATATTAATCTATTATTATTTATATATAATACGATACATACGGTATGTATTTTTATAATAATATAGATTAATATATTTCATTTAATTTCATAATTTCATTTGCATTTGATATATATATATATATATATATCAATAATAATCTTTATTGTAGTGTATTTTTTAAGTAAAATATAATTTTAATAAAATAGATAAAAATGTGTTCAAATTATCTAAAATATTTAAAATATTTATTCAATCTAATGTGTATAATTGGTTTTACTGTACAAACATATAACATTAGTTTAACATATCTAACCTATAGTACAATAACCAATGTTAAATACGAGCACCAGGATCAATTAGCATTACCTGGACTAACATTATGTTTACGGAAAATGTCGGCAATAAATACAACACAATTATCGTTATTACCGCAATCATTGACAATTGAAAATTGTAAACGTGATGGCATAAATGATGATTGCAACAAAATCAACATGGTCATCGATCAGCTAGCAATTGGCAAACAATGGCCAATGCTAATTGATCGTGGACAATTGATACATTGTCAATTAAATAGCATGATAAAACAACAACAACATTCAAACAATATGAATCAAAATCAATCAATTGAAATGGATCTGGATAATTGTGATCAAGTATCTACAATACACCAATCACTAACTAGTGGTGGCTATTGTTTTACATTGTTTGGTCAATTAGATGATAATAATAATAATAATAATGAACATGGTAGATTATATCAGCAAAATAATGATAATAATAATAGCTATAGAAATAATTACGGTTCAAATATAAAATATTTGGCTACACTTACGCTAAACAGATCTCAAATGCAAACGTTTTTCATGATAATCATTATGCACTCGTATAGGGAACGGGTATATCATATGTATAGCTATAGAAATTCTAGACGTGTTATAATCAATGATGACGGTATGGGTGCTATTAGATACCGGGAGACTGTATTGGATGATAAAGTTAGGTCCAATCATCGGAGACATAGTTGTTCGGACAGTCGGACACGTCTAGAGTGTCTGTACGAGTGTCAGATTAGTCGGACATTGGAAATGACTGGTCGGACACCCAGTTATCTGTTGACATACGATATCCATAATACTAGTTTGTATTTTACTACAAATTCAACAAATAGTATTGAATCAGATTGTGAAAAACAATGCAATGGGCACCGGGAGTGTCGGCAACATTTCTATTCAATGGATACTAGCAAACAGTATTCAAAATTGTTGGGAAAACAGGAAAAATTTGTATTTTATTTGGAAGTACCGTCCGAACCGACCACTGTATACGAAATATATTTGAAACTATATTTCGAGGAATATCTGTGTCTATTGTCAAGCATTATGAGCCTATGGTTTGGTTTCAATGTATTAACAATTACTGATCTATTGTTGGAAATGTTTAGTAAATTTCTAGTTAAACATAATTGTAGACAAATTTTTAATATACAAAATACAATTAATACAATTAATACTACTACTACTAATAATAATACTAATAATAATATTGATAAAAGTAAAATTATTGTTAATGTCAATAATAACAAATCACATAAATCTACTAGGTTATTTGAAATTACTAGTCATAGTAATTAAATGTTATCATATAATTAAATTATATAAAATTATTTTATAATACTGTAGTATTTTATTAATATATATTGATATATTGTATTATAGTTTTTAATTTAATATTTAATTTAATGTATAATAAGTAAATATTTTTTTGTTTATTAATTATATTAACATTTTATTTATATTTCATTATTACAAATAAAATATTTTAATTTATTAAAGTTAAATAAACAAAATTATATATTATTATTATTAATAATAATAATAAAAATATGTAACATAATTATTATTATATCAACAACAAAAAATAAACTAAACAAATATTGAAAATAATAATAATAATCAATAATATACTGTATTATTAATATATGTGATTCTACTGTATAAATAAAAAATACATTTATTTAATAATAATAATATTCACATTAAATTTACTAGAAATAATATAATACCATTGAATTAAACAAAAAATTAATAAACTTAAAAAACAATTTAAAAGTGCACAAAAAAATATGTTTGAATTTATTCATAAATATTTTAAATATTTAGTATATCTATTGTGTATAATTGGTTTTACTATACAAACCTATAATATCAGTGAAATCTATCTATCATATAGTACAATAACCAATGTCAAATATGAGCAATTGGATCAACTAACATTGCCAGCTATAACATTATGTGTGCCCAAAATTTTGGCATTAAATACATTATCATTATCATCATTATTATTGGATCTAAAAAATAATTGTACAAAATTAAATGCTGATTGTGATAAATTAAACAAGCACATTAATTCAATGGCAATTGGTAGACAAATGAGCATGCTAATGGATCGTAGTCAATTGTTTAAGTGTAAACTAATTAATAGTATGGTACAACAACAACAACAACAAAATGATCTAGATGATTGTTATAATGTATCCAAAATACAGCAAGCAATAAATGGTGGTGCCTATTGTTTTACATTGTTTGGTGATGATGGTGGTCAATTTGGCAATAATAATAATGAGCATGGTAAATTATATCAGCACAATACCAATAACTATAAAAATATTAATAGTTTAGATACAAAATTTATGGCTAAAATAACTATTGATAGATCAACTATCAAATGGTTTATTATGACGATGGCTATGCACTGGCCTCGGCAGCGGTTGTATCATATGTTTCAGTATAGAAATTCAATACGTTTTATAGTTAATGGTAACGGTTTCGGATACATCAGATACCAGGAAACTGTATTGGATGACAAAGTTAGGTCATATCGGAGACAATGTTCAGATAGTCAGACAACACGTTTGGAGTGTCTGTTCGAGTGTCAGATTAGTCGTACACTGGAAATGACTGGTCGGACACCCAGTTATCTGTTGACATACGATATCCATAATAATAGTTTGTATTTTCACAATTCAACCAATAGTATTGAATCAAATTGTGAACAACAATATATGGGACACCGGGAGTGTAGACAACATTTCTATTCAATAGACACTGATATAGAGTATGAGGATTTGTTTTGGAAAAAGGAAAGGTATGTGTTTTATCTGGAAGTGCCGTCATCTCCGACCACTGTCTACGAGATATATCTGAAACTATATTTCGAAGAATATCTCTGTCTATTGGCCAGTATTTTGAGCCTATGGTTTGGTTTTAGTTTATTAACAATTCAGAAAGTTTTCTATAAATTTTTCAGTAAATTTCTAATTAATAATTATAATTTACGGCAATTTTTCAAAATTAAAAATACAATTACTAACAATCAAAATAATATTATTAATAATTTAGATAATCGTAAAATTATTATCAATGTCAATAATAATAAATCAACTAGATTATTTGAAACTGTTAGACCAAAAATTTAATAGATAAAAAATATTTATTTATAAAATCATAAATAATATATTGTAATATTTTTTATGTATCAATTAACTTTATAACTATTTTATTTTTAATTTTAACATTAATAGATATTTTATTTAACTATATTGGACCATTGGTGGCAATGTTTTAGATTGTAATTGGTCATTTTTTAAATTAATTTTATTATATGCCAGATTAATTTACAGTCGACTGTTTAAAAAAAATTATAAATAATAGTCGACTGCAATTATCTGGTAAAATCATACAGTTAATTAAAAAATTACCAATTACAATTTTATTTTTTATTTATTATTTCAGATAAATAAATACAAATTATTATCATTTTTATTTAATTAGATAAATATATTAAATTACACAAAATTGCATATTTTTATGTAAATAATTTTAATATAATTAAATGTTTAGAAAATTTTATTTATTTTTATTTACTAACATAAATTAATCAAAATTAGATCAATATGTAAATATATTAAATAAATTAAAGTTTTTTCATTTAATGTAAAATAATAATTATTAAATCTAAATAAATAAAATACTAAATAATAATAATGTATGTTTACATAACTAACCTAAAAATACTATTATATTAATTTTGTTAAAATTTTAGTTTAGTTTATATAAATTATATTACTGTATATTTATTTTATATAAATAAAAAACATACTAAAATAATTATGTAATGTAAAAAATGCATTCTACCGATTAGTATAATTTTAATTAAATAATGACAAATAAAACCAGTTGAGAATGCTAGAAAGCATTTCCACACGAATTCCTAATCATAATTAAAAATTAAATTCAGTATGATAAAATAAAATCAACTATAGTTATGTAGGGTATCAAACGATTTAGTATGACAAAATAAACAACTATAGTCATGTGGGGTATCAAATGATTCAGTATTACAAAATAAACTACTATTTTCCTAAAAAATAAACTTAAAAACGAAAAAAATAAAAAATCAATATTAAAAAAAATTCAAAAAAAAATTCAAAATTTTTTAAATTAATTTTTGGACACCATTTTCTTCAATTTGATAAAATAAACTTTAAAAAAATTCAAAAAAAAAATTTAAAAAATTTTTTTTTTATTAATTATTGGACACCATTTTGTTTATTTTTGCTTAAAAATAAACTTAAAAAATAAAAAAAACAAAAAAAACAAAAAAAAAACAAAAAAAACGTAGCTGAGCCTGGATTCGAACCTATGTCCTCGTGGGACAGACAGACCGACAGACCGACAGACCGACAGACCGACTTATAGAATTCATATACGTATTCCTTTCAGGAATTCGTGAAAAAAATATTTTAATTAACTTGATTTTAATAAAAATATTTTATAAAATTTATTATTAATTTTTTTAATTAGATTTTAATAATTGATTAAAATATTATTTACAATAATATTACAATAGATTATTGATTATACATAAAATTAAATTATTAATAAATATAATTTAATTTAGTTAACTAATTAGTTACTAATAGTTAATCATAATTATTATATATACTGTATATTACTTATATAACATTTAATATAATAATGTTAATTAGTTTAAGTTTAATACATAATAATAATTGTTAATTAAATTCTCTTAATAATTAAAAATATAAAAATATTAAGAAAATTAGTTTTTAATTATTTATTTATTAGTATTTATAGAATTGTTTGAATGATTTCTAACATTTATAACAATTCTACGATTATTAATATTAATACTATTATTATTATTAACAATATTATTTAAATTCTTAATTTTTCTTGACTTAAAACTAAACAAATTGCTATATTTTATACAAAAAAATTGAATATTTTTTGACAAAAATTTATTAGCAGTCAATATACTGAAACCAAACCATAGACTCAAAATGCTGGCCAATTGACACAAATATTCCTCGAAATATAGTTTCGGATATATTTCGTAGACAGTGGTCGGTTCGGACGGTACCTCCAAAAATAGACGATAACTATTTAATTGCATTTCATTAATACTTAAATACTCTAGTTTTGTATCAGTTGAATAAAAATGTTGTCTACAATCCCTGTGCTTCAAACACTGTTGTTCGCATTTTGTTGTTATTGTTGTATCAAATTGTTTGCTTGAATTATGAAAATACAAGCTATCATTGTGTATATCGTATGTCATTAGATAACGGGGTGTCTGTCCAGTCATTTCTAGTGTACGACTAATCTGACACTCGAACAGACACTCCAAACGTGTTGTTGTTGTTGTTGTCTGACTGTCTGCTGATGAACATTGTCTCCGATATGACCTAACTTTGTCATCCAATACAGTCTCCCGGTATCTGATTGTTCCGAAACCGTCGCCCAAAAGTTTTATTCTCATAAAGTTTTTATACTGAAACATATGGTACAACCGTTCCCTATGCCAGTGCATTATCATATAGACTCTATAGTTCTTAATCAATGATCTATTAAACTCTAGTGTGGCCATAAATTTTATACCCATACCGTAATWATCTTTATACATGTTAGCATTGTGCCAATATAATTTACCATTGCTATTATTTTGACCTAAATGGGCAAATAATGTCAAACAATAGTTATAACTATCCATTGATTCATATATTGGCAATAGATTACAATTGATCTCGCTACTATTATTATTATTATTACTAAAATTTTGATCATCTAGTTTTACTAAATTAAATAATTTACAACTAAACCATTGTTTAAGATCTATTAATGATTTCAATTGTTTATTTAATGACCATGTTTGAATTGTTGAATAAATTTTTGAACACTCTCTACTAATATAATCACCACGTGTACAATTTACTAATAATGGTGATTTTAGTATCAAATATTTTGGTACACCTAATGTTATGGCTGGCAATATTAATTGATCCTGTTCCTCGTATAAAACATTGGTAATTGTATCGTAGGATAGATAGATTGAACTAATATTATAGGTTTGTATTGTAAAACCTAATATACATATTAGATGTATTAATAATTTAAAATATGATTGATAATTAGGCCACATTTTTTAATTAATTAATTAATTTTCTAGAAATTATATTAATTAGTAATTATTTTTGTTATGTGAGAATATTTTTAAACTGTTGTTTATGGCTATTGATTAGTAAAGCTTTTATACATTTATTTTTAATAATTATTAAAAAATATTTATTATTTACATTATTTAATGTACTAATCGATAGACTGCATTTTATCATTTTACATAATTATTTTGGTATGTTATTTATTTGTATAAAGTAAATATACATTAATATAATTTATATAAACTAAATTAAAATTTTAACAAAATTGCATAATTTTATGTAAATAATTTTAAGATAATTAAATGTTTAGAAAATTTTAATTAATTTTATTTAATAATATAAATTAATCAAAATTAGATCAATATGTAAATATATGTATTTATTAAATAAATATATTAAATTAATGAAATTTTTACCATTTAATTTAAAATAATAATTATTAAATAATTTTTTTGAAATCTAAATAAATAAGATACTAAATAATAATAATAATAATAATAATAATAATAATAATAATAATAATAATAATAATAATAATAATAATAATAATAATAATAATAATAATAATAATAATAATAATAATAATAATAATAATAATAATAATAATAATAATAATAATAATAATAATAATAATAATAATAATATGTATTTATGTAAACCTAACCTAAAAAAATACTATAATATTAATTTTGTTAAAATTTTTATTTAATGTATATAAATTATATTAATGTATATTTACTTTATATAAATAATAAACATACTAAAATAATTATGTAATGTAAACAAAAATGCAGTCTATCGATTAAAATAATTTTAATTAAATAATGCAAATAATAAATATTTTTTAATAATTATTAAAAATTATTAAAAATAAAAGCTTTACTAATCAATAGCCTGAAACATCAGTATATTAAATCTGCACAATAAACAACAGTTTAAAATATTCACACAAATTACTAATTAATATAATTTCTATAAAATTAATAAATTATTTTTAAAAATGTGGCCTAACTATCAATCATGTTTTAAATATTCAATACATCTAATATGTATATTAGGTTTTACTATACAAACCTATAATATTAGTTCAATCTATCTATCCTACGATACAATTACCAATGTTTTATACGAGGAACTGGATCAATTAATATTGCCAGCAATAACATTATGTGTACCAAAATATTTGTTACTAAAATCACCATTATTAGAAAATTGTACACGTGGTGATTATATTAGTAGAGAGTGTACAAAAATTTATTCAACAATTGAAACATGGTCAATTAATAAACAATTGAAATCATTAATAGATCTTAGACAATGGTTTAGCTGTAAATTATTTAATTTAGTAAAACAACATGATCAAAATGTTAATAATAATAATAATAATAATAGCGAAATCAATTGTAATCTATTGCCAATATATGAATCAATGTATAGTTATGAATATTGTTTTACATTATTTGCCAATTTGGGTCAAAATAATAGCAATGGTAAATTATATTGGCACAATGCTAACATGTATAAAGATAATTACGGTATGGGCATAAAATTTTTGGCCACACTAGAGTTTAATAGATCATTGATTAAGGACTATAGAGTCTATATGATAATGCACTGGCATAGGGAACGGCTGTACCATATGTTTCAGTATAAAAACTTTATGCGGATAAAACTTTTGGGTAACGGTTTCGGAACAATCAGATACCGGGAGACTGTATTGGATGATAAAGTTAGGTCATATCGGAGACAATGTTCATCAGCAGACAGTCAGACAACAACAACACGTTTGGAGTGTCTGTTCGAGTGTCAGATTAGTCGCACACTGGAAATGACTGGTCGGACACCCAGTTATCTGTTGACATACGATATACACAATTATAGCTTATATTTTCACAACAGTTCAACCAAACAATTGGATTCAACAACAACAACAAAATGTGAACAACAGTGTTTGAAGCACAGGGAGTGTAGACAACATTTTTATACGACTGATACAAAACTAGAGTATTTAAGTATTAAACAAATTCAATTAAATAGTTTTAATTTATTTTTGGAGGTCCGAACCGACCACTGTCTACAAAATATATCCGAAACTATATTTCGAGGAATATTTGTGTCAATTGGCCAGCATTTTGAGTCTATGGTTTGGTTTCAGTATATTGACTGCTAATAAATTTTTGTCAAAAAATATTCAATTTTTTTTGTACAAAATATAGAAATTTGTTTAGTTTTAAGTCAAGAAAAATACAGAATCTAAATAATATTGTTAATAATAATAATATTAATATTAATAATCGTAGAATTGTTATAAATGTTACCAACCATTCAAATAATTCTATAAATACTAATAATAAATAATTAAAACTAATTTTTTTAAATATTTTCTTTTTAATTGTTAGAGAATTTGGAGCAGATCTATCTTGTAAGCTCCGTTTTTTGTATTATTTACACGCGCTATTGTTTCAATGGATTTAATTGTAGTTCACACGCTATTTACACGTATTTTTAATAATTAATAAAATAAAAGTAAATATGTTTAAGCAAAAATAATATCATAATACATTTAACTAACCTAACCTATTTATAATGGTATTACAAAAATGATAACTTAACCTAATCTATTGTATTAGTGTTCGCTCCGTTACCTAACCTGGTGTTCGCTCCGCAACCTTATCCTAATTATAATGGTATTATACAAATGTATTATATAACTGTATCACGTATTGCACGTGAAATATTTAATTATATCTATTGAAACAATAGCGCGTGTAAATAATACAAAAAACGGAGCTGACAACATAGATTTTAGCCGAGAATTTAATTAAAAATTATTATTATGTATTAAACTTAAACTAATTAACTTTATAATATCAAATGTGATATAAACTATAAATATATCTAATAATGATGATGATTTTGATTATTTAACTAAATTAAACAATAATTATTAATAATTTTTATTTAAATAAAGTCCATAAGCTATTGTAATAGTATTGTAAATAATATTTTAATCAAGAATATAAAATCTAATTTAAAAAATTAATTGATAATAAAGAAATAATAAATTTATAAAAATATTTACATTAACAGCTAATAAATTAAAATAATGTATACAAAAATATTATTTATTTAAGATTTAATTAAATAAATTAATAAAATTAAATTAAGCAATACAAATGTGTATTAATTTTTTTAGTATTCATTATTTTATTTGATCAATAAAATAACAAATAATAAAACATTAATAATAATAATAAATATTTGCATAATAAACCAAAAAAAAAATAAATAAAATAATATTATTACTCGATATTATTAATATTAATACTGTAAAAGTTTGTCTAAATATTTTCATAAATTATATTAACATTTATTTACTTATTATTATTAGAAAAATAACATATTATTATTAATTTAATAGATTATATTTTATTTAATAAATTAATAGATTAATTATGTAACGAATAAATATACAATTTTACAAATAAAATATTGCAAATATTAAGTGTTTATACAGTAATATTCATCAAATTAAGTATATATATATATAAAAAAAAAGTTTTACTAATCAATATTATTATACCTGTATATCATTAATATATGTTTTATACATTTAGTATTACTTTTTAACAGTATAATAAAACTAAACAGTTAACTAAATTTTTTTATCATTTGAAAATAAAATTTAAAATTTTTAAAAAAATGTGTCCAAATTATCAAACATATTTGATTAAATATTCATTACATTTACTATGTATATTGGGTTTTACTATACAAACCTATAATATTTGTGTAATCTATCTATCATACGATACAATTACCAATGTCAAATACGATCAACATGATTATGATCATAATAATAATAATAATAATAATAATAATAATAATAATAATAATAATAATAATAATAATAATAATAATAATAATAATAATAATAATAATAATCAACTAACATTGCCAGCTATAACATTATGTGTGCCCATTGCATACATATTAAAAACTCAAGTATTAGAAAATTGTAATCGTGGTAACATTAGTAGAGATTGTTTGAAAATTTATTATAAAATTCAACAATGGTCAATTGGTAAACTATTTAAATCTATAATAGATAGTCAACAATGGTTTCAATGTAATTTATTTAACAAGGTCAGTCATCAACAATATGTAAATAATACTATTAATAATAATAATACAAAATATTGTGATTTGTTACCCATATATGAATCGCTATTATCTGATACATATTGTATGACATTATTTGCCCGATGGCATAATGAACCAGGTGAATTATTTGAACACAATGTTAGTGATTATTATCAAAATGATGATAATAAAAATAATAATAAAAATAATAATAATGGTATGGGTAGAAAATATATGGCCCGGTTTGCATTTAATAGATCACTAATAGAAGAGTATACTATATTTCTAATAATGCACTCGAATAGGGAACGGGTATACCATATGTTTCAGTATAAAAATTTTCAGCGAATGAAACTATGGGGTGACGGTATCGGTACCGTCAGATATCGGGAGACTGTATTGGATGATAAAGTTAGGTCATATCGGAGACAATGTTCATCAGACAGTCAGATAACAACAACAACAACAACACGTTTGGAGTGTCTGTTCGACTGTCAGATTAGGCGTACACTGGAAATGACTGGTCGAACACCCAGTTATCTAATGGCATACGATATCCATAATAATAGTTTATATTTTCATAATAATTCAATCAATCATATCGACCATAGAAATCATTGCGAACATCAATGCAATGGGCACCGGGAGTGTAGACAACATTTCTATTCGATGGATACGAAACTAGAATTTTTACAATTAGTAAATTTTAGAAATATATTTATTTTGCTTTTGGAGATACCGTCCGAACCGACCACAGTCTACGAAATATATTTGAAACTATATTTCGAGGAATATCTGTGTCTATTGGCCAGCATTTTAAGTCTATGGTTTGGTTTCAGTATATTAACAATCAATAATTTTTTGTCGAAAAATCTGACAAAATTTGTTAAAATATTCTATAATTTTTTATGTTTTAATTCAGTTAATATAGTTAACATAAATAATAATAATAATAATAAAATTTTTATCAATGTTAATCATATTACACATGAAATATCTGGATAAAGTTTAAATTAATATATTATTTATTAAAATCAATTATTAAATATAAATTTAACTATCACTATATGAATTGTTATATAAATTAATTGATGTAAATAATTAGTATAATTAATTATGAACAATATATAATATTATAAATATAATATATATATTTTAATTAGTATATTAAATATAGTATAAAGTATTTAGCAAATGTACAAAAAATATTATTGATTGTAATTATAGTATAATATATTATTTAATATTTAATTAATAAATATAAGATATAACTAATTAAATTAATTTTCTTGGAAATCAATTTTTTTATTAATAAATTATATTATATTATTTAATATTTATTTTGAAATATAAGATAAAACAATAACTAAATTAATTTTCTTGGAAATTAAATTTTTGTTTTATTAATAAATTATATTATTTCGTGATTAATCTAAAAAACTATAAAAGATATTTTTGTTAAAAATATATTGACATCAAGATTATTGATTATTTTTAGTAATCATTTTATTATAGTAAAATTTATTATAAGTTTACTAATTAAAATACAAAACAAAATAGTAATATTAATTTTTTTTAAAAACTAATAAACACCAAAAATTATTTAATTTAGATTATAACCTAAAACAATAATATTTAAATGTTCAATACTAAATAAATAAATAAATAAAACTTATTATAATATATTTTACTACAAATTTTAATAAAAATAAATATTTTAATAATATTTAAAACAATGATATTACTAGAAAATAATTGATCGATGAATTCATTATGAGTTCATAGACGGCAAACATAGTCAATGGAAATAAATTTAGACAATAGATACCAATTGCCGGACCCGATAATGTTTCAATAAATTCAAGATATTTTAATTTAGCTAGCATACTTATTGTTTTTAATTTTAAATTATTATTACTACTAATAGTAGTAGTATTATTATTATTATTATTATTATTATTATTATTATTATTATTATTATTATTATTATTATTATTATTATTATTATTATTATTATTATTATTATTATTATTATTAYTATTATTACTATTATTACTATTATTACTACTACTACTACTACTACTACTACTACTACTACTACTACTACTACTACTACTACTACTACTACTACTACTACTGCTACTACTGCTGCTGCTGCTGCTGCTGCTGCTACTGCTGCTGCTGCTGCTGCTGCTGCTGCTGCTGCTGCTACTACTGCTGCTGCTGCTGCTGCTGCTGCTGCTGCTGCTGCTGCTGCTGCTGCTGCTGCTGCTGCTGCTGCTGCTGCTGCTGCTGCTGCTGCTGCTGCTGCTGCTGCTGCTGCTGCTACTACTGCTGCTGCTGCTGCTGCTGCTGCTGCTGCTGCTGCTGCTGCTGCTGCTGCTGCTACTGCTGCTGCTACTGCTGCTGCTGCTGCTGCTACTGCTGCTACTACTACTACTACTACTACTACTACTACTACTACTACTACTACTACTACTACTATTATTATCATTAAGGTTAAACATTATCCTATAGATTACCCGATAGGATTTATGCGCACTGGTAGATACGCGACCCAATATATAGGCACAATAAATATAGGATACAACTAGTATTATGGCTACGGTTAGAAAAAACATGCGTAACGGTTGGATAGTTTGCCGATGATAGATCATATAGACCAGGAGCTGACAGGCCATTGGGGTCAGATAGTAGCCGAAGAGTACTATGTATTTCATTGTACCGTTGATTTGCTGGCATATGTTGATCATAAAATTATGTTCGCGTACAGCCATACGCAACAATTGATAGTCACGGTATCGGATGGCCAATCGGATGGACCAATTGATTTTGTCAAACCTATAGCGCAGATAGATTGAGGCAAACATTATGTTGAATACGACTAACGTTACGTATTGGAGTATCTGATTGATAACTACATAAGCTAACAGATTCCATACTAGTAGACTGGCCAACATCAGGGTCAGTAACGTTATAGTTGTGGTACGACCATAGATAAATAGGTGGGTGCCTGTATAGTATATACTCAATAGCAAGTGTACCGTAATCAGCAACCATGGTATATGTTTAACATAGACCGGATGTACCAGGTGCATGTATTGGCCAAGTAGCCTGCTAAATGATTGGCCAAATTTCGTATTACTATCCAAACTATATTTACCATGGCCATTTTTGATCAGGTAGAAAATACGATAGATATTATACTCGCGATACCATTCCTGTATATTGAACATTGTATGTATGAATAGACTGCCCAATATAAGCATAAATATTGTAATGGATAGTATACGCGAATCGATTATGGCGCTACTAATATCAAATAATATAATATTGATAATATAATTACAATTATTATTATTATTATTGGGATAATTATCATTGAATTGTCTATTATTATTATTATAGTTTATAATAGCAATTAAACCAAATCTTAACATAAATATGGCTGTCATTAGTCGATAGCAAACAATACGTACAATACGTTTGCCGATCAATGGTCGACAAAAATAGTAGTCATCGCTATTGGCATATATTGTTACATAATTGTTGCTAAAAAACTGGTCCATCAATTGAAATGTTTGCTTATAATCAGCCAATCTATTAGTTTTATTTAGAAAATACATTATTATTATTTTTAGAAAAAAAATCTAAATTATAACTATAATAAATAAATTAAACTTTGATGAATGAATTTTGTTTTAAGTATATTGTATTATATTATTACTTAATAATTGACTATAGTTTTTATATATTGACTATTTTTTGTAGTCTACATAATATTAATAGTATTGCTTAATTAATTGTAATTAAATGTAAATGTAATTAAATATTAATATCTAAATTCATAATAAAATTATAAGAAATTATATGTAAAAATTTAATTGTTTTTTATTTTCATTATATAAATTTATTTTTATTTATAAATTATTTTATTACGTGATAATAAAGAAAAATTTATTATTATTATTATTACTATAGAAATTAACATAACATTTATAAATTAAACAATTTATGTATTATAATAAAATATACAATTTTCTCATAATTTATGATTATTTTTTTTTATTTTAATAAATATAATTATAATAATATTATTAAATAAATTTAATATCAAAAATAAATTATATAATCTATTATTGATAATCTGCAAAAAAACATCATAACTATTATATATGAACTTATCAATCAATATTTATTATAACTATTTATTGTTAGACTTATTTTTGCAAGAAAATAAATAATAAATATATATATATACATATAAATATAATTTAAATATTTTATAAATATTTTTTTATTATAATATATACAAATATAAATGTATTTTTTATTTTGATATTTATTGAACAAAAATAATGTAATCTCATTGTTATATTTTATTATTTTGAATTAATTTATATTTAATTTTCACAACATATATATAATGTTTAAAATTAATAATACAGTCATATTCATGTATATTAATAGATTATATAATATTTAAATGAATAAAATATGATAATGCAAATATATTCAATATATCAATATAAATGTAATATTTATAACTATCATATTATTTGTGCCATATTTTTTAAGACTAATATTATAATGCGCGCCAAACATAACAAAGCACAACAAAAAAATGAGTATAAATTACGCAAAATAATTTTATTCAATATTAATATTTTCAGTTTTAATGTAATTACATTCAATTTTAACTACTTTTCGTATACAATTTTTCCAAAATTGAGAATCAATTAAATTAAATGAGTTGATTAATAAATTTTTAAAATCTATAGATGTATTAATATTAAGATTATTTGTTGATACTAGCTTCTTCCACTGCGCCCAAATTAATTCAATTGGATTTAGCTAAAAACAAGAGATTAGTGACAGACACCCGATCAACATAGACGACAAAAAATACATACATCACAATTATAAGGTGGTGTCCTAAGCGGTATATGTCCAGCTTTTTTAATTATTTCGTCAACCGCATACTTTCTAACTTTTTTATGCTTTTTAACTATTTTTAATAAATCTTTTTTCTTTGTTTTTTCATTAAATTTAATATTATTGTTAAAAAGCCATTCTTTAATTTGATTTACACGCCAACAAGTTGTAGGAGATTTATTTAAAATTCTTGAATGTATCTTTGCATTATCATAAACTATGACTGATTTTTCTTTAAGATTAGGGATTATTTGTGTTTCTAACCAATTTTCAAATTTTTCACTATTAATTTCTTCATTAACTGTTAAATATAAACCATTATTAACAAATCCATCTTCTCCTCCCGCATGAATGATATTATATCTTTTTCCGGGACCTGAAAATGTAGAGCTTAGTGATGGACACCCGATCAACATAGAAAAAACTTACCAATTTTTAATTTGATTTTATACTTTGCCTTATCGTTAACATTAACATCCAATGGCATAATTATATGAGTTGTTACTATGTTTTGATGAATGTAAGTTTCATCTAAATAAATGATTTGATATTTTTTTTCTAAATTAATTTTTCTTATTAAATATTTTCTTCTTTGTCTTGTTATTGCAGGACATTTAATTTTTTCTTCTCGAACCAAATCAATTGTTTTTTTCTTTTTATAACCTGCTTTTTTCAATAATCGATAATATGTTCTCTTAGAGGCATTTTTGAAAGACAAATTTGATCCAGATTTACTTCTATCAATTATTTGTCTAAATGACGGCAATTTGTTTTCTTTATGAAATTTTTTAATTGTTTTGTCGATAATATTAATATCATTTTGAATAATATTAAATCTTTTATTTCTTGGCCCTCTTTTCTTAGGTGAACCTAAATATCCACTAAAATAAGCTCTGCGTCAATATGGGGGTGAGGGGTATAATTTATTATATATATACCGGTTGATCCATTAAAGGATAGCGATTAAAATACTACAATCAATTTTTAAAAACTAAATATAATTTTATTCAAAGTAATCCCCCTCTGCCTCAATGCACTTGGTCATACGCCTCCTCCACCTTTCAAACGCCTCCTCCCAGTCCTTTTTCTCAATCGACTCTAAATACTCCATTACTGCAGAATCAATCTCTTCTTCTGAAGAAAAGGCTTTACCTCGAAGAAAATGCTTTAAACCACTGAAGAGCCAGAAATCACACATTGCCAGGTCGGGGGAGTAGGGGGGTGGGGTATAACCCGATTTTCGGCCAAAAAGTTTGTTGTCAACCATGCTGTATGAGCAGGTGCATTGTCATGATGCAACAAAATACCATTTTTTGGGCCCTTTTCAAGCACACGTGGAAGACATTGTGTGGTGTACCATAAAGCCGTGACAGTCCTTTGTCCTTCCAATTTGACCGCATCCACCAAACCTGATGAGCTGAAGAATATGGCATAAAGTATTTTGCCAATCGTTTTTTCTTTTCTCACAACACTCGGTGGTTCTTCATCTTCAAACACAAATATCTTTGCTTCCCGTGACAGCTTTGGCTCGTAATAATAAACATACACTTCATCACCTGTTACTATCTTATTGATGGTATTATCTTTGCCTTTCTTCCAGAGCTTTAGATTTTGTTGACATTTTTCCAACCTATCCTTTTTTTGCTCATCACTTAGACGATGGGGTACAAAACGACAAAGTTTCTTCTGTACCTTTAATTGGTCAGCACATATCCTTCTAAGTGTTGTGCCCGGAATGCCTGATTTCTGCTCCAACTCATGGTATGTAACACTTGGATCAGCTCTTATTATATCTTCGACAATCGCTGCATTTTCCGGGGTATTCACCGAAACGGGCCGACCCTGTTTAGGGGTGTCTTCAAGTGACTGCCGTCCTCTTTTAAATTCACGGACCCATTTGGTGACTGTACTAAAACCTACAGTATTATGTCCTAATACTGTGTTGATGCGCTGGTGAATCTCATCCAACTCTTTAGTCTGCATCCATTGATAATAGATGATGGCCCGAATATGGTCAGATTTCAAATCCATTTTGTTGTCCAAAAAAATACTGACACTACTTGTTTAAATGATAATAACTTTTTAACAAATAAACATAAACTGATGAAAACCACAACAAAAACAAATGAAATGTTTACAAATAAGAGTGTATAATCAAATTTTGTCTAACATTCATAAATAACGTTTCGCTATCTTTATATGGCGCAAAGAGTACCTTAAAACTTTATAGATTGATGATCTTGATCTGTTGAATTGGACCATTAATTGTTGAACTATTTGTTCATTTTTCAAATTTGTTTGAGATTTGATATCATTAAAATTTTGAGATATTAATTCTCTTATTTCCCGAGTCATAGCACATGTTTTGCCTCTATTTGGGCTTATATTTTCCATATTAATATAAATTAACTAATAATAACTAATAAATACTAAAAACTATAATTAATAATAAATATAATTAACTAATAATAAATCACACTTATAATAAGTTTATTGCACTAATAAAATATCACATGTAGTTGTTGACAATATTTATGTCCTTTTAATATTACTTTTATTTAAACGCATGTGTTTTAGGGCGCGCATTTTAAAACTTGTCTTAAAAAATATGGCACAAATATTAAATATAAATATTTTATTTATTTTTTTGAATATTAATTGTACTTTACTTTATACATGTAATATAATAATAAAAAATATTATATTTACATATCTTTTTTTTTGAAAAAAATAATATAATATTAAACTATTTTTTATAATATCAAAAATGTCAAATAGAAATACAAAAATACAAAATTATTTAATTATAATAATATGTTTGATTGGATTTATTGCCCAGATCTACAAAATCAGTTATCTATACCTACTGTACGAGTCGACTACCAATGTTATCTATGAGCACAATGATTTTATTGAATTACCCGGTATAACCATTTGTATGTCTAAGGTTATGCTAGTTAAAACGTGGACAGTTAGTAGTAGATGCAATAGATCAGTAAATACATTGGACTGTTTCTTTGAGCAACTAGACTGGCTAAACAACCGGTCTATTG
Organism: Oppia nitens; assembly: GCF_028296485.1. NCBI lineage: Eukaryota > Metazoa > Arthropoda > Arachnida > Sarcoptiformes > Oppiidae > Oppia > Oppia nitens. The sequence continues at coordinate 1,572,975 of NW_026533194.1, read as the reverse complement.
GGGAACAGTATGGCTTACTAATGGATCCAGGTGATTGGCTTAGATGTTCATTGGTTAATTGGCTGAATATGTCGGATGCTAACTATTTACGTCAAAATAATTGTCATAATGTAAGCATGGTACGCCAATTGCTTAGCGGTAAATCCACATGTATAACCTTGTTTGCACAATGGGATGATAATAGGGATGGACCGGTTTGGCAATATAAACAAAATACTAGAATCAGTAGGACGTCACGCGGTCTAAATACCAAATATTTAGTTATGATGAATATACCGCTACAGGTGCTCAGGGAACTGGATATGATTGTTATGTTACACTGGCGCCAGGAACGTATATACAATCAGTATCAAAAACGGAGTTCCATAGTTTGGAAAACTAGTGAATCGGAAACATGTCAATTGATTTATGGGGAAACAATTGTCGACAACACTAACAACAATAATCATATCCAGTGTCTGGACGGCCAAACACTTGACGATTGTCACTACGAGTGTAGAGTTAGCGTATCGTTTGGTTCAACGGGTCGACTGCCGTATGATTTGTTAAGCTATGCTGTCGACAACAACAACACAGCCAATACTCAGCTATACTATCTGAACCGTACGTATTCACGTAAATTGGACACTAGTTTAATGGACAAGTGTCAGCGTCAGTGTCGACATCATATTGAGCGCCGTCAGTGTCGCCAACATATCTATTCAGTACAACATTCAACCGCTATTGTAACAAATGATACTAATAATAGTAGTCATTATCATTATCTATCATTACGTGTACCCCAAGAGCCCACTACAGTCTATGAGATTACTGCGAAAATGTCGATCGATGAATACCTGTGCCTATTGGCCAGTATATTGGGCCTATGGTTTGGGTTTTCATTGATATCGTTGACTAATATTTGTCGCAAATTGATCGACAAGTTTGCTATTAATAATAGATTTTTATTTAATCTAAAATTAAATGTTAAAAATAAGCTAAAACAACAAACAGCAAATGTTAGGCCTATCTATAATGTTAAACTAGTTTATAAAAATTATAATAATCATAATAATAATACTGTTATATCTTAAAGTATATTTAATATATTATACATATCATATAGTATTCATATTATTTGATTAAAATATATTTCATATAATTTTTTTATCATAATGTTTTGTTATCATTTATAATGATTGATATGTTTTAGATTATACATTATAATAAAAAAAAATAAAAATATTAATATATTTATTATAGTCTATTAAATACAATGTCAAAAATATTTACATTGTGAAATTTTACTTTTTTATTGTGAAATAATATATTTTTTTTACTAAATCATAATCAATTTTGTAATATATAACTTTTTTGCAATTATAAAATATGACAAGTAAATATAATATTTTTATTTTAACATAAATTAAATTATTTATAACAAAATAAATAAATAAATAGTTTTAATAAATTGTATTTTACTTTATACTTAAATACAATAGAAAATATTATATTCATTTATATATTTTTTATATATATACATATTGATATTTATTGCAAAATTATTTACATTGTTATATTTTATTTTATTTTTTTTGCTCAATTTTTAAATATATAATTTATGAAATCGTAGAAAAATATGATAATGAAAACATTTATACATGACATAATTTATTTCATTATAAATTTAATTATTTATAAACAAACATAAATAAATAGTATTTTACTATATATTTAGAAATACAATAGAAAATATTATATTTAATATTTTTATTAATTTTTTTTGAAAATTTTGAATTATATAACTATTTTTTTATAACATCAAAAATGTCTAATAATAATACTTTAAAAATACTAAATTATTTATTTATCATAATATGTTTGATTGGATTTATTGCCCAGACCTACAAAATCAGTTATCTATACCTATTGTACGAGTCGACTACCAATGTTATCTATGAGCACAATGATTATATTGAATTACCCGGTATAACCATTTGTATGTCTAAGGTTATGCTAATTAAATCGTGGACAGGTAGCAGATGCAATAGTTCAACTTATACTTTGGACTGCTACAATGAGAAACTTAACTGGCTAAACAACCGGTCTATTGGGGAACAGTATGGCTTACTAATGGATCCAGCTGATTGGCTTAATTGTTCACTGGCTAATCAGCTAAATGTGTCGGGTTCTAGATTTTATCATCAAGGTAATTGTCATAATGTGAGCCGGCTACGTTTGTCGATTAGTGGTATGGATGCTTGTCTAACCATGTTTGCACAATGGGGTGATAAATGGGATGGACCTGATTGGCAATATATGCAGAATACCCGTTACAATAAGTCATCGAATGGTATGAATAGCAAGTATTTGGCAGTTATGACCATACCGGTACATGTGCTACCTAAGCTGGACATGCTAGTTATGCTACACTGGCGCCGGGAGCGTATATACAATCAGTTTCAAAAACGCAGTTCAATCTTATGGAAAACACGTGAACCAGAAAGGTGTCAATTGACTTATCGGGAAACGATAGTTGTAAACAACAACAACATGAATGAGATCCAGTGTCTGGACAGCCAAACACGGGTTGAATGTCAATACGAGTGTAGAATTAGACGATCGTTAGATTTGACGGGTCGACTGCCGTATGATTTGTTTAGCTATGCTATCGACAACACCAACAACAGTCAGCTATACTATCTGAACCATAACTATTCCCGTCAATTGTATTCAAATGCTGTCGACCATCAGTGTCAGCGCCGGTGTCTCAATCATATTGAACACCGTCAGTGTCGCCAACATATCTATTCGGTACAACATTCAACCGCTATCGCACCGTACAATAATAATAGTACCTATTATTTGCTATTATTACGTGTACCCCAGGATCCCACTACAGTCTATGAGTTGAACCCGAAAATGTCGATCGACGAGTACCTGTGCCTATTGGCCAGTATTTTAAGCTTATGGTTCGGTACTTCTGTTTTATCGTTGACCCGATTTTCTAGTAAACTAATCCATAAGTTTGTCATTAATAATAATAATAATCTAAAATTCTATATTAAAAATAAGCTAGCACAAAAACAACAATCAAAAACACATATTACACCTATCTATCATGTTAAGCTAATTTACAATAATATTAAATAATAATAATAATAATAATAATAATAATAATAATATTAAATAATAATAATAATAATAATAATAATATTAAATAATAATAATAATATTAAATAATAATAATAATATTAAATAATAATAATAATATTAAATAATAATATTAATAGTAAATAATAATAATAATATTAAATACTAATAATAATATTAAATACTAATAATAATATTAAATACTAATAATAATATTAAATAATAATAATAATATTAAATACTAATAATGTCATAACTTAATAATATCAATAATACTGTATTATTTAATTAAAATTTAATTTACATAGAAAATTGTATTTTATATTTTTTAACTATTTTTTGTGATAACTTTTGTTAATTTAATTTTTTTTTTTGAATTTAATTTACAAATTTGTTAATATTGTTTATATAAATTGTTACATTATTGATTATATAATATTATTGATTTACTAGTATACAGTTATAGATTATTTTTCATACTAAAAGTTTAATTAAATTAATTTATTTTATTAATGTTTATTATGAGATTTTTTTTAACATTATAAACAAAAGTTAATTAAATTAAAAATTTATGTCAAACTTATTTACATTATTATATTTTATAAAATTTATAACTAAATCTTAATGATTAATTTTTAAAATCTATAATTTATGCAATTATAAATATGACAATATAAATATAGCATGTTTATTTCAAAAAAATAAATTTAATTATTTATAACAAACATAAATAAATAGTTTTTTTTTATAAATTCTATTTCATTGTATTTAATATTTTATTAATTTTTTATTGAAAATAAATTATATAACTATTGTTTTATAATAGCAAAACTAATGTCTAATAATACTACAAAAATACTAAATTATTTATTTATCATAATATGTTTAATTGGATTTATTGCCCAGACCTACAAAATCAGTTATCTATACCTGTCCTACGAATCGACTACCAATGTTATCTATAAGCTAAATGATTATGTCCAATTACCTGCTATAACCATGTGTATGTCTAAGGTAATGTTACTTAAATCGTGGACAGTTAGCAGATGCAATAGTTCAACATATACTTTGGACTGTTACTATGAGATAGTTAACTGGCTAAACAACCGATCTATTGGGGAACAGTATGGCACTCTAATAGATCCAGATGATTGGCTTAGATGTTCACTGGTTAGCCAGATAAATATGTCGGATACTAGATTTTACCATAAAGGTAATTGTCATAATGTTAGCATGCTACGTTTGTCGATTAATGGCCTGGATGCTTGTGTAACCATGTTTGCACAATGGGGTGATAAATGGGACGGACCGGTTTGGCAATATAGTCAGAATACCCGTTACAATAAGTCGTCGAATGGTATGAATAGCAAATATTTGGTAATGATGATCATACCGGTACAGGTGTTACCTAAGCTGGACATGCTAGTTATGCTACACTGGCGCCGGGAGCGGATATACAATCTGTATCAAAAGCGTAGTTCAATAGTATGGCAAACCCGCGAACCGGAAACGTGTCAATTGACTTATCGGGAAACAATAGTTGTAGACAACAACAACATGAATCAGATCCAGTGTCTGGATGTCCAGACAAGGGCTGAATGTCAATATAAATGTAGAATAAACCGATTGTTAGATTTGACGGGTCGACTGCCGTATGATTTGTTTAGCTATGCTGTCGACAACACCAACAACAGTCAGCTATACTATCTGAACCATACCTATTCCCGTCAATTGTATTCAAATGCTGTCGACCATCAGTGTCAGCGCCGGTGTCTCAATCATATTGAACACCGTCAGTGTCGCCAACATATCTATTCAGTACAACATTCAACTGCAATTGCACCGTACGATAATAGTAATAGCTATTATTTTTTATTATTACGCGTACCCCAGGATCCCACTACAGTCTATGAGTTGAACCCGAAAATGTCGATCGATGAGTACCTGTGCCTATTGGCCAGCATATTGAGCCTATGGTTCGGGTTTTCTTTATTATCGTTGACCCGATTTTCTAGTAAACTGATCGATAAGTTTATCGTTAATTATAATAATAATAATAGATTTTTAAATCTAAAATTTTATTTCCAAAATAAGCTAGCACAATAAACACATGTTACACCTATCTATAATGTTAAGCTAATTTATAATAATAATAATAATGTCATAATTTAAAACTAATAATAAAATGTTATATAATATATTAATGATTATATAATTTGCCAACACTTTAGTTGTTTTAATCAAATTTAACTTTTTACTATAACTTTAGTTAATTTTTATTTTATTAATAAAAAAAATTTGATGATAAATAAATAATTAATTAATATATGTTTACAAAAATTATCTTTAAAAAAAATTAATGCAACATTAAAATAACTAAAATAATTATGAAATATATTTGTTGTTTATTTATAAGCATAAATCACAAATTATATTATTATTGTTATTATAAATACTATTTAACAATAAATATTCTTTGTATGCTATATATATTAAAATATACAGTATATATATATTAGTATAATATTAATTAAAAGTTTATTTATTATCAATTTCAAATATGATTATGTTTAATTTTAATAATAACATTATTAGTATTATTATTAATAATACTATTAATTTAATTAATATTTCTTTTAAACAAAAGTTTTAATTGAAAATTTACATTAAAATAATTTCTAATCAATTTTGTTATAATCTGATTACAATTATTACCAGTCGATAGTATACTAAAACCAAACCATAGGCCCAAAATGCTGGCCAATTGACACAAATATTCCTCGAAATATAGTTTCGGATACAATTCGTAGACAGTGATCGGTTCGGACGGTATTTCCAAATATAACCCAAAATTTTTGTTGCCATTAATTTTAGATAATAAATCTATTTTAGTATCCATCGAATAGAAATGTTGTATACAGTCCTCCCGGTGCTCTGTACACTGGTCGGCACAGTTGTCATATAAATCCATAGGATTGTTGGTTGAATTTGTCAAATACAGGCTATCATTATGGATATCGTATGTCAACAGATAACTGGGTGTCTGTCCAATGGTTTCCAGTGTACGACTAATCTGACACTCGAACAGACACTCCAAACGTGTTGTTGTTGTTGACTGACTGTCTGACGGACATTGTCTACGATATGACCTAACTTTGTCATCCAATACTGTTTCCCGGTATCTGATTGAACCTAAACCGTTACCCATGATTTCAATACGCCTGGTATTTCTATGTTGATGTATATTATATATACGTTCCCTATACGAGTGCATCATAATAAGTAGACTGTATTTACTAATAAGTGATTGATTTAGATTAAAATTAGCCAAAAATTTTGTACCCATACTATTCATGACGTTATAATTATAATCAATATTTTGTCCATAAATTTTACCATGCTCATTATTATTTTGTCGATGGTGGTTGCTAAATAGTGTCAAACAATATACTTGGTCATTTAGCGATTCATATATGGGTAATAAACTAGCACAATTGTTGCTTGTATTGTGAGCTTGTTGATTTTGTTGTTGTTGTTCGACCATGTTAAATAGATTACATTGAAACCATTGTCTATAATTAATTAACAAGCTGATTTGTCTATTGATTGATAATTTGTTAAGTTTATCATTAATGTTAATATTATTATTTAGCCAGCTCAATGTTTGATTTTGTTTGCTTGATGTTGATTGCATTAATAATAATAATAATTGTGTTTTAGGTACACACAGTGTTATACCAGGCAATATTAATTGATCCTGGTATTGTTGTTGTTGCTTATATTTAACATTGGTTATTGTTTCATAGGATAGATAAATTGAACTCATATTATATGTTTGTACAATAAAACCAATTATACATATTAGATGTATTGAATATTTAATATAGATTTGATAATTTGACCACATTTTATTTTAAAAATTTTATTTTTAATTTAATTAACTTTTAACTATATTTGTAAAAAATTAGTAAATACAATTTATAAGGTTTTAAAAAAATAATTTAATATATCCTACTCTATATTGTGATTATATATGAATGCTTTATATAATATTTAATAATATTTTTATTATTTTATTTTATATATTTTTTGTATATTATTTATTGATCTAAAATGTAATTTATAAAATTTAATCAATATAGTTTTATTTATAGACAATATTTACATTAATTTTTTAGAAAACTTTTAATGTTATTAAAATGCAATCATATTTTTATGTTTGATATAAAAATATATTTCTATAGAAACTTATAGTAAAAATTATTTAAAATTTTTTATTTACACTTATTTAATAAATTAATACTTATTGATTAACTGTTTTTTTAAATTTATAAACAATCTAAAAAATTAATATTTTTGAAAACTAATCTGACATTTAATTTGAACCAAATTAATATAATATTTTATAAGCTTGCTAGATAAATATAAAATAAAATTTTTCTTTAATAAATTTTTCTTTATATATTAAAAATAATATTATAATTATGATAGTGCATATATAAATAAGTAAATGTAAATTTTATTGATTTTTTTATACAAAGTGTAACATTATTATATTTTTAATCTACTCTAATATATATACTGTATATATATTATAAATATGCTAATTAAATAAAATAAATGCATAAATACTGTAAATATTATATAGCAAGTGTACTAAATTTAAAAAAAAATATATACTGGTATATAATAATTATTATAAATTTTTAATAATATTTAAGCTAATATTAGATATAGATTTTTTTTATCATATTTACATCTAACAATTTAATTTATATATAAAATATAATTTTAAATCATTATTTTTGAAATTATAATAAATACATGTTTGTATTTTAGTTTAAATATAAACTTTCAATATTTGATACTTAAAATAAAACTTTTTAATTAACAAAATTTTTTAATTAATAGCAAACTTTTATTTATAGATACTATTTATTACATCAACTTATATAAACGTGTTTCATATTATTTGATGACATTATTTTTGTTTATGTTTGACATACATAAATCAACATAAAAATACAAAATTATTTTTTTAAAAAATTATTTGCATTTATTTAATAAAATTAATACTTATTGATAGAAAATTGATTTACTGTTTAGATACTAGAAATAGTAAAAATTAAAAATAAACTTAAAATTAATTAAATAAAAAAACTAAATTAAAACATTTAAAATATTCAAAAATAAAAAATTTAAAATACATTTACTTTACTATTGTTTAAAATTATTTAAATTAACATGATAAATAGGATGAACACATTGTTTTCTATTATAGAAATATAATTTAAGATTACGATAGCAATTACTATTTAAAGCAAACTTATCGATCAATTTTGTCAAAGATATGATTGAAAACCCGAACCATAGGCTCAATATGCTGGCCAATAGGCACAGGTACTCATCGATCGACATTTTCAGGTCAATCTTGTAGACAGTGGTCGGTTCATTGGGTACATTCAAATAGATATAATGATAGTCAAGATTGTCAAATGAATGGTTAGCCGTTTGATGGCTAATCGTATAGATATGTTGGCGACAATCCAACCGATGCCTACATGTGCGCTGACACTGAATGTCATTGTCGACCCAATGATCGATAAGTGATGTATTGTTCAGATAGTATAGACTATTGTTGTCGACCGCATAGCTAAGCAAACGATACGGCAGTCGACCCGTCATATTCAGCGTACGTCTAATCTTACATTCGTATAGACACTGATCGCGTGTCTGGCCATCCAGTGGTGCACACCGTTCGCCGCCAGTCGGCTGACTGTGCATATTGTTGTTTTCGACTACCGTTTCCCTATAAGCCAGTTGACAGACACGACCCGGTTCAGTGTTATGCCAGCCAAATGTACTACGTTTTTGGTACAGTTGATACATACGCTCCCGGCGCCAGTGTAGTACAACTTGCAGATGCAGTTCACCGATCAACTGGACAGGTATGGCCAGTATTGCCAAATATTGTGAACTCAGCCCATTGTTTTCAGCCCGGTATCGGGTGTCCTGACTGAATAGACTGTCCGATTCATTGAACCACTGGGCAAATAATGTCGTACAGGCGCTGATACCGCTAATCGATTTGTGTAGCTTGGTCAAATTACGGCAATTATCTGGTTGCTTGATCAGTTTTTGACTATCTGATGGATGCAGCCTATTAATTAGTATACAATTCAACCAATCACCAGTGTCCAATAGTAGACTATTTTGTTGGCCAATTGATTGGTTATTTAGCCAGCTAAATATTTCATCGTTGCATTTACGTGTATAATTGTACTTGTTGTTACATTTACTACTACTACTACTACTACTACTACTACTACTACTACTACTACTACTACTACTACTACTACTACTACTACTACTACTACTACTACTACTACTACTACTACTACTACTACTTGGGTTTGTCCATGATTTTAGTAACTGTGATTTCAGCATGCACATGGTTATACCTGGTAATTGAACATGATCATTTAGCTCATAGATAACATTAGTAGTCGACTCGTAGGACAGGTATAGATGAGTAATCTGGTAGGTCTGAGCTAAAAATCCTATAAAACATATTATAATAAATAGATAATAAAATATTTTTGTGATTTTATCCGACATTTTTATTTTATTTTAACTAACTATAGATTTTAATATAAATTTATATTTTGGGTTTGAAAAATATATTTAATAAATAGAAATAAAATTTATTATTATTATTATATTATATATTTGAAAAAAAGTAAATGTAATTTTCATTTATTTATTAAATAATACAACAATAACAATATATATTAAGAAATGTATTAAAAAATCAATAAAAACTAATGTAAATAAACTAAATAAATAATAATTGCTTAATTGAAAATGTTTAATAATATTTAATCTAATATTTATGTAAAAATAATGTTTTTTTTATTGATAATCATAATCAATTTATTTTATTTTTAATTACAGAATCTTAAAATACATTTACTTTATTATTATTATTATTATAAATTAATTTAACATAATAGATAGGGCGGACAACAAATTGTTTATTTTGAAAATAAAATTTAAGATTTCGATATTTATTATTCAAAGCAAACTTGTCGGCCAATTGACCAGAAATATTAGTCACGGATACTATTGAAAACCCGAACCATAGGCTCAATATGCTGGCCAATAGGCACAGGTACTCGTCGATCGACATTTTCGGATTCAACTCGTAGACAGTTGTCGGCTCCTGCGGTACTAACAAATAGATATAATGATAGCTGCGATTATCAAATCCAGATTTAAGTGTTTGCCGACTAATTGTATAGACATGTTGTCGACATTGGCGCTGATGTCGACACTGGTGTTGACATCTGTCTTCATCGTTGTTGTCCTCAACACTACTGTCCTGACGATATGTATTGTTCAGATAGTAGAGACCATCGTTGCCGACATCATAGCTTAGTAAACCGTACGGCACTCGACCCGTCCGATTCCATGAGCGACCAATCTTACAGTTGTTCAGACATTCATCGTGTGTCTGGTCATCCAGTGGTGGTGGTGGACACTGGCCAGTCGGCTGACGGTGCATATTGTTATTTTGTACTACAGTTTCGCGATAGCTTACCAGACAGCCACCACCCGATTCCAGGTTACGGCATATCAAAGTACTATGTTTTTTATTTTGCTGATATATACGCTCGCGGCGCCAGTGTATGATAATCTGGACGTTCAATTCCCGGACTATCTGGACAGGTATGGCCAGTATTGCCAAATATTGTGAACTCAGCCCATAGTTATCATCCCTGTATCGGGTGTCCTGATTAAATAGACTATCGGGTTCGTTGAACCACTGGGCAAATAATGTCGTACAGGCGCTGACACCGTTAATCGATTTATGTAGCTTGGTCAAATTATGGCAATTATCTTGTTGCTTGATAAGTTTAGAATTTAGAAATTTCAGCTTACTAATTAACATACATTTCAGCCAATCACCAGTGTCCATTAGTAAACTATTTTGCTGGCCAATTGACTGATTGTTTAGCCAGCTAAATAATTGATTGTTGCATTTACGTAGTACGGTATTATTGACCTTGTTGTTACATTTAATACGGTTTGTCAATGATTTTAGCAATTGCGATTTTAACATACATATGGTTAAACTAGGTAATTGTACATGATCGTTTAGCTCGTAGATAACATTAGTAGTCGACTCGTAGGACAGGTATATATGAGTAATCTGGTAGGTCTGAGCTAAAAATCCTATAAAACATATTATAATAAATAGATAATAAAATATTTTTAATATTTTATTAGACATTTTTTATTTTATTATAACTATAGATTACTATAAATTTATATTTTGTGTTTGAAAATATATTTATTAAAAATAAATAAAATTTATTATTATTATTATATTATATATTTAAGAAAAAGTAAATGTAATTTCCATTTATTTATTAAATAACACAATAGTAGTAATACATTAAGAAATGTATTAAAAAATAAATAAAAACTAATGTAAATAAACTAAATAAATATTAATTTGCATTTGTATTTTTTAAAAAAAAAATTACTAAATAAATATTATTAATTGATTAATTGAAAATGTTTGCTAATATTTAAGCTAATATTTATGTAAAAATAATGTTAATAATTATAATCATAATCAATTTATTTTATTTTTAATTACAGAATCTTAAAACACATTTACTTTATTATTATAATTATTATAAATTACTTTAACATAATAGATAGGGCGGACAACAAATTGTTTATTTTATTATTGATAGCAAACTTGTTGGCCAATTGACTAGAAATATGTGTAAACGATACGATTTAAAATTTCAATACATTTAACATGAATTTAACAGTAATTATTACTATTTGTTAATTTAAACATAAAAACTTAATATTTAAGATAGAATATTAATTTTATTTAATTTTTAGTATAAAACACTTTAACATTGTAAATAATATTATTATTATTATACTGATTAAATTTTTGTACAAATTTATTTTCTAAATATAATTTGAAATTTTGAAATTTTTTATTAATAGCAAACTTTTCAATTAATAATTGGCGACAAATATCGGTCAACGATATCAATGAAAATCCGAACCATAGGCTCAATATGCTGGCCAATAGGCACAGGTATTCATCGATCGACATTTTCCGATTAATCAGGTATATGGTAGTGGGTTCAGTGGGTACACCTAATATCAGATGATAATAATTTGGACTATCAAACGTTGCGTTAACCAACTTATAGCCAACTGAATAGACATATTGACTACACTGGCGCCGGTGTCGACACTTGTATTGACATTCGTTAGCAATACTACTGTCCAATCGATACGATTCATTCAGATAGTATAGACTATCGTTGCGGACGTCATAGTTAAGTAAACTGTACGGTAGTCGACCCGTCAAATCTAGCGTACGTCTAAGCTTACAATCGTATAGACATTGCGGGTGTGTTTGGCCATCACCCTGGCATAGACCCTGTTGCTTTTTGTTATTATCAATCACTATGGTTTCCCGATATTCTAGTTGATACAAACTGTCCGATTTGTTAGTTTCCAAAACCAATATACTTTTATGTTGATTCCTATAAAACATTGGCTCCCGGCGCCAGTGTATAGTCAATTTTAAGTATAGTTTGCTGAACACCTGTACCGGTATTAACAGTATAGCTAAATATTTGGAGCTCAGACCACGATTAGTATCCAGGTACCTGGTATTCAGCTCATACCTACTATCCGATTCATTACCCCACTGGGCAAACAGTGTCGTACATTGACTATAACCGTTAAGTCCTAATCTGATTTTGCTAACAATTTTATGACAATTATCATCATTTTGATAATACATTTCCTCCCAGTGCTCTAATTGATTAACTATAAAACATTTTAGCCAATCACCTGGCTCAATTAGCAATTGTTGTTGGCGGGCAATAGACTGCTAGATAGTTCATAGTAACATTCACGTGTATAATTATGCTTGCTACATTTATTTTCATGCGTCCATGATTTAATTAACTGTGATTTCAGCATACACATGGTCAAACCAGGTAATTGTACATGATCGTTTAGCTCATAGTTGACATTAGTGATGGACTCGTAGGACAGGTATTGATAACTGATTTGATAGGTCTGAGCTAAAAATCCTATAAAACATATTATAATAAATAGATAATTAAAAATTTTACCAATTTTATTAGACATTATTTTTGTTGTTGTTGCTAACTTAACTATAGTTAAGTATTATAATAAAAATTTAAATTGATTAAATTTTTAAATATATTTATTTTTTTCATTTTTTTTCCAAATATAATATATAAACAATTTATGTTATTTATATAAATAATATTTTTTTTTATTGATAACAACTTAAATGGAAATTTTTTATTATAATTAATTGACAAATAAAAACATTTTTTTTGTTTACAATTATTAATATAATAAATTAAAATCATATATTCTATGTTTGTATAGTTAAAATCAATTATACATATTAGATGAATTGTATTTATATATATATATATATATATATATATATATATATATATACGGTATAGGTTTGATAATTTGACAACAATTTACTTTATTTTTCTTATTTAACTATTTAGTATTTAAAAAAACTGTTTATAAATGCAATTTATAATAATATTTTTACAAAAAATGTATAATTTATAATAGTGTTTTTTTTATAAATATATTGAACCATATTCTATACAATGTTATATTATCGATATATATATATATATACAGTATTTATGTTATTGATTATTTTTATAGTTACAGTATATAAAATTAATAATATATATACAGTATAACCTCTTTATAAGCACCTTCTCTATAGGCAAAACTCGACATAAGCAACGGGTTTTGTCTGCACCGGCAGCTCCTATGGGAGTCCTAATGTTAAAACTTACTTTATAGGCAACTTCGATATAAGCAAAAACTCTTTATAAGCATCGATATTTTCATGTTATTGCTATACATTTACTACTTTTATAGGCAACTAACAATTTTTTACAGCATAAATAACGTAAAAAAATTATAATAATAGACAAAAAAAATTATATTTTGCTTAATATTTTATTGTTAAAATCTCTTTAGTAAGAAATAAATATAAATTGTCATATTGTTTGCTTAATATTTTTTAATTTAACTATTTATGCATAAATTAAAAAATATAATTAAAATTTAAAAAGCTCTAGATAATACTTATTTTTTACTTACATATATAATTTATAATAAATGTTTTTAAATAAAAAACGTTCTCATTGATAAAGACAAAAACGTTTAACATGAACAAAATTATGCTTGATATTATTAATAATAAAATAGATATTTTCATATTAATAAGCTTAAAAAATAAAAAGAGCTAATAATGTTTATGTGTCTATTGCAAAATTTATATTTATGTCTAGATTATTATTTTGATTTTTATATTTTATATTTATATTAATATTTTTAATTTGTATAGTATATATTAAAAAGTAAAATAACATCAAAAGTATTGCTTAAATTTTGGAAATTAAGAAAGTTTTAACAAAATATTAAAGTTTTAGTTTTTTAAAAAAATTATTTTTTAACTTTAATAATTATAATAGGGGTGCTTAGATATAAGTAATTCTTAGGTTAATTTTACAGTTTCTATTAATTTTAGTGTTTAATATATTAAAATTTATGAGTTATTAGTGTTATATCAATACTATAGAAAATTATCTTAATAATTCTAAAATTCTTGTATTTTAATAAATAAATTAATTTACAAGCGATAATTAGTTATATTTTTATAAAAATTAGTTCTGATAATGCTATCTAGCATTTTCACATTTTTTAAATATGTACTTCTATATAGGCAAAACTCGTTATAGGCAACAATATTTTGCTGCACCAATGAGTTGCTTATAAAGAGGTCAAACTGTATATATAAATTATTAGAATTAACTAAATATTAATTCGTAGAACAGGTAGATATTACTGATTTGGTAGGTCTGAGCTAAAAATCCGATAAAACATATGATACAAAATAATTTTTAAAAAAAAAATTTGAAATTATTTCAGACATTTTTTATTTTGTTGATAAAATCTAAAGCAATGTAATATACAGTATATATAAAAAAAAAAGTTTTAATACATTTAAAATTTATAAATATTATAATATAATACAGTATATATTTAATAACTAAATGAAAAATTTTATTGATTCAAAAAAATGTAATATTTGTATAATTTATTTTAATGGTATACTAGTAAATATGCTAAAATAATTAATAAAAATTCAATATTATAGTTCAATTGCACTAAAAGTTTTAGTAAACAAATAATACTAAAATACAAATTGAAAATGTTTTAATATTATACAAGCTACTATTATATTTATGTTAAAAAGTTAATATAATTACATTAAAATGTTTATTTATTAACAAAATATTATATTAATAATAAATTATTAGAAATGTTTTTTTTTATTTAACATTATTAAGTAAATAAAGTAAAAAAAATCCATTTAATTTATTAACTTTTTTATATTTTCGTATAAATTATATACATGTATATATATATTAGTAATAGTATCTAAAAAAATTTTTTTATAAGTTAACAATTGATCAAAAAATAAAATGCCGGATAAAATTGGAAAAATTATTTATTATTTATTTATTATACTCAGTATTATTGGATTTATTGTACAAACCTATCAAATCAGTTATCTATATCTATCGTATGAGTCGACTACTAATGTCTACTATGAACTAAACGATCATGTTCAATTACCTGGTCTAACTATGTGTATGCTAAAATCACAATTGATAAAATCATTGACAATCAACAATAGTATTAGTAAATGTACCCAGTTTACACGTAAATGTAATAATCAAATATTAAGCATACTAAACAATCAATCAATTGGCCAACAACAACATGAGTGGCTATTGCAGCCAGGTGATTGGCTAAAATGTTTGATAAATAATCAATTAATGAATTGGCAGGAAATATATACTGTCGATGATAATTGTCATAAAATTAGCATGGTACAATCGTCAATGGATGGTAATGGTACATGTTTGTCATTGTTTGCCCAGTGGGGTAATGAATCGGACGATCAGTATGTAATGGATACACAATACAGCGATCGTAATAATGGTTTAGGTAGCAAATATTTGGCAACACTGTTGATACCGGTCAAGGTAGTCAGTCAGCTAAACGTAAAAATTAGGCTTCACTGGCGCCGTGAGCGTATGTATCAGCGTGGTCAGATACGTAGTTATTTGAATTGGGAAACAGGGAAATCGGACAGTCTATATCAWCTGGATTATCGTGAAACAATWGTTGTAAACAATACTAGAAAGTATCAGGGTCTATGTATGGATAATGGCCGCCAAACATATGCCCAATGTCTATACGATTGCWTSATTRGCCGTACGTTTGAATTGACGGGTCGAGTGCCGTACAGTTTACTGAACTATGATATCGMMAATAATAGTCTATACTCTAAACTTTCATCARTCAAATAATAGGWTAARCAGTAGTATTGCTAACRGGTGTCAATAAAGTGTCGATCACCACGGGAGTGTMGTCAATATGTCTATTCAGTCGGATATAAGACAACAAACGCATCGYTRGATAATCCAATTTTATCATATTTTCTTARGCATACCCAATGAGCCMACCATTTTGTATGTAATTAATCCGAAAATGTCGATYGAMGAGTACCTGTGCCTATTGGCCAGYATATTGAGCYTATGGTTCGGGTTTTCAWTKATATCRTTAACCGATTATTGTCGACAATTGATCGAYAARTTTGCTACTATAAGGTCTAGAAAATTTCYAAATCTTAAAYTATATRTTCAAAATAATTTCCTAAACAAACGTAAATATCCTGTTTATAATTTTAAAGTKRTTTATAATAATAATAATAATAATAAGATAAATATTGTCGGTTGAAAATAATTTTTTGGTGTAAATTAAAAAAAAATTATTATATTTAATAAATTAATTGTTTATTTTATTTTTTTTAGTAATAACTACAATAGTATTTAAAGTGTAAATAAAAATTGTTATGAAAAAACAAACAAAAAACATTTTAATGTATTAATTTGCATAAAAATATTATAATTAAAATACTTATTAAATTACTAGAAAATATATTTATTATTACTAAAAAAATATATTTATTTATTACATTTATTTCATCAATTAAAAATTATTATTTTTAATATATGTCAAATATTATGTTTAATGTAAAAACAATTTTGTTGACAATATTTTTGTATTACTAAATTAAATGCTAAACAATATATACAGTAAATAGTTTATTAATTTTAAATACATAATAGTATTATTTTATAATAATAATAAACATCTTAATTAAAAATATTAATATTTTAATAACATCATATAGTTATATTTTATTTAATAGATATTTTACTGTATAATATCATAATTACAACAACAACAAAAACAATCTAGTACATTACAATATACTAATAATAATTTTTTTTTTAATTATAATCATAAATAAGTTTACTATTTAATATTTAAATAAACTTAACATAAAAAAAATATTATCAATCAATATAAACTCATTTTTATAATTAAAAGATACAAAAAAAAATTAATCATAAAATTACAGTATTTGTTAGCTTCAAGATAATTAATTTATAATACAAAATGTTTTTAATACAAAAAAAATATGTATAGTTAATTGGTGAGATATCATTAAATTTGTGTAAAATTTTTCATAAAATTGTATAAAAATAAATCAATCAAAACTAACAATACTATATTAACTTATATTAATCTATTTATTATCTATTAGTTAAATATTACGAATATTAACAATAAGTTATTATTAGTTTGCAGCCAAACTATGATTGATTTGATTTTTATTTTGGTTTAAATATTTATAAACTAAAAAAAACTATAAAATTTGTTGTGAATATTTTTATTAAGCAATTAATTAATCAAATAATTAATTAATCAAATTTGTTTTTTTATTTTATTAATATTATATTCAGTTTTTTTACATTATACAGAATAATGTAAATAAACTATAGTACGATACTATACTGTATTTATACGTAAATATTATTATTATAATAAATTAATTAATTTATATTATTGCATGTAAATTATTATTTATATTTTCATGTGATACTATTTATTAAATTTAATGTATATAACTATTGCTATACACTTAGTATTATTAATATATGAAAAAAATTAATATATATATTGATATTACCAATATATACACAATAGTAATAACATTTATTTAATTAAATTGCAATAGATATGTATTACTAAAAAAATATTGTAAACATTACTTATTTAATTATTAGTTTTATTGCGCTAAAAAAATATATATTTGTAATCATTATTATAAATAAATTGTATATAAAGTTTATATATATATATATATATATGGTGTTTTTGTCTTCAATATTCCAAATATATAAAATTATAAAAATATTTAGTGAAAATAGCAACAAACAAACAAAAAAATGTCCGATAAAATTGAAAAAATTATTTATTTTTCATTTATTATTCTATGTATTATCGGATTTATTGCCCAGACCTACAAAATCAGTTATCTATACCTACTGTACGAGTCGACTACCAATGTTATCTATAAGCTAAACGATCATGTTCAATTACCTGCCCTAACATTGTGTATGCTAAAATCACAGTTATTGCAAAAATCATTGACAAACAATAGTAGTAACTGTGATAATAATTTTGGTATTAATAAACTTTATTGTTATCGTAGGATATTTAATAGGCTAAACAATCAGTCTATTGGTCAACAATATCGATTGCTAATTGATCCAGGTCAATGGCTTAGATGTTCAATAGTTAATCGACTATCGAAATCATTGAATCTCTATAATGAAACAAATTGTCATGAAATTAGCCAGATACAATTATCAATTAGTGGGGTTAGTCAATGTTTGACATTGTTTGGACAGTCGTCTAATGAATCGGATGGCCGGTATTGGCAGGATATACGGTATCGTCAATCAAATTGGGGTATAAGTTCTAGATATTTAGCTATACTATTACTGCCGGTTAGGTTAGTCAATAAACTAGATGTACAAATTATGCTACACTGGCGCCGGCAGCGTATATACCATGAAAGTACACACAGAAGTTCATTGAATTTGGAAACACCTAATCCGGACAAATTGTTTCATATTGAATATCGGGAAACAATTGTAATTGATTATACAAAAATGTACCAAGGTCTATGTCTAGATGATGGCCAAACAACACATACCCAATGTCTATACGAGTGTCAGATTAGGCTTACGTTGGATAGGACGGGTAGACTACCGTATCGTATGCTTAACTATGATATCTTCAACGATAGTCTATACTATCTGAATGATTCGTATCGTATGGACAGTAGTATTGATGACGGGTGTCAACACAAGTGTCGACACCAACACCAATGTCGTCAACGTGTCTATTCAGTTGGCTATAAAACACTTAATGCATCGTTTGATAATCAAGATTACTATCATATTATCCTACGTGTGCCCACTGAACCGACAACTGTATACGAAATTAATCCGAAAATGTCGATCGATGAATACCTGTGCCTATTGGCCAGCATATTGAGCCTATGGTTCGGGTTTTCATTGATATCGTTAWCAAAATTGTTGAGACAATTGGTCAACAATTTTCTGATAACTAATAGATTTCAAAATTTCAAATTATATGTTCAAAATATATTAGTACCGAAACTTATTACTAATAATTATCCAATTTATAATGTTAAAGTAAATTATAATATTAATTATAATAATACAAAATAAATTATTTAATTTAATAATTACATTTAAACACTAATTTTATTTTTATTATATTATTAAAACTAATATTAAAATTTACATAAGTAACTTAATAAATTAAACAATTTATTAAATAGTAATAAATCATAATATAATAGTTGTATATTAAAAAAATAGAAAAATAAATATCTTTAAGTGCATGTAAAAACATTTTTTAACTAATAATGTAAGTTATATTTACAAAAATTTATTTGCTAAATAAATATGATTTATTGATTAAAATGTTTTTTTTAAGAATATTCATATTTATGTAACGTTTATTTAAGAATAAAAATATTATATTATATAAAAATTTTATTTTATTTGCTTTTAGAAATAAATCAATATATTTTTAATATATATATATATATATTGTCGGCCAGTTAGCCGACGATTACGTAAAATAAAACGAAACGGTAATAACAATTAACGTTTATTTTATTAAACATAAAAAACTAATGAAAAAGCGATTACAAAACGTATAGATATATATAGGATATGTCTGTGTCGACATCTGGTCGACAATTCCCCCGACGGAAAGGAGTCGGTCATCTATCCGACGTCACCATAGTTGACCAGAGCTAACGCGGGAGCTAGTCGTGTATTACGTGACGTTTTATCGGGAGGTTTTCGGTGCGATTTCGGTGTTTTCGCAAGTTTTTCGGTCAGACTTTCGTTGATATTTGCGGACCAATTGCGGGCGTCATTCATAAACGATGTTATCGGTGTGTTTGATACCGAAAGTCGACTTTTCGATAACTGTCGCTTATTTTGACGGCTCTTGATCGGCTTTTCGGTGGTATCGATATTGTTGACGCTGATAGCTGTTTGAGCGATGTTTACGTTGTCTTTCGGTTGTTGGGCGATCTGTGTCGTGACAGTAGTGATGCCGGGAACCGATTCGGGTTGAGAAACAGCGTCTTTGTTGACATTAATGTTGTCGTCGGTTTTGGCGTCCAATACATTGTCTGTATTGACGATATAAGCGTTACACGAATGAGCGGTAGCTATTGACGGGTTAGTCTTCGGCATCAAACCGAACAGTCGTCGGGCGTCTTGACCAATGAGTGCCGTGTGGTTACAATCCTCGACGACATGAAGAGTCAAATAATTCGTTTCATTTCCGATTGTAACCGACACGTGTGAACTACCGATGGTGTAGACGGTGCCGACTAATTGTTTGATGGCTATTGTTTTCGATGGGTCGGGTCGTAGTCCAAGTTTTTGCGCCAATTGTGACGATACAATAGATACGGTGCTGCCGGAGTCGAGAAGCGCTTTGAAATACATACCGTTGACTCGAAGGCCGAAATAATCGAAATCCTTGACGTCATTGGTATTGACTTCAGCTGAGGACAAGTTGATAGTTCGTGTGTTGGTTCCTGATCTGCTATCGGAACCGTTGCGGTTCGAACCAAAGCGTTTGATTGGACACCTAGAGTGCCAGTGATACTTACGGTTGCCGGTTGCCAAACAATACCGACACGGCGGTGAATCGTTTTTCTTACGATATGTATTGCGTTTGACAACCGTTGCGGTGAGAGTCTGTTCACGACTAGTGGTCGATTGTACTGAATTAAATTTTCGATTTGGACGCTTAATATTTAAGGCGACTTCGAACCAATCGTTCGGTGTCTTAATTCTCGAAGCGCCTAATAGCTGCCGATAGCTATCGGGCATACCGTTTGTGAGCATAGCGACGGTGTTGCTATCATTGAGACCGGCCAGTGATAAAAGCCGACGCATATCGTTGTAATATGCGGTGATATCTAATTACGATTAAGTGTACGACGAGTGGCGTCAATCAACGGGTTCGTTGATTTGCGTGTGAACCGGTATATCATGAGTTCGCGGCACCGGTGATACGTAATGGTCTGCCACTGCGGTTCTATCTCTTCGGCCATCCAAGAGAGTGCTTCTCCGGACAGATGACGGGCGATATATATTGAGTCTTTCTTTGTCATCGCTGGCGTCGACGGTGATATATATGCGAAAATATGCGGAACCATTCTTCGATGGTGATGTTGGCGTCGGGACCACTGTACTTGTCACATACCAGACCGATAATGCGACCAATCGGTTGATATGTACGGTGTGCAGCGTATGTGTCATCGTTATTATGTCGAATCATTGCCGATGTTTGCGTATGAGTAACGTCACGAGTAATGCTTTGATTAATCGGTGGTTGCGGCGGTTGGATCTGATTGTCGGAAGTGGACATCCGAGAGACCTGTGCTACGACTGTCTCGACATCGGATTCATTGACCTCGAGATCCTTGACATCGACACCGGTTGGCGGATCATTAACTCGTTTGCGTTGAGAAACACGTGTTTTCGGTGCGCCTACCGCTCGGGTACGGCTGCGGGTGCTGTAGTAGTACGGCATGATTGACACGATTGTTGACGATGACTAACGGTTGAGTAGGTTTATCCTACCGACTGCGCCAGAATGTCGGCCAGTTAGCCGACGATTACGTAAAATAAAACGAAACGGTAATAACAATTAACGTTTATTTTATTAAACATAAAAAACTAATGAAAAAGCGATTACAAAACGTATAGATATATATAGGATATGTCTGTGTCGACATCTGGTCGACAATATATATATATATATATAATTTACATGTATATTATTAATATACTGTAGTAACGATAGTAATGTATTACTGTATTTTATTTATATTAGCAACTTTAACTAAATATAATAATTAAATATTATTATATTATTTATTTTTAACATACTTAATAAATTTAAAAATTAATTTTTATACTAAATACTACTACAGTATTTTAATTTAAATTTTAGTTATTTAACTAAAAAAAATCGATTCAATAATATTGATAGTAATACTAATTTTTAAAAAAAAATGTTGTCATTAATGTTAAACAATAAAATCAAATGTCTAATATATCTATTATGTATAATGGGTTTTACTATACAAACCTATAATATTAGTTCAATTTATTTATCCTATGAAACAATTACCAATGTCAAATACGAGCAACATGTTGATGATGATAATRATAATGTTAATAATAATAATAATAATTATAATAATCAATTAATATTACCAGCAATAACAATGTGTATACAAAAATATTTACTAATAAAATACTATATGCTTGAAAATTGTCAACGTAATAATAATAATAATAATTTAACTATAAAGTGTGAAAATAATATTTACACTAACATTAATACATTGTCAATTAGTAGACAATTAGATAGTTTATTAAATTTTAGACAATGGTTTAGTTGTAAACTATTTCAATTGATATCTAAACAACAATCAGCAACAAATAATACTAAAACATTTAATTATATAGATTGTGCTAATAATAATAATAATAATATAACTTATAAACCTATTTATGAATCATTGAATAATAAAGCTTATTGTTTTACAATATTTGCCAAWTGGGGCAATAATCATAATAAAAATGAGCATGGTAAYATTTAYCRACACAATKCCAATAATTATATAGATAATAACGGTTGGGGTACCAAATATWTGGCYAWACTCAATTTAAATAGATCAYTGATTGATAAATATATAATYGTATTGATGATGCACCCGTACAGGGAACGGGTATATCAWTTATATCAATATAAAAATGTACGTCAAATTGAAATCAATACAAACAGTATCGGATCGATCAGATACMGGGARACWGTATTGGATGATAAAGTTCGGTCATATCGGAGACAATGTTCCGATAGTCAGACAACAACTGGTTTGGAGTGTCTGTTCGAGTGTCAGATTAGTCGTACACTGGATATGACTGGCCAGACACCCAGTTATCTGTTGACATACGATATMCRYAATGATAGCCTGTATTTGACAAATTCAACGTATCGTATGATTGATACAAACYRTTGTSAACRTSAATGTATTGGTCATCGGATTTGTAGACAAYATTTCTATACATTGGAAACGGATATAAAATCTACAAAACTWTTTGATGATAATAAAAAAGCCGAAATTTATTTGGAAGTACCGTCCGAACCGAYCACTGTCTACGAAATATATCCGAAACTATATTTTGAGGAATATTTRTGTCAATTGGCCAGCATTTTGGGCCTATGGTTTGGTTTCAATYTACTATCAATGGGTAATACATTTAATACATTAATTAAACAATTGATTAGAAACTATCGATCATATTGTTTGAATCTGAATTTATTTCAACGAAACAAWCAAATTAATAATAATATTGTTATTAAAGTTTATAATTAATAAAGTCATAACATATAAATATTGATTAAAATTGATATATAAATTATATATTTTTTTGATATTATTAAATATTATATTTTTTTTAAATTATTGAAAATTAATTTGTATTTTTTATGTTAATAATAAAAACAAAGATAATTTTTTTTGAGTKTATTTATAATTAGTAATATAATTAATAATCTAAAATTAATGYWAAATAAAGATTTTATTTWATCAACATTTATYATAAATAATATATATATTTATATATATATATATATCATTATTTGTTTAATTTATGTTATCTAACTATTTTTAAATTGATATTACTATTAGTAATAGTATTAATTAATTAACTATTTATTATTATAAATTAYTTTAACATTATAATTTGGATGATGAAGTTTTGGTGCAAATTTATTTTKAACATAYAATTTTAGATTTAGAAAATTATTATTATTATTATTAWTAAYAACAAATTTGTTGAACAAYTGRCGRCAYAATTTGGTTAACGATATGATTGAAAAYCCRAACCATAGGCTCAATATACTGGCCAATAGGCACAGGTACTCTTGGGCAGACATTTTCGGTTCAATCWKRTAGACAGTAGTSGGTTCATTGGGTACACGCAATAAAATATGATAATAACTTTGATTAACATACGATACGTTAACTATATCGGAGCCAACCGTATAAACATATTGACTACACTCGCGCCTGTRTCGACACTTRTGTTGACACMGGTTYTCAATACTACTGTCCAATCGATACGATTCGTTCAGATAGTATAGACTATCGTTSCSGACATCATAGCTAAGCAAACCGTACGGCACTCGACCMGTCAATTCTAGKGTACGCYYWATCTTACACTCGTACAGACATTGCGGATGTGTTTGGCCATYATCCTGRCATAGACCCTGTTGTTTTTTGTTATTGTCAATCACTACGGTTTCCCGATATTCTAGTTGATACAAACTGTCCGATCGACGGGATTCCCAGACAATAAAATTCCGTATTTGGCTTCTCTGGTACAACGGTTTGCGKCGCCAGTGAAGCTTAATGTGAACGTCTAGTTTGCTGAACACCTGTACGGGTATTAACAGTATAGCCAGATATTTTGAATTTAAACCCGAATTTATTTCCCGATACCGGGTATCCTGTTCAAATAGCCARTCCGATTCRTTAGACCACTGGGCAAACAGTGTCGCACATTGGACATTACCGCTCAGCGACAATTGTATCTTGCTAATTTTTTGACAATTATCWTCYTGGTAATATATTTCCGGCCATTTTAWTTGATTAACAACCAAACATTTTAGCCAATCACCCGGATCAATTAGCAATTGTTKTTGTTGWCGRCCAATTGACTGATTRTTTAGYATGSTTAATATTTTATTGTTACATCTACTAAATTTTTCATCAAATTTATCACATTTACTAATACCGTTTGTCCATGATTTTAGCAACGTTGATTTTAACATACACAATGTCATACTAGGTAATTGAACATGATCGTTTAGCTCATAGATAACATTAGTRGTCGACTCGTAGGATAGGTATAGATAAGTAATCTGGTAGGTCTGAGCTATAAAACCAATGATACATATAATAATAAATAAATAATATAAAATTTTTGTAATTTTATCCGACATTTTTAACTTGGATAATGTTAATGTTAAACGTCAATATTTTATACTGGAGTAAAATGTATATGTTGTGTTAATTTACAGGCCTAAGGTAATTAATTAGCTAATTAGTAATTAATTTTTTAATAAATAGAAAAAATTAATAATTTAATAAATTTTATTAAGTTAAAATATAAAAATCAACAATAATAAATAATATATATATATATTAAAGTGTATTTTATTTATAAAAAACGTTCACAATATATTTTTTTACGAAAGTCATTATTTAATACATATGAAATATTTTTTTCAATAAGTTTACATTTATATTCAAAAATACGTCTATTAAATACTATCCAATGCCAATTAGAAATTCTTGCTTGTTTTGAAGCAAATGTCCAAACATACATTGTTTTGATTTTTACAGTATCATTAAATCGAACAGATTTCATTTTTTAATTTTATTAAATATTTTTATAATTATTTTATCATTTAAAAGTCTGTTACGTATAAAAAAGTTTAATATATTTCTAATACTATAATTTCTTGTTCGAAGTAATAAATAAAATAGTGAATAATAGCCACATGTAGTAGAAAAAATATGTTGTAAAGGTATATGATTAAATATAAATTTGTTACCATTTAATTTTATAAAAGAATAAATTTCTTTATGATAAGGTTTTTTACCAAATGAATCAAAATATTCAATAGGTCCGTTGATTGGAACATAAATTGCTAACCAATGCTCACCAGGTTGTGTTGATTTGTGTGTGTTAACAATAAAAGCACAAGGTTTATTAGTTTTCAAATGAGCTATTTTATCTAATGCTAAAATACCACAAAATTGATTTTTTGTAATTTTATCTTTATTAATAAAACTTAATAAATCAAATGTGTTCATGTTTAATAATCAGTAGTTATATTTCTATTTTCATCAATTTCAATAGTATTATCAAATACAGCATAACAAATTAATTTAATAGCATTAGCTAAATTTTCTGAAAATTTTAAATGAACATTAATATATCCACTTTTAGGTAAATTAATGTATTTGTCTGTAAAGCTAAAATCATTATTTAAATTAAATGCATATAAACATAAACCATTTTTATAATTTTTGACATCAATTGGTGATGGATTATTAACAAAGTTATAACCTAAATTTAACAATAAATCATGATATTCTCTAGAAAATAAATCAGTTGTATAATTTGGTTGATATGGTATTTTTGGTACCATTTCTCCATTAACATTCAAAACTAAATGATTCAAATTAAAATTTTGAAATCTTAATGGATCTCTGTAACTATTTCCTCTATAAGCAGCATCATCAACCATTCCTAATATAATTTTACTAGGCAATTGACCGAGAAATAAATTATCTATATTAAAAGATGATTGTCCTTGTGTCAAATTAATTACTTTAATATTAGGTCGTTTTACTGGATATAGTGCATTAGATATTCTTAATGCTTGTGCGTGTGCATTAAGTAAACTTGGTGTTACCTTTACTTTCCTAGCAAAAATACTCATATCGGTAATTTTTAATAATGGATATTGATCTGCTGTCATTGCAGCCTGTTCTGAAACTGTTGGCCATCTTTCATTTGCTTTAGTAAACTCTAATTTAATAGGTACACCACTAATAAGTAATTTATTTGATGAAAAGATTGGCCCATGTAATTTTCCATAAAATTGCATTGATTTACTAGAATTACATAATGTTACTAAATGTTCATTTGGATTTTCGTAGTTATAAGCTGGTGTCCAAAATGTTGTAACAAATCCTGACGGTGTTACACTTCCATTTGAATAATTTGATTGTTGAGTAACGGCTTCAATAAATGACATATAATTATAATTTTGGGCTGCCTGACTAACTAATGTAGAGCCTAAGTAAATTGCTAGTTGATCAAATGATGTATTTAAAATATAATTTGTTGGGGCAAAATTATTAATTGCCGCTCCGAAGTTTGTCCCATCTCTATTTGTTAGTTTACATGTTAGCATTAAATAAATATTTTTCATATCAATATATTCGTCAGCTGATGCTTGAATTTCAAAATCAATTGTATTTGATTCAAGAACATTTGATTTTGGTCGGTATTCAAGTAATTGTTGACTTTCAATAGCTCCTTGAAATTTAACTTTTTCAAACAAATTTAATTCTTCTTTCAAAATTTCTGTTGCCATTTTTAATTAAAAATATTTAGTTTCCGCGTTTTCTTTCTTTTTATAATTCTTTTTTTCTTTAACTTTTTTAATGGTCGTTTTTTTATTGATTTATTTGAAGAATGTTTTGTTTTAATTAAACGTGTTTTATTAATTAATTTTTTTGTTTTAACACTTTTTGATTTTTGAGGTAAGAAATCAATATTTGATGGCTCGATTTGATTAATACCTTGAATTGGTATTCCAGCGCCTTTTTGATTACTTTTAGCTTGAGCACAATAATAAGAACTATAATCCATTATTTTAAACATGTAAACATATTGATTACTTTTTCATAACTAACTTATAAATGATAATGTGGTCTTATAATTATAGTAGCAAAAATTTTTCCTCTACGAAAAGTTAAAACATTATTTTCTTCATCAGTTATACGTAAATTAATTGAGTTAAATTGATTATATTTTAAAGGAATAAAATTTTTAATATTAAAATCATATTTTATAACTTCATCTTTTTCTGTACAGTTTGTTGGAATTATTCTTAAAATATTAGTTTTTTTATTTTGATAATTTGAATCAATAATTAAATTACAATAAACTATAAAATAATTTAAATTTCTTGTAATACTTAAAGGGCGAATGTCACTTATTATTTCACTTTTTTCACTAATTGATGTTTTCAATATTCCAGATTCATAATCTCTAATATATCTTTTTTGAGATTCAAACTTTTCATATAAATTAAAATTATCAAATAATTCATCTCCTTCTCCAAGATAATAATTTTTAAAACCTAACAATTTTTTTAAATTTTCATTGAAATCAATGTAAAAAACACCTCTTAATAAAAAATATTTTACTTTTTTCTGATTATCTTCTAATGGAAATTTATTGATTGGTTTTCCCATTTCATGGTAATCTTTATCTGATATTATAATATCATCATATAAATTAAACCATTCATTTGTTGGTATATAAAAATAACCATTTTTAATTTTATATAAATTTTTATCTTTATCAAAATCAAATTCTATGTTATTGATTGACCATTGAATTTTTTTAAATAAAACTTTTGGTAAATTTGAAGTTTTTGATGAAGGCATTATATAAACAGTTGGATATTTACTTTGAATATAATATTCGATTTTTGAATTAATTTTATTAATTGTATCTTTTAAATTATCTTTCCAATGATTTTCTTTATTATGTACTATTTGATATTCTTCAGTTATAGTTTCACCAAAAGAATAAGATGGATCAATTTCTACAAGAAATTTAGTTATATTATTTAATTTATCTTGGTCAGTTGTATCAAAGTCATTTTTTATATCTCCATAAAAACTTTCAGGTACCCATTTGAAATGAAAAATTAATTTTAAATTTTCCAAAGGCTTTTTTAATTCAAGTTTTTTTTGGTATAATTAGCTCAGTTAAAGCACATTCTTGAGGTTGTTTAAATGAAATTTGAGGATCATACTCTACTTCAATAATACTTTCATTATTATCATTAGTTAAATAAAAATATTTATCATCATTTTCAAAATTATTCATTTTTATTGAATTTTTAGTAATTCATTAGCATAATATGAACCTCTTATAATAAAATTATTTTTATCTTTTATTTTATATTTATAATAAGGAGATGTAAATAATATCTTATAAATTATAAAAACTTCTTCACTATAATTAGGTATATGGCCTTTCTGAAAAATATTTCTTAATAATTGTAATCTTACAATATCACCAATTTTAAATTTTTGTTTTTCTTGTGATTTATAAATTTTAAATAAATTTCTGTAAACATATTTTTCATTATTTTTTGTAACATCAATTGGTTTATATTTTGTTCTACTATGTATTGTATTATTATAATTATTTATTACATTGTCAAAAATGTTTATAAATTTATTTGTTTTATATTTATACATATATTTAAATAATTTAGATTTTAATGTTTGTATTAATCGTTCAACAACTCTTGCTTTTGCAGTATCTTTTAAAACTAAATGTTTTATTTTTCGCCATTTTAAATATTTTTTAAAATTTTTATTATTAAATTCCCGACCAGCATCTGTTGATAAAATTGTAGGTTTTCTTTTAGTTGACTTAAAAATTTTTAAAAAAGCTGCTTTTACATTTTTAGCTGATTTATTTTTTAATAATTCTGCCCATGCAAATTTAGATAAATTATCAATAATAATTAATATGTATTTATAATTTTTGTTTTCTTTAAATTGTTTAATTTCCATCAAATCGGCTTGCCAATTATGATCAATATATTTAGATACAATAGAATTTCTTTTAAAATTAAGTTTAACTTTGTGATGAACAGTATAGACTTTTTGTTTTAATAACCAATTTTTTATATTAGACTTTGTTATAAACGGTAGTTCATTTTTTACTGAATTATATAAATTATTTATTCCACTATAACTTGAAGATGATTTAATATTATAATAGTGTTTTGATATTATTTTATTAATATTTTTCCCAATTAACATCTTTTAAATTTAATTTTTTAATATTTCGTAAATTATACTTTTTATTAGATTTTATAACTTTTAATTTATCAGAAGAAGTTATTTTTGGACTTATTTTTAATTTTATATTTGATTGTATTTTATCTGAATTATATTTCTGTCGCTTACGTTCAGATGGTGTAGAAATTAATTCTCTTTTATTCCGTCTAAATGGATTTTTTACCAAAACAGGATTAAAATCATCAATAATTTTCGATTTTAGTATTTTGTCAGGTATTTTACTACGTAATCTTTTAGGTTTTTTTACAAAATTTAATACATTATCTGGGACAATATTAGCTGGTAAATTTTCTATTGCATTAGTTACATTAATATAATCTTTTTCTTCTAAATTTTGAAATTTTCTTTTAAAAACTAAAAATCTTCTTAAAGCTTCGGCATATAACTTAGCTTTATCACGTTCATTGTAGTTGCTATTAAGAATTATATAAATTTCTTTATCCAAATTGTTTATTTGTAATAAATTCGGGTCGGTTTGAATTTTTTGTATATTCAAAAATTCATTAGTTTTATTATCATTTGATAAATCTGAACTTACAAGTTTCATTTTTTTAAAACTCATTTTGATTTTAATTTGTTATATAATTTTTTACCTGCATATTGCATTAAATGAGATATTGCTTGCTGAATTAAAATTTTTAAAATAATATTACCACCACTTTGATTTAATATTTTTTTTCGTTTAAATACTGTTGATTTTTTTGATAACTTTATTAAATAGTTTTTGTAAATTTTAAGTTTTTTAAAATCACATGTTTTTAAAGGAATATTTCCATTTAGACAATTTTTAGCTATTTCTGAAATAGCATTTATTGCACATTTATTTGCTTTATTTATTAAATACTTTTTATTTTTTAACGATTTTGCTAAACTTATTTTTTTTAAGTATGGCAAACACTTTAAAACATTATTAAGTTTATTATTTTTTAATGTATACAATTTTTTCATTATCATCAGGAAATATATTAGTTCTAACTCTCATATTATTAGAAGTATTTTGATCAAAGTCTAAAAATAAATAACTAAATGGTTTATTTTTAGTTGCATCTATATAAGACTCGTAAATAAATTTAGGATTTAAACTATCAATTTGATTACTCAATATTTTTACTTGTAGACTTTCTCGTGGGTTAGACATTAATATAATATAAGTTGAATTAGTGGAAATATCACGCATATATTTATTTTTTGGAAATAAATTTTGAATTAATAAAATAACAGTAATATTTTTGTGATGAGATGTCTTAGTAAATAAATCACTTATTAATAAATCATTTCCAATTAAATGCATACTATCATCTATTATTAATAAATTATTTTCATGTTTAGAGAAACTATCAAGGACATTATTATCAATGCTATCAATTTTTTGAATACTTATTCCATGTACTTTATCTAAATTAGGATAACCCTGACCTGAACTATAAATTATTTTATCAAAATAAAATCCAAATAAATCATACATGTTTTCTAGTAATTTTACAACAAATGTTGTTTTTCCAGATCCAGAAGGTCCATAAATTAAAAATCTCCTTGGATGTTTAAAAGATAAATCATAATCATTCATTTTATAATGATGTAATAACCTTGTAAAATTATATATAAATAAAATTTTTTAAAAAATTAGAATTTAGTTATTACAATGGCATTTATTTCTCCAAATTTTGAAAATATAAAAATTATAATTTGTTCAAACGGTTTTAAAGTTGATTGTGAATTTATATTACGTGAAATTGGATATTGTTTTAAAAATATATGTGGTTCAATTCCATTTAATTGTCGAATAAACAAAAATAAAATTGATGTAACTAATCAATTTTTAATTGATTATTTAGAAAATGAAAAACATGGAATAAAATTTAATAAAAAGTTTGACCACGGTTTGTCAACAAGTGAATTTATTTCTGTATTAAAAACATTATATCATACAAATTCTGATAATAATGCCAAATATATTGGTATATGTAAAAACGATGATGGCATTAAAGGTTTGCTTTATAAAGCAGGATTTGGTCAACTAATTGTCGAACTAGAAAATCTTGATATATTTAAATTGTGTGAAAATAAAATTCCATCAGATGCTGAATTAATGATTATTCAATCAAAAGATTTAAATATAAATCCCTGTGTTATACATGATAGACTACTGTCTACCTATAAACCTTTGTGTGCTAAAAATAAAGCTGAGTATCTCTACACTTATTGCAAATCATTAAATGATCAACTTAAAAACCAAATTGACTCAACAGTAACTATACAATAATATGTTATTTGTAAATATGAAGTCAGTGAGAGAAGATCAACCAACTCTTAACAAACTTTATAAATCTGAGTGCACACGTCAAACAGTGTACACTATATTATCTGAAGAATTTGATTATGTATTTGATAGTTTATTAAAAGACGCAGAAAATATTAAATCTTTGTTAGGATCTCAAGCAGTTCGCAGTAAAGCTGAGATCAAAGAAATGTTTATACAATATGGATATCCATTAGAAAATCTTACAGATTTAAAAAATATACTTAACACTTTAAAACATTGGAAAAGTGAAGATGTTTGTGATCACTCAGCAAACGAAGTCGTAACCAAAAATATTGAATTTGGTATAAACGATTTATTTCGTAAGTAAAATTGTGACAAATTAATTATTTTTTACTAATTGGCACAATTTTATTTACAGAAAATACACAAACGGATTAAATAAATTTTTTATTAGAAAAATATATTAAAAAATAAAATGTTTACAGAAAAAATAAATGTATTAAATTATATCAATAAAAATAAATGTATAAATTTATATCGATAAAAATAAATGTATAATATTATATCATTAAAAATAAATGTATAAAATTATATCAATAAAAATATATAAAAATAGATTAATATAAAATAAATGTTAAAACAAAAAAATAATATAGAGTTTATAATAGTATATTAAACTTAGTAAATTATTTCCCTTCACCTTAATTTATAAAATATTTTATAGACAAATAAATGATTAATATAAAAATAACAAATATAATAAGAAATTAATATAACTTTATATATTAGTTGATCCGAAACCTTTATTGCCTCTTTTTGTATCAAATATTGGCCCAACAAATGCAGTTAAATCTTTGTTTTCTATTATAGCAATTTGTGCTATTTTGTCTCCACAAACGTAACCAAAATTATTTATACTGTTATTTATGAGTAATACTAATATTTCACCAGTATAATCAGCATCAATAACGCCAGCGCTTACATCAATACCATTTATGGCTAAAGAACTTCTTGAAAATATTTTTCCAAAACAACTTTGAGGAATTTGAATCTTAACGCCTGTTTTAATTAATTTTCTTTCACCAGGCGCCAATGTACCGATTTCATTACAAAATAAATCAAAACATCCACTGTCTGAGCTAGCCTTGATTGGTAATTTAGCGCCATCTTCCAAGTTAACACGTAGTTGTTTTTCTAATTTGTATTTAAAATTTGTAATTTTAATTATAAATGTTATAATGTTATAATGTTAATTTACCTTTAGGTGCTATACAATATGGTGTATATTTAAAAATATTATTAAGTCCTCTTTCTTCACCATTTTTCAAAGAAGAAATTAAACAGTAACCAATTTTATTATTTTCTAATAATATTTTCCTTTCTATTAAAGATTTATTAGAAACTCCTAGTCGTATATATCTTGTATCAGAATCTACCCAAAAAAATTTACAAAATAATTTTATGTTATCAAAATCTAAATTTGGCATTAATTCTCCAAATGTATATGATGGATAATTGCGATCATTTTTAATATTTATAACAAGTCTATGATAAGGCTCAATTATATAAGTTTCGAGTGGTATTATATTTAATATTCCAAAACAGACAAGTTTTAGCATTTCAAATGTTTTTATTGTAACATTAGGAACGTTACATTTTTTATTAGTTTGAATAACTGTAGATCTTAATTGCTTATTGAAAGTTGTGTTATATGTAGTTGAATTGTTGCAATCAACACGAATAAAACCATTTATTTTTTTGTTTACAGTTGGAGACTCAACAGCTAAAGTTTCAGTACTATCAATTTTATTATTATCTTCAATTTTATTATTATCTTCAATTTTATTATTATCTTCAATTTTATTATCTTCAATTTTATTATTATCTTCAATTTTATTATTATCTTCAATTTTATTATTATCTTCAATTATATTATTATCAAGAATTTTATTATCATCAGTTGTAGTAACTTCTAAGTCATTAACATTTTTATTTTCTGTTTCAATTATTTTTGATTTTTCTAAAAAAAATAAATATATATAATTTATAGTTTATAATACCCAAACGGGAAAGTACTGATTCCGTCATTTAATAAATATGATTTGTCATCAAATGGGTGCATTACAAATTTATTTAATTTTAAAGTTTTCAATATATGATTTTTTGATTGAATTCTATTCATTTTTGTATTATAATACATTTCATTAAATAAAACGTTATGATAAGTATCATGTGATAAATTATTATTTATAATAGATTTATTTATTCCTTTAGCAACTTTTTTATTAAGTTTATCATTATATTTTATTGAATAGAGTTTACTTTTTAATCCAATAAATTCATTTACTATCATTTCACCATATTCTGATTTTAAATAACCAATTAATTTTTTATTTTTTTCATTATATAAAAAATGATTTTTAGAAAAATTAGAAAAATCCATTATAGGATAAAAATCATTTTGTAAATCATGGTAAATGTCTTTAGTTTTAATTTCATAAACCAACGAATCTGTATCAGTATACAATAATTGTATGTTATTTTTATAATGAGCTTTAAATAAGTTATAATGTAATGAATACATATAAGCTTTAGATAATTCTAAGACTGTAAATCCAATACTAATTGGCTTATCTAAATTAATATTTATTTTTTTCATTTTTATTAAAGATACATTAGATGATAAAATATGAAAAGTTTCATAGTTGATTTTTTGAACACATTTTTCAGCTTGTTTATAATTTAATGCTAATTTAATATCCATATGTTTTCGTTTATCTTCAATGCTTTTTCCAAAAACTGAATTATTCATTAGTTTATATAAATCTCTTTCAAAATCGTTATTTGCATTTTTTCTCAAATTAGTGTTTAACAAAATATATGATTTTAAAAAATTTTCTTGTATAAATTCAATACCTCTATGTATTTTACTAATTTTTAATCCTAAATTTAAGTATAATTTTAAGTTTTTAAAATGTAAAATGTAATTTTTTTTATCATATAAAGTTAACATCAATTTATCTGTAGCAGTACGTTTATAACCATATTTTTTTAATTTTTCTAACATTTTTAATTGATAACTACTTAAAATATCTGTAGGAATTTTCATTTTTTCGGGAGCTAAAGGATAATCTTTTTGATAATCATGTAAATTGTTAGGATAAATTAAATCACATTCTATAATGTATCCTTTTTCTGAATTTGTATCAATTTGTTGCCAATTAATATTATTTAATATTTCGGTAGAAACCCATTTAAAATTTTTCAAAGGTAATTTTTCGCTTAAACTTTTGCCATACAAGTTATTGACATCAAAATGCATTAAAAAAATGTCTGTTTTATTACTATCATAATTTTTACAATATTTATTATTAGCAATTGCATATCTTTTCATTGTATTACAAATTCCACCTCTAATTCCTTTCTCTATAAACATATACATATTAACATCTGACATTAACTCAATTTCTACTTTAGTATATTTCAATGCTGCAGTCCAAGCTAAGCCTGGAATACTATAAAAATGTGAAGCTTCTAATTTATATGTATCATATATTGTATTTCTAAATGTCTGAAATACATCTGCAAGTAAACAAGTATCTAACAAACAATAAAAATTTTGATAGTCTCCTAATGTTTTTATATTTAATAAATTCCATACTTT
This sequence comes from Oppia nitens, assembly GCF_028296485.1. Taxonomy (NCBI): domain Eukaryota; kingdom Metazoa; phylum Arthropoda; class Arachnida; order Sarcoptiformes; family Oppiidae; genus Oppia; species Oppia nitens. The sequence goes on along the minus strand of NW_026533194.1, from coordinate 1,536,537 downwards.
TTTGGCAAAATTATACTCATCAATATTTATTGTTGTATTTGATAAACTAGAATAAAATGCTTCAATTGGAGGCAAACTATTATCATTAAATTTATTCCATGAATCCATATACTCATATGGAAAAACTCCTTTTTTAAATAGTATATCAATATTATCTTTATTTATTAAATATTTTTTAAATACTTTACTTGTTATTTCAAATTTATTTCCAGAATTTTTTAAATTATTAACTAATTTATCTAAACTTTCGCTTAAAAATTGGTATGAATCTAGTACCTGAATATTATCAATACTAAAGGCAATAAATTTTTCAAAACTTTGAGGTATTATAGTGCATTTTTAAAATATTGTGAATTTAAGCTTGAAATAATAAAATGGGAATCATAATTTTTTAAATTATGAAGAAAAAGAGGAATTTTTTTAGGTACTTGGTACCTTAAGTTGCATAAATTATGAGCAGCACCTCTATATATTCCAGTTAAATGGTCATGGTCATATACTTTATCATTATTTAATAAATTATTACATAAATGACACACAGTAGCTTTTATATGATTTTTAAGTTGAAAATCATTTATTTTAATATTATTAAAATTGCATAATTCACCACTTATTCTTGAATAAATTAAATAAAGTGTTTCGATAAAATTACTTAAACAATTAATTCCACGATATGACTTATTATAAAAAACATCATTATCATTTTTTATTACAATTATGGAATATCCTGAAGCAACGTGGTTATGTGTCTGAAACGTTTTATTATTAATTTTTTTGTTGTCTTTTACTAATAACGATTCAAAATCTGCAAATATAACATATGGTACTTTATACATGTATTCAATTTTTTCAAATTTCATTATTTTATCTTTAGGCATAGATACTTTAGTTGGATTAAAATGTTGACAGTTTTTATAATGTAAATGTAATGATTTTTTATTACGATAGCCAGTCATACAATTTTCACAAAAATGGTGACAATTTGAACTATAACTCCCACAAATTGCGTTAAAATTTTTAATAAAATAATAATGATTTTTGTAATATAATAATTTAATTGTATGTTTAGCAGTTTTTTTCGATATATATAATGGTACTATTGAAAACTCATTAATTATTTTTTCATATCCATAAATATTTATTCTTATATTAAGATGTTTATTATTAGTTTCAAATTTCTTTATTTGTCTTATCAACTGGAAATATTATATTATTTAAATTTAGATATTTTATAAATGGTAAAATTTGAGGTAACTGTTCTATACGATGACGTTTTTTATCATTAAATTTATAATAATTATTAGCAATATATGCAAGTATACAATATAAAAAGCATTTATCATCATTTGACTTAATCGAAATTATTGCATGTTTATTTAATAATTGTTTAGGTAATATATTATTAATACAACCACCTCTAAGTGGTTTATAATTTGCAATTCTTATATCCATTCTATCAATTTCACTAATTGTCCAACCTGAACCAATTGCTTCAAAATTAGTTATTTTATTATCCATATAATCAGCAATTTTATTGATTATGTATTTAATATTTGTGTATTTATTTACGATGTAGTTTTCACTAATAAAATAAGAAATTGTATATATTTTTAGTCCGTTAACTTCTTTAAAAAAAGTAGCTTGAATGCAAATTTGTATTTTTATAGATGATAAAGAATTTAATATAAATATTATTAATTTATTTATATCACCAAAATAATGCATAAAAAAATCGACTGCTGTTTTAAAATCTATTTCAGGGTACATTTCATATTGCATCAAAAAATTTTTAAATGCATGTCTAGTTAAATGAAATTTTGATTCTATGGGCAGTGTTGGCATTTTAAATTTTCCAAAACCAATTTGTTGATTTTCATTAATTTTGTGTTTAAGAAATGTTGATAATTTTTTAAATTTCTTATTACAATAATAACATTTAGTTGGAAAAAATAATTTTAAACAAGTTATATAATGAGTTTTGAGATCCAGAAAAGTTGTAAACTTTAAAAAGCAGTAGTCGCATGTATAATTATTTATTATTTTTTTATGATTTTTTCTCAGATGTTGTATATATAAACGATGACAATCTAATTGTAGTCCACATATTTCACATATAGGGAACGAGTTAAATATAGTATCCATATTATCTGCTTAATAATGAATAAAATTAATATTTTATTATTTTTTCAACTTATAACAATTATATTAATTTTTATAAGTTTATATAAAATTACTAAGACAACTGATTCCAATCAAATAATAGATTATGATTTAAAAAATCAATTTGATAACTGCTATTTGACACTACATAATTTTGTATCGTTTAACACAACATTTAAATATAATAAAACTGATTTAATTGTTGATAATCAAATAAAAAATAATAAAAAAAACTTTTATACATATATTTCATATTATTCAAAACCATATTTAATCGAAATGGTTAAAAATTCTACTCAAAATTGTTTATGTTGTGAATAAAAAAATATTTTAAAAAATAAAATATATATTTATTGTTATATAAAAATATTACAAAAATTTAAAGAACAGTAAGTTAATATATAGTATATTTAAAAATACATTAGATATATAAAAATCCCATTAGTATATAATATATATATATATAAAAATCCCATTACCATATCATATATATATATAAAATTGTTTTTTATTAATATTTATTTTAAATTTATGATGGTGTAAAAGCAGCATGATTTTTATCGGCCAATGTTAAAGTTTTCAAAGTTTCATCAGTCATCACATAACTATAATCTCTATCAGAACCAAAAGCCATATTAAAATCATTGATAGTAAATTTGGGTAAAATTCGTAAGTAAATATCTTCAACTTTTATACAATTTTTTAATATATATTCGATATATCTATCAACAAAATACCAATCATTTTCTGGAATTTGAATTTTATTAACAGATTTGTAAGCAATATCGTAAAGTGCCCAAATTTGAGTTATTACTCCAGGGTAAAACATTAGATGTTGGGGAATAATTTTATGAATTTTGTTTGTCAGTCCAATAATGTATAGAGTTAAGTTAATAATAACAAAATGCATCGATAGTTGATTAGGATCTTTAATTCTCTTGGCTTCATTTTTATTACAATTTAGAATATGATCAATAGCATCAATAGCTTTAATAGCATCGCTATCGCATATTGGACATGTTAGGCGCAAAATTCTTCTATTAATGTATGGCAAAGGACCTTTAAAAATAAAAATAATTATTAATATATTATCAATACTTTTACATACAAACAAACAACAAATAATTAATATATTTTTTTAAAATACTAGAAATAATAAAAATAATTAATTAATATATAATTTTTTAAATTTTATTTATTTTATTTATAAATATATCGGGTATGTAATTAATATCTTGAAATTTTTTTAAAATAATATAATTTCTTATAAAATTTTTTTTTTAAATTTTTTATTTTAATTTAATTGTAAATTATTTTTTATAATATTAAAACTTATATTAAAAATAATTTGAGTATCTAGTTTAATGACTTTTCGGTCAAAATTATGAATAAATAGTTTGATTATTATATAATATATATAAATATAAATTTTTATTAAATAAATGTATTTTTTGTTTATTTGCTATTGTTTTAGTTTAAGTTCTATTGAGACATTTATATTAATTAATATTTTAATTGGATTATATAAATAGTTATTAATTTATACAATTATTAATATGATTGTAATTATAAATTATTATACTAAATAATAGTATACTATATATCAGTCACAGGATTTTTCACACTTATATGTTATTTTATTTGTTTTAATTTTATTTATAACTTAACATAAATAATTAAAATAACACAAAAAAATTGTGATCGCCATTTCAAACACTACATTGAATATAAATTTAATTAATTATAAATTAGTTTTATTTTATTTTAATAAATGTAAATAAAATATTACAACAAATGATTGCAATTTATTAAAAACTACAATTATTACAATAAATGTGTAAAAAATTATGTGTAATAAAAGTGATAACAATTTAAATCATTTATTTATTAATTAAATAGTATTTAATTTATATTTAAATGTATTAAATTGCAATTATTGAAAAGAAATTATTGAAAATTTAGAAAATGGCGGCTAAAGTACACAAATAAGTTTTATGGAATTATAATTCAATATAATAATTTATTTGAGTTATTTTATATAATATATATATAAAGTTTATTTTGTCATACTGAAACATTTGATTTTAATTAATTTTTAGTTTGGATTAGGAGTTCGTATAGATTTGCTTTCTAGCATTCTCAACTGGTTTTATATGAAATTTTTTTGTGTGAAGTTTATTAAATAAAATTATTTTTTTGGTGCGAATTGATATCCGGGCACTGATATATATATAATTAAAACAGTAAATACTAAATAAATTAATAAAAAATGCTTTATATTTATTTTTTTAAATTTATTTATATTTAATTATATATATATATATAGCGCGGTTTTATATCCGGTCTTTGATATATATATATAATATTTTTATAATATAATTAAATGTAGAAAACAATCTATTGTTTGAATGTATGGCAACAGTGATGATCTAAACTATACTATTGACCCAATAATTGTCGTCAATTTCTTTCATTTTTTTTATTTATTCAAACATTTGTTTTTTATTTGAAATCAAATCTCTGTTGTTTATTAAATAAATATTTTTTATAAAAATAATTGTATAAAAATAAATAATAATTAAATGTTGACTATATTTAGTAATGTTTGTCAACAGTTATATACAGTCATACGTATTGATCGCTAATGTAGTGAATGTTGTGACCGATATAAACAACAAACAATTTGATTGGACTATACATACAATAGTATACAATAGTCTTCAATACTTGACTACTGTATATGTAATGCAATATAAGTTTCTATATTTATCTGTCTTTACTATTCATAGCATTTCATACATTAAATTGTTTTTCAAATATTCATTACATTTCATAGGAATGTCTTATCAAACACTCATTTGACACAACAGTGCAAACAAATTGAACGCAAACTCAATATACACTTAAAATCACACAAATAGTAGACTAAAAATATATAATTAATACATTGAATTGAATACAATTTTTTTCATTGTTTTTTTTATTTACTAAATTTTTTAAAATTATTACATTTGATACTAAATAGATGGCACTATTAGTGATCATAGGAGTAAACTTAAAATGTAATATTAGTTTTGTTACAATCATATAATCACATGTCAAACAAGTTTACGTTAAAATCAAAATTTATTTGACGGCTACTGCTAGTAGCTAATGCCGTTTAGCATATATGGGTAAATATTTAGTAAAAATTTTATTTATTTTGTATGTATATAAATATAATATAAATCTAAATAAATGTTTTTGAAAATAAAAAATGTGATAATATATTTAATTAATGTTATATTTATACTATTATATTAAAATTATTTTTATAATAAGTATTATTTGAGGTTCAGTTCACATWCGACAGTATAAARATTTAATATGTAAGTTTTTATTAAAAAAATTAYAAATAATTATAAATTAAATATAATATTTTTAATAATAATWATATATTTTCTTTTAAATTAATWAATATATTTAATTRAATATTTATAACATTAMATAAWATAAAATATATATATATATATATATAAATTTAATTATTACAGGGTTGATAAAATACAATATAAAAAATAAATTGATACAAAAATAAATGTTAAAAAATTAAATATTTCAAATAGTATAGGGTTGTAAAAATACAATTTTTGATATAATAAAAATTATTAATAAGTAATTATAAGTATAAAATTGTTACAAAAAATGAATTTAAAAAACAAATTAACCAAATTAAACAAATTAAAAAATTAAAAAATTAAAAAATTAAAAAATTAAACAAATTAAACAAATTAAACAAATTAAACAAATTAAACAAATTAATTATATCATATTAATTAATTAAATCAAATCAATTAAATCAAATCAATTAAATCAAATCAATTAAATCAAATCAATTAAATCAAATCAATTAAATCAAATCAATTAAATCAAATCAAATCAATTAAATCAAATCAATTAAATCAAATCAAAAAATAATTCAAACTAATTAGATAAATCAAATTAATTAATTGATTTATTATTTAATTATTTTGATAATTTTTTTAACTCATTTTTTGATAATTTTTGACATTCATCGCCATATTTTTTTGCCAAAAATCCTAGTACTTTAATTGCATGTTTTATTTTACCCACTTCAAAGCGGTATGAGTAGATTGGAATCAGATTTCCCGTAGTTGGGTGCCGTTTAAAAGAATAAAATACGACCTTACCTCCCTCAGTTAAGGCTTGTCCAAAATAATCTGTTTTAAATATATTTAAATAATTATAGTTAATTAATTACAAGAATTAAAATAATTATATTAGATTTTAATTAATAAATTACCGGAACGACATTTGTGAAGCAATTTATCCTTTTCTCCTTGAAAGCCAGTATTATCGACAATAGCATACCCTTCATTGTCATCAACTTTAGATTTTTTAGCAGTTTTGGATGTACTACCTTTAGAGGGAGTAGAAGTATTTTTTTGTCGTTTGTTTGTTTGCTTAGGGACTACCAAAGATATAGGTTCATCACCTGAAACACTGGCTCCGGACTCGTCTGTATCGGATACTTCCAACGCTTCAATATCCAAGAAATCTTTAGCATTTGTAGACATTTTATAACAGTACTTTAGCAAAAACTTTCAGAAAAAGTAAGTAACAGTAAGTAACAAATTAGAGATAAAGTTAATCTCAAAAATTGTTTGAATGATTTTTAGTGAAAGTGTCTGTTGCTTATATATGATTTTGCTGTATAATAATTCTATACTAATAGAAATTATGCCAAATAACATATAAATTATATTTTAAAACAAATATAATAACCATAAATGGAAATAATTATTTCAGTTATTTAATACTAAAAAATATATTTTTAAAGTAATAATATGTTAACTTTTATTTACTATATATTATGTTTAATATAACAATAATAATTGTTTATATATATTTATAATTTTAATGATTGTTTTTTTCACAACCTTATAATAAATTACAATTTTTTTTGTTTATAATTTAGATCTAACAATAATTATTGTTTGACATATTTATAATTTTTATTATTGTTATTTCACAACCTTATAATAATTTACAAATATTTTTGTTTAAAATAATTAATTTTGTATTTTTATTAGAATTGTTTATATTAATTTTCACATGTTTTTGATAATCTTATTGTATTTTATTAACTAATTTAATTTAAAAATAAGTTGATTTATTGCTAATTACATTATATTTTTATACAATTTTTAACATGTATTTAAAATACAAGTACTTTTTTATTATTTATTTATTTTTATAGTACTATTTGTTTATTTAAAAATACTTTTTATATAACTGCTACATTGTTAGTTTATATTAATTAATTATTTATTATTCAATTTACAAAATTTTTAACACATATATAATATTTATAATATTAATATATATGTGTTATAAAAATTATTTTTATTTCTAATTATAAAAATTATTTTTAAATATCTAAAAGATTATTCATTTGTATTTTAATATTAATATGGATAAGACACAGTTTTTGCACAATGAGAGAGATTATATGTGCAAAATTTGCAAACATTATAGCATTTCATTTAATTTAATATTAAAACATTTAAAAATCAATCATGATTTAATAGTTGAACCATTTTATGCTAATAATGGTACTTACCGTCCATATATTACTATTTTTAGACGAACACAACAAAAATAAGTAAGTAAAAAAAATTTAAATTTTTTTAATTAATTAATTAATTACTAATTAGCTAATTAATTACCTTAGGCCTGTAAATTAACACAACATGTATAAATAAAAATAAATTTTTTTTTTATATATACAAAAAATTGATTTATATTATTATAATTATTATTATTTACATAGCTAGCAAATTAAATAGAAAATTTATTGCATTTATTTATATTTAATTTTTATGATCAATGTTACTTAGACTAAAATTATGTAATATAATTTTGTAAACATTTTATTTACATTTAGCATTTGATATGTCAATATAACTTACATTTTTAGATTTTAATATGCACTTAAAAATATTATTTTTTTGCTTTTTAATATATTATGATTTATTGTATATTATTACTTAGATATTTGTTTTAATAATAATTAAGATTTAAATTATTTATTAAATTATTTAAATTTTAACGATAATTAAATTATTTATTAAATTATTTAAATCTAACTATTTTAAAAAACAATAAAATAAGATTAGTGTTAAATATAATATAACTAAAATACATTATTTATTTTGTATTATTATTATTATTATTATAAATTACTTTAACTTTATAAATAGGATTAGTATTATTAGTATTTATAATAAATTTTGGTACTAATATATTTTGAACATATAATTTGAAATTTTGAAATGTATTATTAATCAGAAATTTGTTGAACAATTGTCTCAACAATTTTGATAACGATATCAATGAAAACCCAAACCATAGGCTCAATATGCTGGCCAATAGGCACAGGTACTCATCGATAGACATTTTCGGATTAATTTCATAGACAGTAGTSGGYTCAGTGGGCACACGTAAGATAATATGATAGTAATYTKGATTATCAAACGATGCATTMATTGTTTTATAACCGACTGAATAGACACGTTGACGACAYTGGTGYTGGTGTCGACACKYGTGTTGACACCCGTCCWCTAAACTACTGTCCATACGATACGAATCATTCAGATAGTAKAGACTATCRTTKAGGATATCATAGCTAAGCAAACGATACGGTAGTCGACCCGTCCTATCCAACGTACGCCTAATCTGACACTCGTATAGACATTGGGTATGTGTTGTTTGGTCATCATCTAGACATAGACCTTGRTACATTTTTGTATAGTCAACTACCATTGTTTCCCGATATTCAATATGAAACAATTTGTCCGGATTAGGTGTTTCCAAATTCAATGAACTCCTGTGTGTATTTTCATGGTATATACGCTGCCGGCGCCAGTGTAGCATAATTTTTACATTTAGTCTATTGACTAACCTAACCGGCAGTAATAGTATAGCCAAATATCTGGAACTAATACCACGATTTGATTCACGATAACGTATATCCTGCCAATAACGGCCATCCGATTCATTAGCCGACTGTCCAAACAGTGTCAAACATTGACTAACCCCACTAATTGATAATTGTATCTGGCTAATTTCATGACAATTTGTTTCATTATAGAAATTCAATGATTTAGATAGTCGATTAACTATTGAACATCTAAGCCATTGACCTGGATCAATTAGCAATCGATATTGTTGRCCAATAGACTGATTGTTTAGCCTATTAAATAKCCTACGATAACAATCAAGTTTATTACTACCAAGATCATCGCAGTTACTATTGCTATTGTTTGTCAATGATTTTTGCAATAACTGTGATTTTAGCATACACAATGTTAGGGCAGGTAATTGAACATGATCGTTTAGTTTATAGATAACATTAGTAGTCGACTCGTACAGTAGGTATAGATAACTGATTTTGTAGGTCTGGGCAATAAATCCGATAATACATAGAATAATAAATGAAAAATAAATAATTTTTTTAATTTTATCGGCCATTTTTTGCTATTATTTTAACTAAATTATATATATATATTTATAATAAATGTTTATAAATATTAAAAAAAACTATTAATTGAATAAATAGTGTTTACAATATTTTTATTTARTAATACATATWTATTGCAATTTAGTTGAAATAAATGTTATCACTATTGTGTATGCAATGGTGGTAATATTTATTGATTTTATTCAAAAAATATTATTAAAAATACTGTATAGTAATAGTTGTACTATATATAGTATTACATTATAATATTAATAATAATTTACATACAATAATACAAACATAAAATTACTTATTTTTATTTTTTTAACGGAATAATAAAATATAGTAAAAAATAATATTTAGCAAAATAGTCATACATTTAATTATAATTTATTTTATCAATATTAATTTATAGTATTTATTAATAATTATTTACATATAWAATTTTAATATTATATAAAGTATACTAATGTTAAGTTAACTAATTATTATGCATATTTACGTGTATAATATTTATATATAAAGTATATTTAAAGTACAAATATAAATMAATATATTTCAATATTATACTATTTTATTAATTATGAAAATTTAKTAATAATGAAAAATATAATAAAATAAATTATATATTATTTRAWATTATAATAAAATATAATCGTTAATGTTAATAWTTTTCAAATGTTATATAAAACTTATAAAGACTATAAAARATAATTAAAAATATTTTGTTTAACATATAATAMTTATGTAAATTAAATTTTAGATAAAATATATGTAATATTAGATAATAATTATTTTATGATAATATATATCGTAATAATAATAAATGTTATGCCATAATAATAATCTTTTAATAATAAAAATATGAAATAATTTTCACTATTATGTTTWTWAATAAAAACAATTAGTATAATAGAAAAATATTAGTTGAAATAAATATCATATTTATTAATTAAAATGAATTTTAATAAATATTTATAGTATAGTATAGACTAAAATGTTTTACATATATTTTTTTAGTTGTTTTATAGATTTGTGTTACAGTATTATATAATATATAAATTTTATATATTCAATAATATCTAATATAACAAACTTATGAATTGAAAGTTTTAGTTAGAAACTAATTATAAATTTAATTAATAAACATTTTTAAGATTAAAAGTGTCGTATTATAATTATAAATTGTATTTAAACATTATAAGATATATATTGATAAATAAAATATTATAACTACAATTTATAGTAAATCATGTTAAGAAAYATCAATTATGTAAAACATTTCATACATATTGTATGTCTAATTGGACTAATTTATCAATCAGTTAATATAACACAACTATATCTATCTAATGAAACGATAACAAGTGTTAACTATGAGATCGGGATACAGTAACACTGCCAGCCATAACAGTATTTATCAATAAATTTAAACTATTAAAACCTAAGTTARACAACAAAAACAAATAGATGATTGTCATGGAAATACTAGTTAATTCATGTRAWTTTATTAGACATAAATTTAATACATTATCAGTTGGCCAGCAATATGATTCACTAATTAGTCGACATCAATGGTCTAAATGTAATCTGGTTGCTAAATCATTGACACCATTTGATAATAATTGCGATAATTATACAMWWGTCTATGAATCAATGTTTGGCTATACATATCCAGTTTATTGTTAACTATGTTTGCCCAATGGATGGATGATTATAATGATATTAATAATATTAATAACAATAGTAGAAGCACTGGTAGTTATGATAGTAGTAGTGATCTAACTGCACAATCGTCTAGCAACTATAGTCGACGTACAGGTGCAGGGGCCACCTATTTGGCCCAATTTCTTATTAATACTACTTATTTCAGTAATAGGTTACAAATTTTTCTGTCAATGCACTGGCAATGGGAACGAGTCTATCATTTTTATCAATTTACAAATTTACAATTAATTAAAATAACCAAACAGTACCCGACGTATATCAGATACCGGGAAAGCATATTAGATGATAAGGTTAGGTCAGCTAATGGACAGTGCTATCAAAGCCAGACACGTAAGGAGTGTCATCTGGACTGTCTGATTAAGTCAACTATTAGATCAACGGGTCGGACACCGGGATCATTCAACACATATGATGTCCATAATTATAGTTTATTTTTTAGCAAAAATCTGAACAATACTATCGATGAGATATGTAATCAGTTATGTCGGGAACGTCGGGTTTGTCGACAACATTACTATTCATTTAGTTCACACGCAGAACATATAGCTTTAGTACCAAACGATACATCTATGATARTTATTGAGGTACCGTCCGAACCGACCACTGTCTACGARATATATCCGAAACTATATCCCGAAGAATATTTGTGTCTATTATCAAGTATTTTCGGTCTATGGTTTGGTTTCAATATACTATGGATGGGTAATCTATTCAATGATATAGTAATTAAAAAATGGATTCATAATTGCTATAATAAATATTTGACATTAAATTTWTTTCAACGAAACAATAAAATTACTACTAATAATAGTAGTAATAATATTGTTTTGAAAATTAAAAATTTACATATTAGACATTAGGTTTTTTTTTGTGTTATCAGTTAATAATCAGTATTATSATTAATTTTTGTTTGTTTGTTTAATTAWTAAAAAATTATTTTTTATTTTATATTTATCACTACTATTTTATATAAATTATTAATAATATTATAGATATTTTATTTTTATTTTCTAATATAAATTTATAGATATATTKGTATAGATATTATTTGTTGTTGTTTTTAGCAATATTTGAAATTTATTTTTAATTGTATTTTTTTAATTAAGTAATAATATCTTAAATAATTTTTTTTRWAATATTTKCATAGTAATARTATTATATATTTATTGTAAACCTAATTATGCAAGTTTAATAAAAAAAATATAATGATAACACAAATAAATTTATAATATCAAYAATYATATCTTTAATATTATTAAATTAAATATCATGTATTTTAAAAAAAATATTTTAAAATTAATAATGCAAATTTTTGTTATTATAAAACACCATTATAAATTAAGTTTTTAAAACATGTAAAYACTATACTATAYATTAGTACTWTTGTATTTTTTAAAAACATATTAATATTTATTATTTGTTTATTGTTTATTGTTAAAAAAAAWTTTTAATTAATATTTTAGATATTAAATCTATTATCAAATAWAGAATAATTATTCAAAAATATAATATATATATTATAATATATTAATGTATATATGTTATGATAAATATTATGATAAATTTAACTGTATTTTATCTAAAGAATAATCAATAAAAATTATGTTTTATAAAACTATTACTATAATACTATAAAATATATTTTAATTAAAATTTGATTATTAAAATATTAATTGATTTTTTAGATTTATTAATATACAGAAATTAATATACATGTTTAAAAATTTTATTAAACTTATTTTTTAAAAATATATTTTAGTATTACAGTATACTGTAGCTTTAATAACTAACGCTTGATTTATGTAATAGTTAATACAGTATAATACAGCTGTACTATAATATTTATTACTTATACATTAAAAAAGTCTAAATACTGTAATTATTTTATAAATTGTTAGTAAATTATTATTTAAAAAAATATTATTAAATTTTAAGAATATTTATAGTTTTGAAAACATGTTACTCAATAAAATTTACTTTTATTTACTAATAATGTTTAGAAAAATCAATTATGCAAAATATCTCATACAATTTGTATGTCTAATTGGATTAATTGTTCAGACAATTAATATAACACAACTATACTTATCCAATGATACGACAACAAGTGTTAACTATGAGCTCCGGGATACAGTAACACTACCTGCCCTAACAGTATGTTTGCATAAATATAGGCTACTAAAACCTAGTATTAAAAATCAATTGGATAATTGTCGTCTTAAAAATCGTCGTAAATGTAATTTTACGCAATTATTTAATTTGCAATCAGTTGGCCAACAATATGATTCACTATTAGATAGACATTTATGGTCTAAATGTACTATTGTTTCAAAATCGTTGACTAATTTAGATAATAATTGCGAAAATTATACAACAATTTACGAGTCTATATTTGGCAATAGTTATCCATATTATTGTCTGACTATGTTTGCCCAATGGGTCGATGATATAGATATTAGCAGCACTGGTACTTATGACACTAGTAGTAGTGACCTAACTGTTCAAACAGTTAGCAATTATAGTAGACGTAAGGGTGCTGCAGCTAAATGGTTGGCCCAATTTCATTTGAATACCACATATTTTAATCCTAATCTACAATTATTAGTATCAATGCACTGGCAATGGCAACGTTTCTATCAAATGTATCAATTTCGTAATCTACATATATTTAAAATACCGAAAAAATCGGTTACATTTATCCGATATCGGGAAACCATTTTGGATGATAAGTTGAGGACAATCAACGGACAGTGCTATCAGCGGCAAACACCTGTAGAGTGTCACCTGAATTGTGAGATTAGGCAAACCCTGATGGCTACGGGTCGGACACCGGGACTATTGAATACATATGATGTCCGTAATCGTAGTCTATATTTTATTAACGATTATAATACTAGTATTGATAAACAATGCAAACAGTTATGTCTGGATTATCGGGTTTGTCGACAACATTACTATTCGTATAATTCGTATACCGAAGAACTATCGGTTGTACCGAACGATACGTTTATGATATATCTTGAGGTACCGCCCGAACCGACCACTGTCTACGAGGTTTACCCGAAACTATATCCCGATGAATATCTATGTCTATTATCAAGTATTTTTGGTCTATGGTTTGGTTTCAATATACTATGGATGGGTAATACTATCAATGAATTAATGAAATCATTTATTAGAAATTATTTGAAAAAATATTTTACTTTAATCTTCTATCGACTAAACAATAAAGTTAATAATAATTATAATAATAAAACTACTAATAAAGTTAGTAATAATATTATTTTTAATATAAAATTAAAAAATTTTCATATTAGAAATATTACTAACTTAAAAGTTATAAATAATTGAACACATTATTTTACATTAGTTTATATATTTATAATTAAATTATAACTTAATGTTTGTAATTAACATATGAGGGATATTTTATTATTAACTATAAGTACTTAACTGTATTAATAAAAACATAATATATTATACACTACACTACACTACACTACACTATACTACACTACAATATAAATTTTTTGATTACACCCACTGGGATATGAATTTTTATGATTAAAAAATAATTAAAAAAGTAAACTATATATTAAATATTAAAGTAAACTATGTATATATATTAAATTTAAATATAATAAAATATCTTTATATATCATAGCATTAAAATATGCTAAGAAAAAATTAATACCTAACAATAATTATTTTTATTAGCTATTATACATGTATTATATAATAATATTTATAATTATAAATATGTTTTATTTGATAGATTTATTTTTTATGTAATAATAAAATAAATTCAATTTAGATTTTCACTTAATTGCATTGTTATTATAATTTTACACAACATATATATATACTGTATATTGTATAAAATTTTATAATGACATTAAAAATCAACAATGTAAAATATCTTATACATATTTTATGTCTAATTGGATTAATTTACTATTTTAGTATACTTTTATACTAAATATCTTTGTATATTTTACAAATTACTTACTAATTTAATTTTTAATAAAAATTGATTAATAAAGTAACTTGATAATTGTTGTCGGAATTTTAATCTTAAGATTAAAAACTTAATTAATATATTAAATGTAAAATTTAATTATTAAAGATTTAATAATTAACCTATAGACTGTATAAATAATATTTTTTATAATTATTAAATTATTTATTATTTAATAATGTACTATACAAATTTTTATTATATAACATAAACTTATATTAAAAAAAATAATTATAATATATATTAAAATAAAAATATTAATTGCTTTTTTAATTGTAAAATAAATCTTAATTATTATGATTGTTATTACATCTAATTTGAATAATAATTAAGTAGATTATATTTACATATAATTTGTATTACTATTATAATGTTAATTATTAATATTATATCATAATGTAAAGTATTTTTGATTTAATTAATTTTCTATACTTTATATTAAATATAATAATATTTTAATAAATTATTATTATTATGCTATAAGACAATTAGTATAATAGAAATATATCACTAGAAATACAATAACATATAAATAATACATTGATATAAAATAAAATTCATATATTTCTACAATCAATTTGAATTAATATGTTTTATATGATAAAATAAATTTTATTGTAATAAATTTAGTAAGTTTTGAATTTTTATTCAAGTAGTTTCAATTTTTAGCAACAAAATAAATTAATAAAAACTTACCTATTTTTAATTAAATAATGGCTAAAAAATTCAACTATGTTAATTATCTTATATATATATTGTATGTCTAATTGGATTAATTTATCAATCAGTTAATATAACACAACTATATCTATCTAATGAAACGACAACAAGTGTTAACTATGAGCTCCGGAATACAGTTACACTACCAGCCCTAACAGTATTTGTTAATAAATTTTGGTTATTGAAACCTAAGTTAAACAACAAAAAACTAGATGATTGTCGTAGAAATCGTAATAAATGTGATTTGAGACATGCATTTAATACATTATCAATTGGCCAACAATATGATTCACTTATTGATAGACATCAATGGTCAAAATGTATCCTGTTTGATAAATCAGTAAATTTGAATGATGATAATTGCGATAATTATACAACAGTTTATGAATCTATGTTTGGTTATTATAATTATCCATTTTATTGTTTAACTATGTTTGCCCAATGGATAGATGATTATGATATTAATAATAATACTAGTAATAGAAGCACTGGTAGTTATTATAGTAATGATCTAACTGTACAATCGTCTAACAACTATAGTCGACTTAGGGGTGCGGCGGCCAAATATTTAGCCCAATTTAATCTGAATATTACTTTTTTTAGTAATAATTTTCAAATTATGTTGTCTATGCACTGGCAATGGGAACGAATCTATCATTTGTATCAATTTACAAATTTACAAATAATTAAAACAAACAAACAATACGTCACGTTTATCAAATACAGGGAAAGCATATTGGATGATAAGGTTAGGTCAGCTAATGGACAGTGCTATCAAAGACAAACACGTCAGGAGTGTCATATGGACTGTCTGATTAAGTCAACCATTAGAGCAACGGGACGGACACCTGAACTATTCAATACATATGATGTCCATAATTATAGTTTATATTTTAGTGATAATTTTAACAATACTATCGATACACTATGTAATCGGTTATGTCTGAAACGTCGGGTTTGTCGACAACACTACTATTCATTTAACACACACACAGAATATGTATATTTAATACCAAACGATACGTTTATAATATATCTTGAGGTGCCGTCCGAACCGACCACTGTCTACGAGATATACCCGAAACTATATCCCGAAGAATATTTGTGTCTATTATCAAGTATTTTCGGTCTATGGTTTGGTTTCAATATACTATGGATGGGTAATCTATTCAATGATATAGTAATCAAAAAATGGATTCAAAAATGCTATAATAAATATTTGACATTAAATTTTTTTGGACCAAACAATAAAATTGCTAATAATACTAATAATATTACTCTGAATGTTAAAAATTTAAATATTAAACATTAGATTTTTTATTTTATTTGACAAATTTATTAGAGTCAGTATTATGATTTATTTTATTTTTAATTAATCAAAACTTATATTATTGATTTTATTTTATAAAGTATACTATTGTATTAAAATTTACACTACTGTACTAAATGTATTATAATTTTTAATCATAAATTATTTAATTATAGATATTAATTTTTATTGTATAATAAAAAATAATTATTTTAATTTTATATATATTTGTTAACTAAAATTTGATTTTTTGTGATTTTTATTTTATTTTACGTTTGATAACAATACTATTTACTAATTAAGTAATAATATGATAAAATATTTTTTTTAAATATAATATTATTGATTTGCATAGTATTATATTAAATTGTAAACCTAATCATTTTAATTATTATTAAATTAAGTGTTATGTATTCAAAAATATTTATTGATAACATTATACAGTTAGTTGTTTACAAAAATGTTTTTTAATAATACTTTTAAATATAATAATTAATAATGCAAATTTTATTTTAAAAAACACCATTATAAATTAATTTTTTTAGATCATATAAATACTATACTAAATTATTACTAATACATCTAATTTGAATTATATTGTATAATAATTAAGTAGAATATATTTACATATAACAAGTATTACTATTATAATGTTAATTATTAATATTATATCATAATGTACAGTATGTTTGATTTAATTAATTTTCTATATTTATATTAAATATAATAATATTTTAATAAATTATTATTATTATGCTATAAGACAATTAGTATAATAGAAAAATATCACTAGAAATACAATAACATATAAATAATATATAGATATATATTTAAAAAATCATATATTTCTACAATCAATTTGAATTAATATGTTTTATATGATAAATTAAATTTTATTGTAATATACTGTATAGTAAGTTTTGAATTTTTATTCAAGTAGTTTCAATTTTTTTGCAACAAAAAATATTTTTTAAAAACTTGATCTACTTAATTAAATAATGGCTAAAAAAATCCAACTATTTTAATTATTTTAAATTTATTGTATGTCTAATTGGATTAATTTATCAATCAGTTAATATAACACAACTATATCTATCTAATGAAACGATAACAAGTGTTAACTATGAGCTCCGGGATACAGTTATACTGCCGGCCCTAACCATATGTTTGAATAAATTTTATCTACTTAAACCTTAATCTAAGATATCGACTAAATGATTGTATTGACAATAATAATAATAAATGTAAATTTCATAAACCATTTAATTCACTTATTGGTAGATATGAATGGTCTAAATGTACTATTGTTTCAAAATCATTGACTAATTTAGATTATAATTGCGATAATTTTTATGAATCAATGTTTGGCATTAATTTTCCATATTATTGTTTGACTATGTTTGGCAAATTGATTGATGATAAAAATAATAATAATAGCACTGGTAGTTATCTGGACAATAGTGATGATCTAACTGTTCAAACGGCTAACAACTATAGTATACGTAGAGGAATTGGTGCTAAAATTTTGACACAATTTTATATTAATACAACTTATTTTAATAATAATAATAATAAATTATCATTCATTATGTTTATGCACTGACAATGGGAACGGGTCTATCAATTATATCAATATAAAAATTTACATGTATTTTCAATACGTCAACAATTTATTGCATTTATCAGATATAGTGAAACCATTTTGTATGATAAGGTTAGGACATAAAAATGGTCAGTGCTTTCAACGCCAGACACGTACAGAGTGTCAGTTTGATCAGTCAAATCAGGCAAACCATTCGGTTGATGGGTCGGACACCCGAACAACATGACTACATTAGATACCAATAATTATAATCTATATTTTATCAATAATAATTATAACAATACTATCGATACACTATGTAAACAGTTATGTCGGGAACGTCGGGTTTGTCGACAACATTACTATTCGTTTTAATACGTATACCGAACGAGTACTTAGTGTACCAAACGATACGTTTATGTTATATCTTGAGGTACCGCCCGAACCGACCACTGTCTACGAGATATATCCGAAACTATATCCTGAAGAATATTTGTGTCTATTGTCAAGTATTTTCGGTCTATGGTTTGGTTTCAATATACTATGGATAGCTAATCTAGTCAATGAATTAATAAAAATATTTATTAGAGATTTGTTTATGTTTATTAATAGCAACTTTCAAAATAAATAAAATAGATTAAATACAGTATTTTTTATTATTTTCTATTAATATTACCGGTAATATATAATTAWTTTTTAMATATTTATTAAAACTGTATWGTTAAATATAGTATGTTATAAAAAAACTAAWATTATATTTTTTGATTAATTGAGATAAAAAAACTAAGATAAYATATTAATTTRTTAAAAAATTTACATAAATATTTTTAMGTCAATTTGTATTTTTTTTAAAAAACCATGTATAAATACATWAATTATTTGTTTTATTTGTTATGTATAATCGGTTTCATTGTTCAAGCATATAAATTGACTCAAATGTATCTATTATACGATACAGTWACTGATGTCAAATATGTCCAGGATAATTATGTAGAATTACCAGCTATAACATTGTCWACATTTAAAACATCCATGCTCCGGGACAATTGGTACAATACTACTAATTGTACAAGGCACAATATATCCMAWAATTGTTTTAACMAWTTAATTWCAATGKTAAACAATCTATCAATTAGTGAACAMTATGATTCGCTAATTGAYMATGCTAAATGGCTAAAATGTTTGCTAATGACCAAGCTAAATCTAAGCGATAATATATTATCGGCTGGTAGTAATTGTCACCGGGAGGTATCAATGATACAGGAGTCGCTTAGTGGSCTAATGTATTCCGYAACACTATTTTCCCAATGGCACCGGGAGCCAAATCAACTRTATAAGCAACGTGTGGATAATTATTATAATAAAAACATACGTCCGTCACATAATCTGGCAATACTGGCCATACCAGTACAGGTAGTACGTAATATACCCATACAAATAGTGTTGCACTGGCGCCGGGAGCGTATGTATCATATGTACCAAAAACGTAGTTCACTATACCTGGAGTTGAGAGGAACCGGTGAATGTAAACTAAGATATAGGCAAACATTTGTCGACAATAGACTGGATGACTATCKGMGCCAATGYTCTAGTGGTCAGTCGTACGACGATTGTCTGATTCAATGTAAAATTAGKCGGGCATTGCTAGGAACCGGTCGATTGCCAAACGGTTATCAAACATACGATATACATAATMGTCGGCTATATTTCCAAAACCAAAMCYAATCSAAATACTATCAACTAATGGACAGCACGTGCGKCGATGACCGATGCGATCAGTATAGGCAATGCACACAACATTACTATCAACTAAACTATAATATCAAAAATGATAAAAACTATTTGTATTCAATGGGAACCAATGATTATTATAAAATCTATTTGGAAATACCGTCCGAACCGGTAATCGTTTACCGGATCAGTCGGAAAATGTCGATCGACGAGTAYCTGTGCCTATTGGCCARYATATTGAGCCTATGGTTCGGGTTTTCAATCGTAATGTTTACAGATATTATGGGCAAAATTTTTAGCTTCAGGCGGTAAACTAATATTAGATAGATTTAGTAWTTATATTGAAAATAAATTTCATGTAAAAAATAAATCCAAAAAATTTTTTAATACAAAATTAAATATTAAAATTGTTAGAAAATAATTAAAAAAAAATACTAATTGTAAATATTAATCTAATAATTATTGAATATTATTATTATTATTTTTTGATTTAATTAAAATAATACTGAATATACTATATTAGATTATAGTATTTTTTTTAATTAATATTTTAAATGAAAACTATAAATAAACTATTGTAATTATTAATAATTGTTTTTATTTTGTTATTTTAATATTTTTAATGTAAATTACATATATACTGATTTATACATAATTACAATATTAATAACAAAATTGCTATTTTCACCACTAGAATACACACACAAAAAAAAATCACATTTAAATTAATCAATATTTCAATATAAATATGTATTTCAATGTAATATAAAAAATAAATAAATTTCAATATTGTATTTATTGTAAATACTTCACTTAATTTTTATATATTATTTTATTATTATTATAAAAAAAACATTTTATTTCTATAATAGAAATATTGATTATTTACTTAACTATTATTTATAWAATATGCTATTAAAGTTTTTATATTATTAACTAAACATAAAAAACTATAACATAAATATTAATAAAAAAACTATTTAATRATATTATAGTTCATAGTTTACAAAATTTTTAATTAAAAATATTAGCATTGATTAATATATACTGTATAAAATTATATTGTAATTACTAAATAACATATAATAATTAATATTAGTTATTTTACTATTTTTAGTATATATATATATATATAATTCAATAATCATTATAACATTCAAATAAAAATGTATAAATATTTAAACTATTTATTTATATTATTGTGTTTRATCGGGTTCATAATTCAAACATACAAAATGACTAAAATGTATTTATCATACGAAACAGTTACCAATGTCAAATATGTCCAGGACACACATGTAGCATTGCCAGCTATAACATTGTGTACACTAAAATCATCATTRYTACAGGACAATTGGTACAATAATAATAATTGTACTAGACACAATAGATCGAAAAAATGTTTTGATTATWTACTATCAMTGATAAACAATATGTCAATTGCTGGACAATTAGATTCATTGATTGATTATCGTACATGGYTAAAATGTCTAGTTATTAGCATGGTAAATTTAACYSAAAATAATTATTATCAATATAATAATATTAGTAAYTGTCATATGGTWACCTGGATACAWCAATCAATTGATGAACAACTATATTGTTTGACTATATTTTCCCAATGGCAAAATCAACTGGATACTATATATAGACAACGTATTGAYAATGTCTATCGTAATGGYTATACTGGTACACAATATTTGCTAGTTATTAGTCTACCGATGACCTTGGTTSARGGRYTACCGTTTCAGGTAACTGTCCACTGGCGCCAGGARCGTATGTATCATTTGTATCAAAAACGTAGCTATATGTTAGTACATATCAATRAACCGGCTAAATGTATAYTGAGATATAGGCAAACATTTGTYGACAATAAATTGGACGACTATCTGGACAMGTGYKCSGATAGTCCCAGATATGATGATTGTCTATATRAGTGYAAAATTGGACGGGCATTGCTAGAAACGGRTCGATTGCCTARYGGTTTCCTAACATACGATATCWATAATAGGAGTCTATATTTTCTTAATCACAATCAATCAAAATATTATCAATTTCAGGATAACACGTGCGAACACMACACGTGCGCCAAATATAGACAATGTAGTCAACAATATTTCTATTCACTAGACTATTTCATTACAAATAATAATAATAAYAATACTGTAATAATCAGTAYTATTCKAAAATAGATAATGAATTTTATAAAATTTATTTGGAAATACCGTCCGAACCGAYMACCGTTTACGAGTTAAACCCGAAAATGTCGATCGATGAGTACCTGTGCCTATTGGCCAGYATATTGAGCCTATGGTTCGGGTTTTCATTGATATCGTTGACWAAATTGTTAAGTGATTTATCAAAAAATTTCAATTGACAACTAAACTAGCTAGTTTTACTAGTTATATTCAAAATATGCTAATTGTTAATAATAATAATAATATTWRTATTTAATAATWWTAATAATAWYAATAAAGTAAACTTTATAATTGTTAACAGAAAATCAATTAATAAATTTTAATTTATTAATTTTTTTTTATWMTATAAATTGTTTGTWTAATATTTAATTACAATTAATGTTAATTACAATATTATAATAAATTTAATCTGTATAATTTATCTTTATTGTGTAAATAAACATTTATTTAAGTAAATAAAATTATTATATTGATTATTATTGAATACATAAGTTTTAATATRACACTYATTATTGATTTGAATATACTGTAGAATTTTAAAAAAAAATATTAATTATTATAATTTATTTATTTMTAGATATAAAATTTGTATTATATGATTACATTAGAAATATATACTGTATATATAGATATATTTTTTTAACTTATATTAAATAATATAAACAATCATTAATCACTACAATATACAGTAGTATATTTCAKTAWTTAAAAAAAATTAWAAAAATTATATTTAAATAAATTTTYATATTAAACATGTTTAAATATATTAATTATTTATTTATTTTGTTGTGCATAATCGGTTTTATAGTTCAATCATATAAACTAACTAAACTGTATTTATCATACGATACGGTTACCAATGTCAAGTATGCACTGAAAACTCAARTAGGATTGCCAKCCATAACATKTGTACTGTAAAATCATCRGTACTCAGGGACAATTGGTATCAAAACAATAATTGTACTAGATACAATACATCGGAACAATGTGTARATCAATTACTTTATAAACTAAACAAATTGTCAATAGCTAGCCAATTAGATTCAATTATTGATTATCGTACCTGGYTRAAATGTCTAGTTTTTAGCATGCTAAATTTAACCAACAATAATAATAATAATATGATGATGATGATGCATATGATWCAAGTAATAATGTCATAAAGTGACCGGGATCAAGAGAATCAATTGATGATCAACTATATTGTTTGACTATRTTTTCTCAATGGMAAAATGAGCCGGATAATCTATATAAACAACATRTGGATRATAGTAGTTTAAACWAWAATAGCAAATCAGYTAAAMAWTATTTGGCATTTATGCCCATACCTGTATCGATGGTCATGGATGGTAGTGGTGGTGGTGGTGGTGGTGGGCTAGCCCTACAAATAATACTGCACTGGCGCCAGGAGCACATCTATCATATGTATCAGAAACGTAGTTATCTGTTTRTACAGATACGTGGWCCGGGTGTTTGTAAATTAMATTTCAGGAAAACATTTGTCGACAACAAATTGGATGACTACAGGCGCCAGTGCTCCGGTAGTCAATCATACGATGATTGTCTATATCAATGTACTATTGGWCGTGCATTGMAATGGACAGGTAGATTGCCTGTAGGTTTACTAACATACGATATCAATAATCGTAGCCTATATTTTCTAAATCAAACACAATCACATSKATTKACTGAACAATCTGTAATCAATGATAACACGTGCCAACGCGCGTGCRATCGGTTACGTCAATGTGACAGACATTTCTATTCACTTAATTATTACGTTACAAACGATATTAATCCCTATTCCCGAAAATCTARACATTTATATAAAATTTATTTGTTAGTACCGTCCGAACCGACCACTGTYTACGAGTTAAACCCGAAAATGTCGATCGATGAGTACCTGTGCCTATTGGCCAGCATATTGGGCCTATGGTTCGGGTTTTCATTGATAACATTAACTAAATTGTTAGGGGATTTATGGCATAAATTTCAWTKGCCTRCTAARCTARMTAAATTGAAAATTATGMTAAAAACTTAATGTACAAGCACAGTTTAATAAATGTAATTTATTTAATAATTATAATTTTAATAATCAAGTAAATCATTTTATAATTGTTACTAAWAAAAAGCCGATCAATAAATTTTAATTATATTATTTTATTTATTTAATTTTTTTGTTTGAAAACAAATTAGTTAAACATTTCTAATAAATTGATTAAATGTTTAGACAAATTGTATTATTAATATGATTTTTTTTAAAATTATATTATTACAAGTTATATATKAAAATAATAAAATAATTTTATTTTATCATTATAAATTATTTTTAAATTTATAGATTTGTTGTAATTAATTTATATTAATTTGAATTAATAGTCAATATAATATATTTAATGGTAAAATCTATTGCTAAATAAATATTTTATTTATGAATTTCACCTAGGATACAATCTATTTTTCTATTTAGTTAAATATCAAMACAATATTTATTTTAAATATATATATACACATTATATATGTATTACATGTTTACTAAATGTATTATTGATAAATAATAAATAAAAATATAATACCTAATATTTATTTTAAAAAATTTTTCTAAAGTAAATTAATTAGTTTAAAATAATATTACTATAMTATATTATTATTATTATTATTATTATAATTTTMATAAGTGTATTTTTTATTGATTATTATAARTATTATATATATATTTATTATACAGTAGATTAACAAACATTKTATATCAAAAAATTTTTTTTTTTGATAATGTATAGTATTTATTCAAAACGATACAATAGATAAATTATTTCAAAAATAAAAYAGTATTATAATATTAAATATAAATGTTATTTTTAAATATATTATCAATTTATTTTACAAAAAAAATAATTAATTAACATTAATACAGTATTTAATATCTTTTAATATATTTTAAGATATTTCACAAATTATATGGAAATTTTTGATTATTATTATAATATAATGATATTTTATAATAAAATTTAATACATTTATATATATATAGTAAAAGTTTAATTACTTAATATATGTTTTTTTTGTTGTTACTTTGTTTCAGTATAACTTATAACTTTTGTATTATTTTTCAAAATAAATTTTTATAATTATATAGAAATATTATTTTAAAGTTTACTAATCGTTTACTTAATAAAACTTTTTAAGTGTAATTTGGATATTAATTACAAATATATAAATAAAATATTTATTTTTAAAAATCATTTAAAGTTTAATCATAATTATTTTTGGATAAAAAAATTGAAGATATTTAAATGCAATATTATAAAAATATTACTTATAATAATAATAATAAATTATTAAAAGTAGTTATTAAAGCATTACATTTATGATTATGAAATATTACAAATAAATTATTTTAATATTAATTATTATTATTAATGATTTCAATATAAATTAAAATATAAATAATATCAAACTTTGTTGGCCACATATCAAAACAATACCTATATTTTATCATTAAGTTTATAATTTTATATTGTATTTATTTTTAATGAAATATTATTTTATTTTTTTTATTAAACTAAAATAAATTGCAATAATAATATAATGATAATTTGAAACATATGAAACATTTTTAGGCCTGCTTTTTTTTGTGATAGTTTATTATTAGACTATTATTATTATAATTTATTAGAAATTAGTACTATTTTATTATTTTTTGTTAGTTTTTTTTAAAGAAAATCATATTAATAATTTAATTTTTTAATGAAAAATATTATTTATATTATTCTTATAATATTTAATATTATACACTAATAGATATTTATATCTTAATTATAAAATATGTGATAATTTATGTAAAAATTATCTAACAAACAAAAACAAAATATTTTGTATATTTATAAATTACTATAAACTTTAATATAAGTTATAAATATATATTATACTTAAATTATTTGTAAATATTTTTTCCATATTCTATGACTTTTATTATTATTATGATATTTAGTATTGACATATTATTATGAAATTTAATATATATATATATATATAATTTATTTTTAATTACTTTAATATATGTTTTTGTTATTACTTTGTTTCAGTATAATTTATAACTGTTTGTAATTTTTTATAATAATATATATTATTTATAAATTTATAAACGTTTACTTTATAGAACTTTTTACGTGCTCTTTAGTAATTAATTACAATATTTAAATAATTTATTTTTTTTACAAATCATAATTATTTTGGATATTTTCATGCAGATATTTAAATGCAATATTATAAAAATATTACAACTACTACTAATAATAATAATAAATTATTAATAGTAGTTATATAGCATTTAATTTATTATTATGAAATATTATAAACAAATTATTTAATAATAATTATTATTAATAATTTCGATTTGAATTAAAATATAAATAATTTCAAACTTTGTTCCAATATATATAAAAAATACCATTAAGTTTATAAGTTTTTATTTATAGATTTTTATAATTATATATATATATATATTAATTTTTATGTTATAATCGTTTACTTAATAAAACTTTTTCCGTGTAATTAGGATATTAATTATAATATATAAATAAAATATTTTTTTTAAATAATTTAAATTTTATTAATAATTATTTTGGAAATTTAATTGAAGATATTTAAATGCAATATTATAAAAATATTACTAATAATAATAATAATAAATTATTTTTAGCCTACTTTTTATTTTTGATATTATAATTATTATATTAGAAATTAGTATTATTATATTATTTTTAGTTGTTAGTTTTTTAATCAAAGATATTATTATTATTATTATTGTTATGTTTAATACTATACACTAATAGATATCATAATATATCATAATTATAAAATATGTGATAATTTATATATATATAATCATTTAACAAACAAAAAACAAAATATTTTTATTAAATTATAATTTACTATCAAATACATTGTATTTTTTCTTAGAATAAACATTTTTATATTATATTTAAATATATTTTTTTTTGAAATACATATTATTTAAAKAGWTATTTTTAAAATAATGACATAATTAAAAAATAATTACTGGATAAAACAGTCAAAATATGGTAAATAGCAAATGTTGTTATCGGAAATAATTGTCCACAATATATGGCAATTGTCGGTCCAATGGACAGGTGTTCGATAAATTCCTGGACATGTAGTCTATGGCTTATGTATGCCAATTGACGGGAGTTTGCCATTAGTGTCGATACTAATGGATACGGTTTATGAGCCCATTGTGTGATTTTATTTGATAMTAACAGTATAYTACCCGATAGYAAAAYAGTTAACATGGTTATYGTTATTGATRATAATCGGGCAATTAGTGTAGTTTCYAGTTTATGGGTCATATACAGKKTCATTAAGCCGSCACTRCAGGCAACATAAAGTAACCAYACTATYAAACWTATTGATTGGTTTAGTTTGGCAACCAATCGGGTCCAGTACTGGTGGTCAACAATCACTGGCCGTAAACCAAATCTAAATCTAATATAATTATTATCGGATTTTATTATGTATTGAAAACTATGATATATTGATCGAAATTTTTCATAAATTATAATTATTATCAAATAGACTATTATTRATAATACATGAAAACCTAATAGATTTATRATKGATATGAAAAATATTATATTGTAATAAACAATAGTTAATAGATTSCMAATAGTGGGTTGACTAAAAAYAATATGGCCAGTAATAATTATATGTATTAATTGGGCTACAAWTGCAGTRTTTATTAATACAAWACGTATAAAATATTTATMAWTTATKTCTAACCATTTAGCCAATCGTTGTTCATTAACTAGAAATATATTATTWGATTTAAATTGACGATATTTAATTAGATAGATAAATTCAAACAGGTACAATTTATGATTGAATTGTTGCCTGGATAATTCTAATGATATTAATAGAAATGTTAGCGAAAAYAATGCAATAAGTATTGCAAACAAATAGGGATCGCCAATAAATTTTTCAATTGATTGCCACTCAATATCGGTATTATTTTTCATTGATAGCCGTATAAATCGTATGGCATTTAAACCGATAGCCAGTCGTGTCARTGCAACCAAACATAGTCTACGTTTGTCTACCGGTGCCGACCGCTGATCGATGATAGTAGTCGTCAATAGATTTATATTCARTAAAATATAAGTTTTTCAAAAASATTTCATATTTTTCAATTTGCAAACAAATTGGTGTTTTTGTTTTATTATTATTATTATTATTAATTATTTTTTTCTTGATTGAATTGTTGCCATTATTATTATTATTAATCGAATAAATAAAAATAAATCTATATATTTATAATAAATATATATACAAGTTAGTAATTTATTAGTTTAATAGTATTTATAAATAATTAGCTAATATATTTTTTGAAAATACATAACAATAAATTTTGATTTAAATTATAATGTATATTATGCTTCAATTATTAGTAAATATTTTTTTCTCCCAAATTATATGACTTTTCTTATTATTAGACTAACTAGCATTCAATTTATTATCAATAATATTAATATATAAATTATAAACAGTTTATATATACAATTTGTACTGTAAAAAAAATAAAAGTTCACTTACCCAATGATTTAATTTATTTCAAATATATAAATACAGTATATACAGTATATTATATATTTATATATGATATATTAATAATTAAGCATTAGCATGATATTTGTCTATTACTTATAGTCTATAAATTATAAATAAAATATTACAAAATCATATATAAGTTAAACAAAAAAAAATATTATTTTAATTTTATCATTAAATCATATTTGAATTACATATGAATTATTTTTTTATAAAATAATAACATATTAATTGTAATTTAATTTTCTTAAATTAATGTATACTTGAACACTTAATATTTTATAATTATTAAATAAATAAGTACATTAATTTTTAAATAAAATATTTTTTAAGTTAAATATTTTTTRAAAATACTTATTARCCCATAATTTTTCAATACTTCAAAAATATAATATAAATAATTTACTATAAAATAATAGATTTTATTATAATTTGTCAAAAAAAATAGTTAACAATTACTAACAAATTAGTGTTTTTATTATTATTATTATTTATTAATTTTAATAAATAATCTAAAAGTATATACTACTATTAGTTAGTAATTAATTTAGTTTTCATAAATACTAATACATTTAAGTAGATATAATTTTGTTTTTAAAATTACTATTAAATATAAATTTAAGTTTTAACWYACAGTGTATAATATATTTGATTTATTAGTAAATATTTTAATGATATTTCAAAAATTATATGACTTTTWTTATTATAATTATAATATTGATTAATGATATTTTAAATCGAAATATATATATATATATATATATTATAGTTTAAGTTTAATTACATAATAAATGTTATTTTATTGTTACTTTGTTTAATAATAACTTATTGTATTATTTTCTAAATAAAACTTTTTATAATTAGATATATTATTATATTTTCTAATTTTTTAAACAAATTTTCTAAATTTCTAATATTTTATTTARTAAAAAATTTTTTTTAGATATTATTTGGTTATTAATTGCTATATTTCGTGACTAAAGCCAAGAAAATAATTATTTCAGTTTCAATCTAATAACAAATATATAGTTTACAAAAAAAGTAATTTCGGTTTTCAATATTTGTATTAATTTTTTTAAAAAATAAATTTATAATAATCATTTAGAACTAAGGTTGGGAGAARCAAAAAAGTTTGTATAACATAAATAAGTAGTTGCGACACACGGATGGTCGAGGGGAAAAGCACAGTGCTTCCCCTACTGTACTCGATGGTCGAAGCAGTTATGGTCGAAATCACCTGACCCAACYCAACYCAACATAAGTCAAGTTCACCAATGACGTCACCACAACCTCTACCCGAACTGACTAACTACTCGAACTGACTAACTACACATACTAACCAACTGGTCAAGTCATATCATATTTATGTCACCAGTGGAATAATTGTGGAAACACTTTGAGTATATGACAGGAGAACAAATGTTTGCGATAACCGTCGATAATATGAATCCAAACACATCGTGGAATCTCAAGATTGTACAMAACAATAGACTATAGATATCCAGCCATCWATTCATTTAATACAAGAATTATATTAATAAATTTGACTCAAATGAGAAATACTAACTTTTTTGGAGAAATGGATCCCATTTTCATACAATCCAAGAAACCAATTCGATTGATTGTAAACGCCTTTATGACTATATATTTGGCAAATTACCCAAAACGTTATATGAATCTAAGCTGTATATGGAACTACTTAACCGATCACKGCGATGCCGTTCAGTTAAGCGAAATGGACAGATTGTCCGGTAGGGTTAACATTAGAGATGATGAATGTATAAGTAAAGGTATAGATATAGGTATGTATAGACATGTATAGGTATTTAATTGTTTAGTGGTTATAACTAAATATATTATACAACGTGTTTTATTATATTTAGTATATTAAATTTACTTTATTATAATTAGTAATTATACTTACTTTTATTATATTATATTATTTTATTATTTATAAAGTGTTTACCAATATTATTAAATATAAAATCAATGAAAAGTAAGTAAATGTATTAATTAACATTTATTTAAATGATTAAATATTTTTGATGGCGACGGGAGGGGCACCGATTCGGGTAGWTTATTGTTSTTGTGCTCCTCTAATACTGCCCGCGTTCGGAGGCCAAATGATGCGAATACCCGTGCTTTGGCCAAATGTTTTCGGGAATTCACACTATCGGGAATGTTCACAATTTGGTTGTATTGTAACAACTTTTGCGAATAATGTGACCCGCGTCGGCCATAATGCGGGATGCCGTTTAACCTTTGATTAGGTCTTCGGCTAAGTGACTGGGCGGCTGGTATGATTGATATTCGGCGAAATTGTTTTTGTAAATAATGTTCGTGCCGAATATCGACCATACCAGCCGCCAGAGCAACCTGAAGAGCTTTGGCACCATTATCCTTATTTCGACGTCTTGCGGCAGCACGTYTAGATAGGTATGTCTTAGGTGGKTTTAGTCCATCAGTTGGTGGTGGTGATGATGGTGCTATCATTTGTTGTTGCTTTGGTGGTGGTGGTGGTGTTCTACAAATTGTTAGTGTTTTAGTGGTGGTGATGGTATCATTTGTTGTTGTTGTTGTGGATATTTAGAGTTAGTCATAGATATTGGATGAAATGAAAGTAATTAAAGTCCTATAGCGCTTCGCGGACCTATAGGACTAGATTTTTATCTTGGATCTCTTTCCGGAGTCGTACTAACATATGGTACCGCTGTAATAGTGGTAGTCTTCTGAAGTGATCTACCGGGTGTTACAGGGTTTTCGGGAGCTTCCTGAAAGCCGTAAAGTAATCCCCGACTGTTTCCCATAGACATCCAGCGTCTGTGATATGKATAGATATGGTGTGTGTCCAGATCAAACAAATCMGCCATATCCTCAGCCCCCAACTTTTCAAATTTAGGRTCGGCCCCAATCCATTTCTTTGGGGTCCATGGAGTGGATAATGGMATATAAAAATCCGKAGTTAAWCATAAAGGTATTTGACTCCAATTCCACACMATTAAAGTGGGATCAATGGATTTTTCTTCTWCATTCCCGTCTATTTCATTATTWTCTTCAAATAATCTTCTCTTTCCTAAATCCTAAATATGAAAAATAATAAAATAAATYATTAAAATTTAATAAAATTAAAAATTTTAATAGGTTAATCAAATTGTATAAATTGCAAAATACATTTAGTGATATTGACAAACATAATCATTGGTCAAAATGTTGTGATCGTTTAGTAAAAATTGAACAAAAATATTTGCCAAMAACTACCATTACTAAAGTTTTTTAATTAATATTTTGTACAGTATTTCATTGAAAAATAACAACACTATTGWAATACCAAAAATTTGTTAAAATAAAAATTTTTATTTGATAATCAATACRTTATTTRTTAATTTTATTTTATTTTATTCAACAAAAGGTTCTATTTATTACTATATTCTCTCAGTGAATGATCTGAATTATATAATTTTTTGTAATAATAATTTTAATTTAATTTTAATATAATTTTAAAGATATTTAATTATATAACTTTTTGTAATATTAATTTTAATTWAATTATTAATATAATTTTAAAGATARTATTTAATTATATAATTTTTTGTAATATTAATTTTAATTTAATTATTAATATAATTTTAAAGATAATATTTAATTATATATTTTTTTGTAATATATTATAAATATAAAAATTATTTAAAAATTTATTATAAAATTTTTTAATTATTTCATTTCTACAAATATTAAATAATTAATATTTTTAAATAATTACTTATTACATGTACATTTTTTTGCATATATTAAAGTTATGCATATTAATTTATTAAATTTTTATTGGTTAATGAATGGATAAATAATAAAAAATATTATTAATTATAATAATAATAAATTATTAATATTAGTTAAAAAACACATTTTAGTTTAAACAAAAAGTTTAAAATTATGAAATATTTAATATTATTATTATTATTATTATGATATCAATATATATATATAATTAATTTTATTATATTTTTTGGTGTTTATATTGATTTTATTAATACTGTATTTATTTTTTTTAATACAATTTTATTGTATTATATATTTTTTAAAAAATATTATCAATTAACCAATCAATACATACCTTTCCCTGGAACTAACCTAATCATTGAMCGGTCATCACATCCAGTAGTTCCTCAGATGACCTGTCAATAACACTATGTTAGGTAATCTCATTGTCATTGTCTTTGGTTTTATATACTGACTCTCTGAACATACTGACCGGTCTATTAGGACATACATTGTCTTAAAAGAGATCCATCTCTCTCTCTCTCTCTCTCTACATTCAATTCATAACAATTGGCAATCAGATCCCTATCCCCGCATAATAATAGTAATAATAATAAGTAATACACTRAAATTATTTTTAAARTACTATAATTTTTTTWWAAWTTTAMTTAATAAACAAATATCATTTAGCAAAATATATAGATTTTTAATACAGTATTATTATWATWAYTATAATTATATATATATATATATTTCAATATTTTACATTATCATTGTTTACTAAACTATTCAATAACTATTTATTATAAAAAATAAATTTAAAACTATTTTTTTTTTGTTAGTCATTACATTAAATAACTAATATATTTTTTAAAATGTAATTTGATTTATTTAACAAATACAAACTTAAATATCTATTGTATACTACTTTATCATAATATATATTTATTAGTTTAATTTATTCATAGTTATCCATATTTTATCGTTCAATTTTATTATTATTATTTAATTAATAAAAAAATTATGATAATCTATAGACATATTTTAACAGTTAGTCTCTGTATAATCATGTTTATAGCTGTAGGTAATTATTATTATTATTATTATTTTAATTACAGGTTTTTTTWAAAAAAAATTTAATATTATTTATTATTATTGTATTTTATTAATTAATTTAGAGATTACCTATTGGTATGTTAGGTTCATCATTGACTGACATGCAATTGATTTATGGCATAAATTTAGGTTTACTATCCATTATATTCAACATTATTAACATTATGTCAATGTTTGGATCATTTGGTAATGATATTAATTAATTAATTAATTTTTTTTAGTTAAAAAGTTAGTTATATTTTATTTTATTATATATGTTATCATATATTTAGTTGGACTAATTTCAGCTATATTAACAAACATATTGTATGCACTGTTAGTCTACTAATAAATGGCTTAACACGCGGACTGACGGCCAGTATGCCGTCCTATAGCTATCTAATAGTGTTGAACATAGTATCCGGTTTGACTAACGAAGGCTGTAATCTATTGCTAAGGGTATGGATAGTGGAGATGTGGGGCGTCCGGTGTGGCGGMTACATACAGGCGCTCAACTTTGCCGACTCTATGGCCCAAATTGTCGGTCCAYTAGTTGTCGAGCCGTTTCTATCGGATAATAATAATAATAATAATCTAACTGTCGACGACCTAACTCGTGTTGAATCTGTACTTACAAACAACAACAACAATAGTACAGAAAATTTGAACAATTATTTACAGGGAAGACAATCGAGAATTTACATACCGTTCCTAATTAGCGGTTCGTTAATAATAATTTCTGGCATATATTTGGGTGTACTATACTATGTTAGACCGTACAGACCCAGACAACTGGTGCCACAATACGATGATGACAACAACAACAACAACAACAAAGATCTGGACCTAAAYCTGGATGATGTCAGTCATGCCATCAATTGTGTAACAGTTAGCAGCAGTAGTAGTAGTAGTAGCCGACGGTTAGCTACCGTATGGACAGATATTAAGGATAAATTTGTTACCGATCTGATACCCAGTCGAYATATATTCACTAAGCTGGTCATGTGCTCGATATTMATGGGCACAGTCTGGTCATTGGGTTCACCAGCTGTCTACCTGTCCACATTTGCCCAACTATCCCATTGGAAAATGAGTCAACGATCGAGTGCACTATTAGTATCGGCAGTGGCCATTGCAACTGCCGGTGCACAACTTGTATCCATACCAGTGTCCAAATACCTGGGACCGTCGACCATAATGTTTCTATCGTTGGCACTGGTATTGGCGGCACAGTTACTCTATTTGTCACTATTAGATCAGTCACCRGTAGTCATGTGGACGGCCAGTGCACTGTTTGGTGTGGGTTGGGGTCCATTAAGCGGTTGTCTAATGAATTATATCGAACAGTCGACACCCTATACTGATATTGTCGGTATGTTTCTAGCATTTATAGCAAACCTACTGTATTTGCCAATGTATTATATTTTAGGCAAATTTATAACCAACTATCCMATGATWTTTGTCTATTATAATTTGGGAACAGTTTTGCTGGCAATTAGTTTATTAATTATATTAACAATGAAAATATGTAATAAATAATTTTTTAATTTTATTAAATATTTACAATTATTATTATTATTTTTGTTGTAGTTTTAAAAAATTATTTAATAATATTAACAAAAAACAACAACATTTATATAAATAATAATATTTTACACAAAACACTTTTAAAACAATACTACTGTATTAAATTGATAATATTATTTTATTATAATGCACTAATAATAATTTATGCAAAATATTTGCTTGATCATTTAAAATAATTCATAACATAGTTTTCAATTATAATATGTTTTATTTTCTTATTATTTTTTCTAGTTATTAAATTTAATAGTAAATATTTAAGTCAAAAAATTAAAATGTGATTTAATTTTATTTTTTAATTATTTTTATTTCAATTATTTACTAAATGTTTGTAATTTAAAAAAAATTATTCATAAAAATTACATAAAAATAGACATATTTTTTWAATTTGTGATTTAAACATATTAAATATTTAATTATTTTGTTAATTGTATTATTATTGTTTAAAATTATTTATTATTATTTGCAATAAAATAGTTAAATATTATTTTTAAGAAACTATATATATATATATATTTTTTTWAAAATGGCTAAACTATCCAAAACTTATTGTTATACAGTGTCACTGAGTTTATGTTTAATTACATTTATAGCCGTATGTATAGAAAAAATTGTTTTATTTATCATTATTATTATTTTTTTTTAAAAAATAAAATTAATAAATTACACATAATTTAAATTTTATCAACCCTAATCAGAAATTAGCTAGTTCAATGTTGGGCGCATCCATGACCGATATGCAACTATTGTACGGCATAAATCTAGCCGACCTGTCCACTGTACTGGTTATCAACAATATTATGATGATTATTGGATCAATAGGTTTTATTTTTTGRATAATTTTATTTTTTTTTATAAATTTAAAATTAATATTAAAATTTAGAAATACTTAACTTTTACAATGGTCAATAGATTTATTAATATAATAGTTATAGTTAATATAATTAATATAATAATAGATTATTAGTAATATATTGTAAATATATATTTTTTTATATTTAATTATTATTATTTTTRAAAAAAATAATAATAATATTGTTTTACATACAGTTGTTTYAATATTATTATATATCAGTACAATATAACTTATTTATTTTAATACAGTGTACTGGTATATTATTATTATTATTATGTAATATAAAAATATTTTAATTATATATAAAATAACTACAGTATAAACAATTATATTAAATAATTTTTATTTTTACATTTATAAACATAATATTTTTTTAAAAATCTAGCGGGACTGGTATCCAGCTATGTTAACAAACAATTGGTGTGCACTGTTAGCCTAATTATCTACGGTATAGCCAGCAGCCTGACAGCCAGTATGCCGTCCTATGGCTATCTACTACTTGTTCATATCATATCGGGATTGTTTCACGAAGGCTATCGACTAATCATCGATATCTGGATTATTGAACTCTGGACCCGACAGTGCGGCTCATACCTACAGGCACTGAGTTTTGCCGATTCGTTGGCCTCGATAGTCGGCCCGTTGATAGCCGAACCGTTTCTATCGGATCTGTCTATCGATAGTATCATTGACGACAACTACACAACAAATAGCACATTAAATATTAATAATAATAATCATAATAATAATACAAATATATATAATATAAATGAAACTAAAACCATATCTAAAATCTATATACCGTTCCTTATATGCGGTTCACTGACAGTAATTTCGGGGATATGTCTGGCCGTACTATACTTTATCAATGGCTACGAACCGAGACAACTGGTAGTACCAGATAAGGATATGGAGTCAGACTATATGGATGATCAAGTGGTGACGGATGATAACTRTGCCAAATATAGTACCACATTATGGACAAGTCTTAAGCTGAAACTCGCTGGAGAACTGGCACCTAATTCGCGTATACTATCCATAATAATCACCTGTTCAGTGGTAATGGGCTTGTTTTGGTCACTTGGTTCGCCATTCAGCTACCTGTCCACATTTGCCCAGCTATCCACTGTGCGGCTAACACAAAAAACATCAACATTTCTATTGGCCGTACTATCCATTGCTACGGCCATCAGTCAACTAGTATGCATACCAGTGTCAAAATATCTACCTGTCCGCTACATAATGTTTCTATCGTTAGCCCTAATACTRTTGGCACTGTTACTCATGATGTTTGCATTGGATCAGTCACCAATGATCATATGGTCGGCCAGTATAATGTTGGGCATAGGTAACGGTCCACTAAGCGGTTGTCTGATGAACTATATCGAGCGTATAACACCCTATACCGATATTGTCGGTATGTTTATAGCATTTATGGCTAATCTAATCTATTTGCCAATGTTTTACATACTGGGCAAATTTATGACTGCCTATCCCATGATATTTGTCTATTATAATTTAGTAACAGTTTTGTTGGCAATAGTATTGTTAATATATATCGATAAAATTTGCAAAAAATTGTAATTATTAAGTGGAAAAAAACAAAATAATTTAAATAGAAAAAAATTGTATAATAAAAAAATATAACTTAAAATGTTTACAAATGAGTATTAATACAATTAAATTTAATAAATAYAAAAAAWATTTTTTAATGRCTAGTAATAATTGAATAGTAATAATACTAMTACTGAAAAAAATAGATTAATAGTATTAAGTGAAAAAAAATAAAATAATTTAATAATATAAAAAATTGTATAAAAAAATATAACTTAAAATGTTTTACAAATGAGTATTAATATATAAATTTAATATTTAACTAAACTTTTTGAATAGTAATAATATTACTACTAAAAAATAAAAATTTTAAATAACATAATATTTATTTATAAAATTTTTTGTGGCTTAGTGGGGGGAGAGGGTTCAGTAGAGTGGTGCAAATAAATAGATTGAAACTCTTGGGAATTCCCGGTTAGGCGGGTCGGGGGGGGGGGGGGAGCAAAAAATATATGGATTTTTTATAGAAAACAATAAAAAGGAGTGAATTTATCATTTAAATAAACTGTATATATATATATATATATATATATATAGTTTATGCCACTTAAAAGTATAAATTTGAGTAATATTATGTAATGATTTAGCCAGGGTACTTTATATAACTTACCTAATATAAGRTTGACTGTATTAACTAAGTTACCTTGCTAAGCATAAAGTTAACTGTATATGATATTACTTAAAATTTAAACTTTTAATTAGCATTATCTGGTATATAAGTGCAGTTAAAGTTATATAACAACACACACACACACACACACAGTCAGTATGTTTTAAGTATAGGCGCTTTGCATTGAAGGTTACGCGTACTGATTATCATTGGCACCTGTAGTTTATTGACGACTCGGTGGCGCAACGGTAGCGCGTCTGACTCCAGATCAGAAGGTTGCGTGTTCAAATCACGTCCGGGTCAATTAAAACATTTTTTCGTAAATATTTTTTTTATTAATTAAAAATATTTTTGCACAACTTTTTTATTTGTTACTAAACTAGAGATATAAATTAATTTTTTATATGTATTTTTTTAAATAATAATAATAATAATTGATAGGTTTTTATATTTGCTATTAGTTTTATATAAACTATACAAGTTTTCAATCTCAGAGAGAGAGAGAGAGAGAGAGAGAGAGAGAGAGAGAGAGAAAAATTTAGAGAGAGAGAGTATATTGGATTTTTAAACAACAATTTTTTTACCAAATTTTAGTAAATCCCTAATAAATTCATTTTCAAAAAAAATCTCAAGTAATACCAACAAATTTTCCATAAATTCACTAAAAATAAAATCAATTAAAAATATTTTCTAAAAATATTTTCTCAAACTAATAATATGTATTTTTACTAAAATTTAGAAAATATGAAGTTTTGCATATATATATATATATATAATATACAACATATATAYAGTATAAGATAAAAACAACTACAATAATTACTTGTTTTAACTAAATTAATTATAATCATTAATTTTTAAAAAAATTAAATTAAAACTTTTAATATTCAAATAAATATTATGTTGTCAATTCAACAAAAACAAAAATACTAATATTGTACTTTATTTATTTACAAATAGGAAAATAAATAATAATAATAATAATACTGTCTGTCACAAAATAAACAATTAATTTTTTGAATATATATAGGTCATACGAAAACACTATTTAAAAAATTTAATTTTTAAAAAAATTATAGACAA
Source organism: Oppia nitens (assembly GCF_028296485.1). NCBI lineage: Eukaryota > Metazoa > Arthropoda > Arachnida > Sarcoptiformes > Oppiidae > Oppia > Oppia nitens. Next base: position 1,496,347 of record NW_026533194.1, on the reverse strand, counting down.
ACATGTGTACACTAATTGACTTAAATATAATAGTAGTTATATTTATTTATACTACAGTATATACAGTATATTAATCAATAAAAAAAACAAATTTAATAATTTAAAAAAAACAAATATTTGTATCATTACGTGTGGGCGACCAACTAAGCAAAGTCATCATTAATTAACTTAAATTATTATMAGTTTTCATTACTAATATAATTGATTTAATAATAATAACACGTGTATTATTTTTATTTTAATTGTATAAATAGTCGCATTAATAAATTTATATTGTATTTTTTTTGATTATATTGTTCTTATATTTACTGTATTTTAGTAATATAACTAAATTTTAAATATTTTATAATATAACTAACATTCAATACTATATATATATATGTTTATTACACTTTATGTGCAGTTACTTTGTTGTAAATTGTTTTGTTAAGTTATTCATATGATAATTAAAAAAATAGATATATAAAATACATGAAATTTTTGTTAAATATTTTTATATTATTATTATTACTACTACTAATACTACTATTATTATTTAACTTATAATTGTAACAAATTAAATTATTTAAACTATTATTATTATTATTAAAATGGAAAAACAAATATCTGTTTGATTAAAAAATTAGTTTTAACTTACAATTCACAACATATGTATGACCAGATACTCTGGTGACTAACCGGACGGTACCGTTTCGACTCAATACTTGAGTCCTCATCAGCGGTCTATGACTGTCCTCTCAAAGAGAGAGACAGCTTTTAGTCTACTATTTTGGTATTCATGGGAAGGGAGAGTCATGTGTTTATTTGTTTTATATGTTATAAATTAAGTGATATTTTTTAACAATTTTTGTTTCAAACAAATGTAAATTAAAACTATATTTACAATTTAACTTGTATTCATTTATATGCCATAGAAACTGGCCTATATCTAGGCCAGTTTCTATAGCATAAATATATATTTTATTAATAAATTTTATTTAATTAATTCAAAATATTGATTGGGTATATTAGTTTGAGAATTATGTTGGTCATTCATAATTGGGTTATTATTCAATTTATTAGCTTGAATGTCCCACATTTCTAAAAACTTTCTGGCACTAGTATTATAATTTTGATAAATTATTTTGGGATTTGAAAAATTAATATTATGATTGAAATCAATTGAATGGTCCGCAACATTAGATTTATAATTAATACTATTTAAAGCTTTTTTATGCTCATCAATTCTTTTATATAATTTTCTTTTTGTTGTTCCTATATACTTATTAGGACAATTATTACACATTAAATTATATACTACATTTGATTTATTATTAATGTCATATGATGGCTTATTATTTTTAAAAATACTTTTTAAATTATTACCTCTCTTATATACTACATGTACATTATATTCAGATAAGAGTTGTTTAATTTTATAACTAATCTCTCTGATATAAGGAATAACTATACATTTATTGATATCAAATTCAAATTTTTTATCTGATTTATTATTATTATTTATAATATTACTTATTAATTTTTTAGGGTAATTATTGTTTTCTAAGATAGTACTAATAAAATTTAATTCAGTATTTAGCAAACTAGGTGTATTACAATGTGAATATGATCTATCTATTAAATTTTTTATTACAGAGATTTTATTATTGATAGGATGATATGAATTAAAATTTAGATATCGGTTAGAATGTGTCTCTTTCCTAAAAACACTTGTTAATAATTTATTATCATCACGTTTAATAAAAACATCTAAAAATGCAATTGTATTTAAATTAGACTCTCTTTCAATTGTAAATCTAATTGTTTTGTAAGGTATACAAAAATTATTAATATGATTGTAAAAATAATCAGCATAACGTTTATTAATTATAATAAAAGAGTCATCTACGTAAAATCTTAAATATTTAGGTTTATATTTAGATGTTTTAATTGTATTTTCAAATATATAGCTAACTAAAGCTTCGGCAATTACCGGAGATAGGTTACACCCCATAGGTGTACCTGATATTTGTAAATAAATTTTATTATTAAATATAAATGAATTATTTTGTAAACAAAATCTAATTAAATTAATAATATTATTTATTGGTATTTTAGTAGTATTTTTAAATTCATTATTATTTTCTAATTTATTTTTAATTATTTTTAAAGTTTCAACAATAGGAATATTTGTAAAAAGATTTTCAATATCTAAAGATATCATAGTTTCATTATTTAAAATATTTAATTTTTGTATTTCACAACAAAATTGTTTAGAGTCTTTTAAACTATATTCACTATTTCTAATTATAGGAGATATTAAGTTTGATAAATATTTAGCAATTTTAGATAACGGGTAGTCAAAATATGGACATATTATACGACATGGGTTATCTTGCTTATGTATTTTAATTAGTCCATAAATTATTGGTAAATTGTAGTTATCAGGATAAACTTTTCTATATGTTTCATAAGTAATAAAATTATTTTTATGTAAATATTTTAAATTATCTATTAATTTATTAGCTATTGTTTTTGTATTGTCTTTACCAATAATATTATATACAGTTTTATCAGATAAAATATATTCAATTTTTTCTATATATTCACTTTTATTTAAAACAACAGTTTTATTTCCTTTATCTGAATTGGTTATTATAATATCATCATATGATTTTAGTTTATTAATTGCAAGCAATTGATTTTTATTTAAATTATAATCTGAATTTTTATTATGTTTTAAAATATTAACTAATTTATTTCTAATAGTTGCGCGATCACTTTGATTTTCAATTAATTTTGTTAATTTAGGTTCAATATTTGCTAAAAATAGTTCAGGTTTATATGATTTGCATGGGATTTGAAATTTAGGGTCTAAACTTAAAATATACATTTCATCCTCATCAAATATTTTATTTGATAGGTTAATTACCCAATCATTACAATTAATTTTTAACTTATTATCATATTTAACAATCTTATTATTTAAATTATATAATTTATCTTTTAAATGATTTCTAAGTTTATATTTTTCGCTATTACAATATTTTGTTATACGATTATCTAAATTATTATATAAATTTATATCTAATTTGTTTTTTAAATAATTTAAAATAAATTTTATGTTATTATCTAATTTGTTTATTTTAATTCGATTTTGAACAATTCTACTTTTTAAAAAATCATAACTGCAGTTTATTGCAGCTTTTTTACTAATATAAAAATTATCAATAGGTTTTACTATTAAACTTTTAGGTATTAATTTATTTTTTAAACATTTAATATTAAAAGTTAGGTATTCCTTACATTTGATTAGTTTAATTCTCTCCCTTTCCCACTCTTTACCTTTACGTAGACATTCATCTCCGGCAGCATTAATAATTTGTTGATTTATATTTATGTTGTTGTGAGAGCACATATTGATTAAAAAATTAGTTTTAACTTACAATTCACAACATATGTATGACCAGATACTCTGGTGACTAACCGGACGGTACCGTTTCGACTCAATACTTGAGTCCTCATCAGCGGTCTATGACTGTCCTCTCAAAGAGAGAGACAGCTTTTAGTCTACTATTTTGGTATTCATGGGAAGGGAGAGTCATGTGTTTATTTGTTTTATATGTTATAAATTAAGTGATATTTTTTAACAATTTTTGTTTCAAACAAATGTAAATTAAAACTATATTTACAATTTAACTTGTATTCATTTATATGCCATAGAAACTGGCCTATATCTAGGCCAGTTTCTATAGCATAAATATATATTTTATTAATAAATTTTATTTAATTAATTCAAAATATTGATTGGGTATATTAGTTTGAGAATTATGTTGGTCATTCATAATTGGGTTATTATTCAATTTATTAGCTTGAATGTCCCACATTTCTAAAAACTTTCTGGCACTAGTATTATAATTTTGATAAATTATTTTGGGATTTGAAAAATTAATATTATGATTGAAATCAATTGAATGGTCCGCAACATTAGATTTATAATTAATACTATTTAAAGCTTTTTTATGCTCATCAATTCTTTTATATAATTTTCTTTTTGTTGTTCCTATATACTTATTAGGACAATTATTACACATTAAATTATATACTACATTTGATTTATTATTAATGTCATATGATGGCTTATTATTTTTAAAAATACTTTTTAAATTATTACCTCTCTTATATACTACATGTACATTATATTCAGATAAGAGTTGTTTAATTTTATAACTAATCTCTCTGATATAAGGAATAACTATACATTTATTGATATCAAATTCAAATTTTTTATCTGATTTATTATTATTATTTATAATATTACTTATTAATTTTTTAGGGTAATTATTGTTTTCTAAGATAGTACTAATAAAATTTAATTCAGTATTTAGCAAACTAGGTGTATTACAATGTGAATATGATCTATCTATTAAATTTTTTATTACAGAGATTTTATTATTGATAGGATGATATGAATTAAAATTTAGATATCGGTTAGAATGTGTCTCTTTCCTAAAAACACTTGTTAATAATTTATTATCATCACGTTTAATAAAAACATCTAAAAATGCAATTGTATTTAAATTAGACTCTCTTTCAATTGTAAATCTAATTGTTTTGTAAGGTATACAAAAATTATTAATATGATTGTAAAAATAATCAGCATAACGTTTATTAATTATAATAAAAGAGTCATCTACGTAAAATCTTAAATATTTAGGTTTATATTTAGATGTTTTAATTGTATTTTCAAATATATAGCTAACTAAAGCTTCGGCAATTACCGGAGATAGGTTACACCCCATAGGTGTACCTGATATTTGTAAATAAATTTTATTATTAAATATAAATGAATTATTTTGTAAACAAAATCTAATTAAATTAATAATATTATTTATTGGTATTTTAGTAGTATTTTTAAATTCATTATTATTTTCTAATTTATTTTTAATTATTTTTAAAGTTTCAACAATAGGAATATTTGTAAAAAGATTTTCAATATCTAAAGATATCATAGTTTCATTATTTAAAATATTTAATTTTTGTATTTCACAACAAAATTGTTTAGAGTCTTTTAAACTATATTCACTATTTCTAATTATAGGAGATATTAAGTTTGATAAATATTTAGCAATTTTAGATAACGGGTAGTCAAAATATGGACATATTATACGACATGGGTTATCTTGCTTATGTATTTTAATTAGTCCATAAATTATTGGTAAATTGTAGTTATCAGGATAAACTTTTCTATATGTTTCATAAGTAATAAAATTATTTTTATGTAAATATTTTAAATTATCTATTAATTTATTAGCTATTGTTTTTGTATTGTCTTTACCAATAATATTATATACAGTTTTATCAGATAAAATATATTCAATTTTTTCTATATATTCACTTTTATTTAAAACAACAGTTTTATTTCCTTTATCTGAATTGGTTATTATAATATCATCATATGATTTTAGTTTATTAATTGCAAGCAATTGATTTTTATTTAAATTATAATCTGAATTTTTATTATGTTTTAAAATATTAACTAATTTATTTCTAATAGTTGCGCGATCACTTTGATTTTCAATTAATTTTGTTAATTTAGGTTCAATATTTGCTAAAAATAGTTCAGGTTTATATGATTTGCATGGGATTTGAAATTTAGGGTCTAAACTTAAAATATACATTTCATCCTCATCAAATATTTTATTTGATAGGTTAATTACCCAATCATTACAATTAATTTTTAACTTATTATCATATTTAACAATCTTATTATTTAAATTATATAATTTATCTTTTAAATGATTTCTAAGTTTATATTTTTCGCTATTACAATATTTTGTTATACGATTATCTAAATTATTATATAAATTTATATCTAATTTGTTTTTTAAATAATTTAAAATAAATTTTATGTTATTATCTAATTTGTTTATTTTAATTCGATTTTGAACAATTCTACTTTTTAAAAAATCATAACTGCAGTTTATTGCAGCTTTTTTACTAATATAAAAATTATCAATAGGTTTTACTATTAAACTTTTAGGTATTAATTTATTTTTTAAACATTTAATATTAAAAGTTAGGTATTCCTTACATTTGATTAGTTTAATTCTCTCCCTTTCCCACTCTTTACCTTTACGTAGACATTCATCTCCGGCAGCATTAATAATTTGTTGATTTATATTTATGTTGTTGTGAGAGCACATATTGATTAAAAAATTAGTTTTAACTTACAATTCACAACATATGTATGACCAGATACTCTGGTGACTAACCGGACGGTACCGTTTCGACTCAATACTTGAGTCCTCATCAGCGGTCTATGACTGTCCTCTCAAAGAGAGAGACAGCTTTTAGTCTACTATTTTGGTATTCATGGGAAGGGAGAGTCATGTGTTTATTTGTTTTATATGTTATAAATTAAGTGATATTTTTTAACAATTTTTGTTTCAAACAAATGTAAATTAAAACTATATTTACAATTTATGGCATATAAATGAATACAAGTTAAATTGTAAATATAGTTTTAATTTACATTTGTTTGAAACAAAAATTGTTAAAAAATATCACTTAATTTATAACATATAAAACAAATAAACACATGACTCTCCCTTCCCATGAATACCAAAATAGTAGACTAAAAGCTGTCTCTCTCTTTGAGAGGACAGTCATAGACCGCTGATGAGGACTCAAGTATTGAGTCGAAACGGTACCGTCCGGTTAGTCACCAGAGTATCTGGTCATACATATGTTGTGAATTGTAAGTTAAAACTAATTTTTTAATCAATATGTGCTCTCACAACAACATAAATATAAATCAACAAATTATTAATGCTGCCGGAGATGAATGTCTACGTAAAGGTAAAGAGTGGGAAAGGGAGAGAATTAAACTAATCAAATGTAAGGAATACCTAACTTTTAATATTAAATGTTTAAAAAATAAATTAATACCTAAAAGTTTAATAGTAAAACCTATTGATAATTTTTATATTAGTAAAAAAGCTGCAATAAACTGCAGTTATGATTTTTTAAAAAGTAGAATTGTTCAAAATCGAATTAAAATAAACAAATTAGATAATAACATAAAATTTATTTTAAATTATTTAAAAAACAAATTAGATATAAATTTATATAATAATTTAGATAATCGTATAACAAAATATTGTAATAGCGAAAAATATAAACTTAGAAATCATTTAAAAGATAAATTATATAATTTAAATAATAAGATTGTTAAATATGATAATAAGTTAAAAATTAATTGTAATGATTGGGTAATTAACCTATCAAATAAAATATTTGATGAGGATGAAATGTATATTTTAAGTTTAGACCCTAAATTTCAAATCCCATGCAAATCATATAAACCTGAACTATTTTTAGCAAATATTGAACCTAAATTAACAAAATTAATTGAAAATCAAAGTGATCGCGCAACTATTAGAAATAAATTAGTTAATATTTTAAAACATAATAAAAATTCAGATTATAATTTAAATAAAAATCAATTGCTTGCAATTAATAAACTAAAATCATATGATGATATTATAATAACCAATTCAGATAAAGGAAATAAAACTGTTGTTTTAAATAAAAGTGAATATATAGAAAAAATTGAATATATTTTATCTGATAAAACTGTATATAATATTATTGGTAAAGACAATACAAAAACAATAGCTAATAAATTAATAGATAATTTAAAATATTTACATAAAAATAATTTTATTACTTATGAAACATATAGAAAAGTTTATCCTGATAACTACAATTTACCAATAATTTATGGACTAATTAAAATACATAAGCAAGATAACCCATGTCGTATAATATGTCCATATTTTGACTACCCGTTATCTAAAATTGCTAAATATTTATCAAACTTAATATCTCCTATAATTAGAAATAGTGAATATAGTTTAAAAGACTCTAAACAATTTTGTTGTGAAATACAAAAATTAAATATTTTAAATAATGAAACTATGATATCTTTAGATATTGAAAATCTTTTTACAAATATTCCTATTGTTGAAACTTTAAAAATAATTAAAAATAAATTAGAAAATAATAATGAATTTAAAAATACTACTAAAATACCAATAAATAATATTATTAATTTAATTAGATTTTGTTTACAAAATAATTCATTTATATTTAATAATAAAATTTATTTACAAATATCAGGTACACCTATGGGGTGTAACCTATCTCCGGTAATTGCCGAAGCTTTAGTTAGCTATATATTTGAAAATACAATTAAAACATCTAAATATAAACCTAAATATTTAAGATTTTACGTAGATGACTCTTTTATTATAATTAATAAACGTTATGCTGATTATTTTTACAATCATATTAATAATTTTTGTATACCTTACAAAACAATTAGATTTACAATTGAAAGAGAGTCTAATTTAAATACAATTGCATTTTTAGATGTTTTTATTAAACGTGATGATAATAAATTATTAACAAGTGTTTTTAGGAAAGAGACACATTCTAACCGATATCTAAATTTTAATTCATATCATCCTATCAATAATAAAATCTCTGTAATAAAAAATTTAATAGATAGATCATATTCACATTGTAATACACCTAGTTTGCTAAATACTGAATTAAATTTTATTAGTACTATCTTAGAAAACAATAATTACCCTAAAAAATTAATAAGTAATATTATAAATAATAATAATAAATCAGATAAAAAATTTGAATTTGATATCAATAAATGTATAGTTATTCCTTATATCAGAGAGATTAGTTATAAAATTAAACAACTCTTATCTGAATATAATGTACATGTAGTATATAAGAGAGGTAATAATTTAAAAAGTATTTTTAAAAATAATAAGCCATCATATGACATTAATAATAAATCAAATGTAGTATATAATTTAATGTGTAATAATTGTCCTAATAAGTATATAGGAACAACAAAAAGAAAATTATATAAAAGAATTGATGAGCATAAAAAAGCTTTAAATAGTATTAATTATAAATCTAATGTTGCGGACCATTCAATTGATTTCAATCATAATATTAATTTTTCAAATCCCAAAATAATTTATCAAAATTATAATACTAGTGCCAGAAAGTTTTTAGAAATGTGGGACATTCAAGCTAATAAATTGAATAATAACCCAATTATGAATGACCAACATAATTCTCAAACTAATATACCCAATCAATATTTTGAATTAATTAAATAAAATTTATTAATAAAATATATATTTATGCTATAGAAACTGGCCTAGATATAGGCCAGTTTCTATGGCATATAAATGAATACAAGTTAAATTGTAAATATAGTTTTAATTTACATTTGTTTGAAACAAAAATTGTTAAAAAATATCACTTAATTTATAACATATAAAACAAATAAACACATGACTCTCCCTTCCCATGAATACCAAAATAGTAGACTAAAAGCTGTCTCTCTCTTTGAGAGGACAGTCATAGACCGCTGATGAGGACTCAAGTATTGAGTCGAAACGGTACCGTCCGGTTAGTCACCAGAGTATCTGGTCATACATATGTTGTGAATTGTAAGTTAAAACTAATTTTTTAATCAATATGTGCTCTCACAACAACATAAATATAAATCAACAAAATATCTGTTTGTTATAAATATGTTTTAACTATAAGTCTATGTTTGTCGCTATTTATTTCGGTAAATATAAATATAATTTATAATATATAATGTATACAGTAGAAATATAAGATATATAAATGAATTTCAAAATAAATAAAAAAAAWATATATATATATATAATATTTATTGCCACTTATTAAATTAAGTAATACTAAATTTAATTAAAATATTTTATAATTAAATAATTATTTATTTAGAGATTACCAAATAGTTTAATGCGTGCATCGATGACTGATTATCAACTAATATATGGYATAACATTAAAACAATTATCATATGCTATTTCAATACATAATTTTATAGCAATGTTGGGAGCAACGGGTATTTTTTATATTAAATTACTTTWTATCTAAATATCAAATGAAAAACAAAATTAATTTTTTTTWAAAAACCTACAATTATTACAATTTTATACAATATATTAGTTGGTCTAATATCAAGTTATATAAGTAAACAATTGATTTGTATGGTTAGTTTGGTTGTATTTGGCGCATGTAGTGCTGTWTGGGCCAGTCTACCGACGTATGGATGGCTTTTAGCATCGATGGCAGTGTCCGGTCTGTTTTACGAAGGATTTTATCTATTGAGAAACGTATGGTTAGTTGAATTGTGGTCCAAACAGTGCGGTCCATATCTGCAGGCATTGAACTTTGCCGATGGTCTGGCCAGTATAGTGGGACCACTATTGGTTACACCATTTTTATCGGACACAATACAAAACGGTACACACATTCAGCATACAATGCCGACTGAATCGCGTATATACATACCGACAATAATAACCGGATCGTTGACTGTCGGGTGCGGCATATATATTGGTATACTTTATTGTTGGAAACGGTATGAACCGAAAAAAGTGGTCACTAATACACAGAATGATACAAATAAGTCGATACCGTTTTATAAAAATTATTTAAATTGTTTACGTATTGAATTGGCACCCAATTGGTACCATTTTACACAATTATTGTTGTGTTCAATAATATTGGCAATGTTTTTTGCATTTCAATCGCCACTGTATTATTTGTCAACATTTGCACAGTTATGTGATCTACATATGACTCAACAATCGGCCGCATTTTTGGTGTCCGGGTTTTCAATAGCATCGGCCGCCAGTCAACTGGTTTGCATAATTGCAATAAAATACCTGAACGTCAACATAATAATGTATACATGTTTGGCACTGATAGTTATCGCACAATTACTATATCTATTTTTGGCCACCCATTCACTGGCCATTATRTGGACGGCAACCATACTGTTTGGTATCGGTTTCGGACCACTAGCCGGTTGTATAATAAATTATATGGAAATCCTATTTCCCGTAACCGATATGGTCGGCATGTTTTACTCATTAATTTTTTACATTGGATTCATATTAATGATACAATTGTTAGGAATTTATATTACTATTGATATCATGTCATTAGTTTATTGTAATTTATTAGCCGCTATTTTGGCAATTATTTTACTAATTTGTGTTAATATTTTGCATTATTTACACAATAAAAACAATTGAATAYTATATTGTGATAATYCTGATGTGATTTACMATTAATTATCTATTAATTAAATTATTTATAGTTATTTTACTTACTGTTAWATTCAAAACTATTATCTATATATAGATTTTAATATAGATTTATTATAATATATACWTTAATTGTTTGTAATATTAGTATAATACTGTATTAATTAAGTTAAAATATTAATARATATAATTTTTWWAAATAATATAAAGCAACTATTATTTATAAAAAATTTTACTTTATTATATTAATATTTCTTAATAAACAGATTAATTAATATTATTACTTTTTTTAATTATATAATTATTTTTATATATATTTATATAACTCAAATATTTCACAATAAAATTTACAAAACAAWTTTAARTTATTTATTTTATATTATATTATATACTTATTAATATATATATATACTGTATATAAATAGTACTATTATATTAAGTATATAGTATTAAAATTAATATTTAAGTTACATATCTGATAAACGCTAAWAAGTTTTATCATTAAAAAAACATTATTTTTATTTTAATTTATTTTTTAAATATATAATTCAATAAAACAAAACWAACTGTATTTACTAGAATTAGCTAGATAAATATTTTGTTAATTGATAAAATTATCATAAATTATATATATAATTTATATATTAAWTACAACGAAACATTTTAGTTTTTCAAAAAAAATAAACAATAATATAATATTTAAATTATTTATTGCTAATTAATTAAATTATTTTTAATAATTAGTTTTAACAAAAAAAACATAAATGCATACTTGTTTTTACTTGTTTAATGCATTTTATAATATAATRTTTTAAATAATAATATATGATTTAAATCATAATATATATATATGTGGATAATACTCACGCAAATAAACACGTGTAAATTATTTTTGTGTAAACAATTATAATTTTGTTTATAAGTTTGTATATTTGTAAAATTATTAAATATTTTTTTATAATTAAAAACAAAATATTCAGTTTTTATTATACAATATATTAAATAATCTTTTATTTTTTTCTGTTAAGTAATTCAATTATTTTATATAATAAATTTAATGTAAAGTTTAGATAAATAAATATTTTGTTTAATCATTTRACTATCGATAAGAAATCGCTATAAAAATATTTTATACAAATACGTAAAAACTTAAATCAAAAACGTGTTAATAATCATATATATATATATATACATTATATACAGTATACATACACCTACAACATGTGATAATTTTGACATAAAATATGGCWATTTACTTATCATATAATTATCTATATAAGCTACTGGTTAGTAACTGAAAATTTAAATATTTAAWTATTATAAACTATTGTATTTTTGTTGTTGTTGTTGTTGTTTTGCTTTTTAGTTGTAATATTTTTTTTCATATATTAACTATACTATACATTGTAGACTAGTATATAAAAAATATATTTATTTTTTTTTTGAAAATATGAATAAAAACATATCTTTGGTCTATAAATATGTTTTGACAATAAGTTTATGTATAGCACTATTTAATGCGGTAAATATTATTATCTTTTTTTAAAATTATTATTGCTATTAACTAAAAGTTAATTAATATATTATTTTTATAAAAGTCTTTTTATAAATAAAGATTATTAATTACATTATTAATTATTAATTAAATTATTCAATTTTATTATTAGATATTTAATTATAATTATTATTTAATAATCAAATTTAGAGTTTTTAATGGTATATAATTTTTATTTTGAAATTAAACAAATATATTAATAAACAAATATTTGTGTTTTGAATATATTGAACAACAAGTTTTAATTTTTTATTACTATTTATTTTATTAAATAATATATATATATATAAGTTATGCACATTAACTTAAATTACTATAATATTATAAATAATTTTAAATTGTTTAATTAATATAAGTTTTTAATTATATATATATATATATATATATAAATTATTTTTAATTGTATAGAGATTACCCAATGCTATACAACGTGCATCAATGAGTGATTATGAGCTAATATATGGCATAACATTAAAACAATTATATATATAAATAATTAATAATTATAAATTATATAAATTATATAAATTATATAAATTATATAAATTATATTTATATAAATTATATAAATTATATAAATTATATAAATTATATAAATWTAWATAAATTATAAACACTATAATTGTGAACTATTTACTAAACGTTGTCTACTAAATATAATATATTAAYTGAAAATAAATAAATAAATTAWAGCATTTATTTACTGTATAAAAAACTAMATTTTATAATAAYAATTGTTTATTATTTAACTAATCTAACTATAAAATTATCTATTTTTTTATGTAATATCAATAAAAACAAAGTCGGTTTGGTATCAAGTTATGTGAATAAACAAGTGGTTTGTATGGTTAGTTTGATAGTTTATGGCACCTGTAGTGCCGTATTTGCCAGTCTACCCGCTTATGGATGGCTAATGGCAATGATGTCGGTGTCCGGTCTGTTTTACGAAGGTTTCTATCTAATGAATAACTTATGGATAGTACAAATGTGGTCCAAACAGTGCGGTCCATATCTRCAGGCATTGAATTTTGCCGATAGTCTGTCCAGTATAGTGGGACCACTACTGGTCAGACCGTTTCTATCCGATTCAATACAAAACGGTGCACACATTGATCATACAGTGGGCACCGAATCTCGTATATACATACCGACACTAATAACAGGATCGTTGACTGTCGGGTGCGGCATATATATTGGTATACTTTATTGTGTCAAACGGTATGAGCCGAGTCAATTGGATACTAATCAAAATGATAAAAATGATTTTAAACAGCTTTTAAAAAAATTATTAAACCGTTTACGTGTTGAACTGGCACCCAATGGCTATCATTTTGCACAATTATCTATGTGTTCAATAATATTGGCCTTGTTTTATGTATTTCAATCGCCACTATATTATTTGTCAACATTTGCACAGTTATGTGATCTACATATGACTCAACAATCGGCCGCATTTTTGGTGTCCGGGTTTTCAATAGCATCGGCCGCCAGTCAACTGGTTTGCATAATTGCAATAAAATACCTGAACGTCAACATAATAATGTATACATGTTTGGCACTGATAGTTATCGCACAATTACTATATCTATTTTTGGCCACCCATTCACTGRCCATTATGTTGACGGCAACCATACTGTTTGGCATTGGTTTCGGACCACTAGCCGGTTGTATATTGAATTATATGGAAATCCTATTTCCCGTAACCGATATGGTCGGCATGTTTTACTCATTGATGTTATATATTGGATTCATATTAATGATACAATTGTTGGGCATTTTTATTACCATTGATGTCATGTCATTAGTTTATTGCAATTTATTAGCCGCTATTTTGGCAATTATTTTACTAATTTGTGTTAATATTTTACATTATTTACATATTAAAAAACTTTAAACACTCAACAGTTATTAATTATATTATTAAATTACATTATCCATAAAATTACATAATTGTATTTAATAAGAAATTTTAGATTATTTTTTACTTTAATTTTTATAAACATGTATACAATAATTATGTTATCTAGTTAAATGTTTAGTTAATTAATTTATTTATCTTAATTAATATGTAATTTATTTTTTTTAATTAATACTGTATTCTAGAATTAACTAGATGAGTTTGAACTCATTGATATAATTATCATAAATTTAAAAAAATGAAAAAAAAATAAAAATTTTATTTTTGTCAATAATAATAAGCTTACGTATTAAATAATAATAATAAGTATTATCTCTTTTTTTTTTGCTAAGTAATTATAACGGGTGGCTCATCAAGAGTTATTTTCAAAATACACCATTTATTTCAAAAATTATTAATTGAAATTTATTTTAAAAATATATATCTTATTTATGAATACATGGGATTTCATATTTTATTAAATTTAATTTTTAAATTGGCGCCATTTTATGGCAATAAATTTACAAAGTTGCAAGTCAATTTTTTTCGAAACTTTTCTAGCATATTCTATAGAATATTTGTGTAGTTTTTCACGAAAAAGTTATACTATATATTTTTAATAAAATTTTAATTATTGTTAAAAATACATTTAGTTTCTTAAACATTATCATTAAAACTAGAAAGAACTTAAAAATTTTTAATTAATAATAAAATTTAAAATTTTGTAAATTATAATATTTTTAAAAATTCATAACTAAACATTGGCTTAATTTTTGACAAATTTTTTTCTATTTATCAAACAAGTATCTATATCCATTTACACTGACATGATAACCAAAAATTTTTAAATAGAATATTTATACCTATTTAACTTTTAGTATAATTTTAGTTATGTTATGTACAGCCGCAATTTTGATTTTTTAAAATTTATTTTTTAAAAATAATAAACGCCAACTACCCCACACTAAATCTACATTAAAATATTTTTGATTTTATTTAAAGTATAGAAATAGCGTTATTTTTAAAAAGATAATAGGTGTTGGGCCAGTCGTTAGTATTTTGCATCATAAATAAAATTTTGTTTGAAAATACTTTTAAATTATTATTATTATATATATATATTTATAGATAAAATCATATAACTCTAATTTGTTTTTTGTTAAACTATAACTATTATCATAGATTGGATTCTAGATGTACTCAAATTTAAAGATTATTTAAAAATACAATTTATATCACATTATATGAATATGTTATAGACATAGACTATAATGTTTATACACTTAGTATTAGTTAATACATTTTTAATGTATATTTATATATACAAATATATATATCAGGGTCAAGTTAGAGAGGGTAAGTAGTAAAGCAAATTAATCACCAACATTTATTTATTTTTCAAAAATTATGTAATTTATTAAAAATATATAATAATAATTTACTTATTTTCTTGGAAAATTTACATGGAAATGTTCTAGAATTAAATGATTTTTTTTTGGGAATTTTATCTTGATCTCCTAATCCCCGCCCCCTATTAATATTTAATTAAAAATTTTATTTTGTCATATCATACCTTTATAAAATCCTCAAAAAACTTTGTTTAACCCTAATATTTTTCATAACATTTTTTTTTATTTAGCAGAATCGAGATTTAATTATTACAAGTTTTTATATATTGAACATGATTTATATCATTGAAATGTATTATTTTATTTATAATAGATTTCAATGGAAAATTTGTAAATCCTAATAAATTTTGTTTAATCATTGAATATACTATTATAAAATTTAAAAAAAACTTGCGTTTAACACATGTTAACACACACACACACACACACAACACACACACACTCACACACACACATACACACAAATACACACAAATACACACACATACACACACATACACACACATACACACACACACATACACACACATACACACACATACACACACATACACACACATACACACACATACACACACACATACACACACATACACACACATACACGTTATTTTGACATAAAATATGAAAATTAATTTAAATGACAATTTAGTTGATACTATGGTACAGTAATAACAGCAGTTATAGTATTAATAATTAAACTTATATTTAAAAAAACAAAATTATTTATTTTATATTTGTTTTAAAATAAATATCATTACAATTTATCAAATGTTAAAAATGATTTATTTTATATTTTATTTTAATTATAACAACAATCTGTTTGATATTCATTTTATTAATACTATTATAAAATTATTATTATTATTTATATAATTTTTATTAATATTAATAATATAATTATTATTATTACTATTTAAATTTTATTTAACACTAAATGGACAAACAAATATCTGTTTGTTATAAATATGTTTTAACAATAAGTCTATGTTTATCATTGTTTATTGCGGTAAATATTAATAAAAATTTATATTATAGTTAAATTTATAATAATAATAATTATTATCTTAATGATAATATTATAATAAATAATTATTAAAATAATTGTTTGTTTGTTATTATTTTAGAAACTACCCAATGCTATACAACGGGCATCGATAACTGATTATCAACTAATATATGGCATAACATTACAACAATTATCATTAGTATTGACTATTAATAATATTATGTCAATGTTTGGATCATTGGGTAAGTAATTTAACAAAAAAAAATAACAAAATAAGCTTTTTAGTTGGTTTGTTATAGTATATTATAGATATTAAATATTTATCATATCATACATAATATAATGTATATTATATTACAGTAATAAACATAATTAACAATTGAGTAAAATAAAATAATTAGTGAGAATTTAAACATTAAATATAAAGTTTAAAAATATTTTTGACAATTTTATTAAATTTGATAATCTAATGTATTTTTTTTATAAAAATATCAATATATATATAGTTGGTTTGGTGTCAAGTTATTTTAATAAACAATTGATTTGTATGGTTAGTTTAGTAATATATGGCACCTGTAGTGCCATGTTTGCCAGTCTACCCACATATGTTTGGCTAATGTCAATGATGTCGGTGTCCGGTCTGTTTTATCAGGGATTTTATCTAATGAAAAACCTATGGATAGTACAAATGTGGTCCAAACAGTGCGGTCCATATCTGCAGGCATTGAATTTTGCCGATAGTCTGGGCAGTATAGTGGGACCACTACTGGTCACACCGTTTTTATCGGATTCAATACAAAACGGTATACATATTGATCATACAGTGGGCGCCAAATCACGTATATATATACCGACACTAATAATGGGATCGTTGACTGCTGTTTGCGGTGTATATATTGGTATACTTTATTGTATCAAACGGTATGAGCCGAGACAAGCAGCAGATACTAACCAAAATACAGATACAGTTAATTCAATACCGTTTTTTAAAAAACTAATAAACCGGTTATGTGTTGAACTGGCACCTAATTGCTATCAGTTTTCTCTGTTAATATTAAGTACAACAATATATTCAATGTCATCAATACTACTGTCACCAGTGTTTTATTTGTCAACATTTGCACAGTTATCTCAACTACATATAAGTCAACAGTCGGCCGCATATTTGGTTTCCGGGTTTTCCATTGCATCGGCCGTCAGTCAACTGGTTTGCATACTTGGGCTTAAATACCTGAAAGTCTACATCATATTGTATATATGTTTTGCACTGATAGTTATCGCACAGTTATTGTATCTGTTTTTGGCCACACATTCACTGGCCATTATGTGGACGGCAACTATAGTGTTTGGCATCGGTAACGGACCAATAGTCGGTTGTTCTCTAAGTTATATGGAAATCCTATTTCCCGTAACCGATATGGTCGGCATGTTTTACTCATTCAACTATTATATTGCATACATATTAATGATACAATTGTTGGGCAATTATATTACTAGTTATATAATGACATTTGTTTATATCAATTTATTAGCCGCTATTTTAGCAATTTTTTTGCTAATTTGTATTAATATTTTTAATAATTTACGACATAGAAAATTAAAAATTAATCAATAATTTTAATAAAAAATTAATAAAAATATAATTTAATGCAATAATTAATGCAATTATTTATGTATATATTTAGTTAATAGTTAATAATATTAATTTACGACATAAAAAATTAATAATTATTCAATAATTTTAATAATTCATTAATTTAATGTAATTATTTGTTTATGTGTATTGTATTAAATAAACAGAAAAAATAACTAATAACTAATAAAAAAAACTAATCAACAAATAATAAATAAAACTTTTTATGAAATGTTGAAATTTATGAAAAGTACTATACTTTAAATAATCTAATTATTATTAATGTGTTTTCAATTAAATTACAAAAAAATATTGTTTTAGTTTTATTGTTTTATAATGTTATTTATATATATATATATATATATTTGTATATATTATATCATATAACAGTATAATTATGTATAAGCGATGTTTATTAATAATTAATATATTTTGTAGAAAAAAACTATTAAATATTTTTACCCAATTTATACCACAATATTTCTATTGCAATAATATTTATCAAAATAATTAGATTTTTTTAATTATTATTTTTTGTTGTTCCGTATACTGTATATACAAAAAAATATAATTAATTTCAATTACATTATGATAGCTATAAAAGAAAATATTTCATTAATAATTTATTAATTTATATTATATTTTATCTATAAATTTTAGTAATTTCATTAATAAATTATATACAACATTAAATTATAAATGTTAATAAATAATTAATTTTATAATAATTAGAAATATATATTTAGTACCAGTGTCATACAGATATAATAATTTACTTACAAAAAACAAAACATCTATAATTAACTGCATTTAGTTGCTATTATTTAATACGATAATTAATAAATTAAACTAGACTGTTTTAATTTTTGTAACTGGTACGATTTGTTATTATCAAAATTTTAATTATTGTATTTATAGATGAAATATAATATAACTTAATAAATTATTAACGAAATATTTTCTTTTATAGCTATCATAATGTAATTGAAATTAATTATATATATTTTTTTGAATATACAGTATACGAAACAACAAAAAATAATAATTAAAAAAAATCTAATTTTTTTCTACAAAATATATTAATTATTAATAAACATAGCTTATACATAATTATACTGTTATATGATATAAATGTATATATATATATATATATATATATATATATAAATAAAAATAACAATATAAAACAATAAAACTATGACAATATTTTTTGTTGTAATCTAATTGAAAACACATTAATAATAATTAAAGTATTTAAAGCATAGTATTTTATATAAAATACATCATTATTATAGTGTAATATCAATAAACAGTAACTTTATTGTAAATTTGATAACTAAAGCGCTTTTTAAAAAAATAGTTATATTAATTAATTGTGTAAAATACAATAGAAAAAATACTAATAAATAATATACTAAAATAAAAATAATAATTTAATTCAAAAAAAAAAATCATAAATTAATTACTAATAATGAAAATTAAAGCTATTATCATATTATTATTGTGGACTTTATTTATCTATAAAATACTAATGCTTTCAACAGAGTATTTGAAATATAAGACAAACAATGAATTGTATTTCAATAAATCTATTAATGTTTTCGATGTAAACACTATGCCATCGATAACATTGTGTTTCAATGATACCGATCAATGGATTAGTAATAAATTATCAGATACTGGCGATCCGTTTAAATATTTGTTTGAATGTTCAATAAATTATCATAAATGTCATCTATTTTATGATAAAAACTATTTGCGTTATACCTATTCTGGTAAACAATGTTTATGTTTATTTTACCAGGGCAACTTTACCAAATTGCCAAAAATTATAAATTTATTAAGCAATAGTATAAAGATATATGTTTATAATATTACAAAAATAAAAATAGGATTATCAACTAGCAATACGCCGACACATTTTCAATACAGCTATAAACGATAACTATAAATATTTTGTATATCTTATAGAAACAAATCTTCAACAATACCTGCCGTTTCCCTATCAGACTGATTGCCAATACTATGATATCGATGATGGGGTCGACAAACAATCAACTGATGGACGACTACTACAACTACAACCAAAATCACGAACTGAATGCATGTTAAATATAATGACTGATAGAGAGTATAGAAAATGTAATTATAATTACTATTGGATTCAATATCCTATAGATAATAATATTTCAAGAATTTTTGAACTTAATAAACATTTTGATAAATTAAATAATAATAATAATAATATCAACGATTGTATTGTCGATTATAAAACTAGTGAATTATATACTAAATGCAAACCCGATTGCAATCATTATAAGTATGATATTTCAGTTTCGGAAAGTGTAAATTAATTCAATAATAAATATAAATTACAATTATTATTGAACACATAAATCAATTAAAATTAATTATAATACACTCACCAGTGATGTCAGCCATTGGCTATTGGTGTGAATTGGGAGGACTGATGAGTATGTTTTGGGGATACAGTTGTTATTCATTAATAGTAACTGTAATTGAAATGTTTTCATTGATAAAATTGTTTACAACTAAATTTGAAACAATATTTAAGTTTAATATTTTCAACAAATTCTATAATTATATTAAACAACTAATTCATTATTTAATATTTATTATATGTTTTTTGGTAATGTGTTGGCATTTATTGTCGATAATAGCAACTTATAAAAGTTATAAAATAATACCACAAATAAAATTTAAAAACAATATTAGACTACCAATGATTTCATTAGTAAGCGGTACTTTAGTACCATTGGTTGTAAATAAATTTGAAGATGATATGGATAAAAATAACATTGATATTTCTAAACATATTGTAACAATCGGTTACAACCGTTACCCAACTTTTGCTAATTATATTTGTTGCAAAATTATTATTGATTGTGTTAAAAATAAATATTAAAATTATGAGTGAGTGTGATTAATTAATTAATTAACAACCAGCCAGCGATCAGCAGCCGGTCGGACGACCGGGAGCCCGAATCACGACCACCGCCCGTCCACAGGAGGTGAAGCAGATCTTTATTCAAGTAGCCAACGATGTCTGGCCAGCGGAAAGCGAGATTGCCGACACCGATGACTCTTTTATCAGAAGTGGGATTCGAACCCACGCCCACGGTTGTAACCGATTGTTACATAACAACTAATTGACTCTCCTGTAGTCTCTCTTTTTTTCCTCGACTATCCACTTAATTATATTAGACCGACGACCGAGTTGTGCGCACCAACCCCGTCGTCGGCCCAAATACGGGTGTAGGGCGGAACAACGATTTACATATCTTACTAAATAAGTCTTTAATATAATGATTCAGCTATTACGCACAAAATACTGTTACAATCGCCACCCAACCATTGTTGATCGTCCCTGATCGACTCAAAATTACAAATCAGATTAAATAGAGTACAATTGCATGCATTTTCTGAATTCAAAACAACAAGTGTTTCCAAAAAACCGACGTCAAACACCTCTTCTAGTAGGTCATCGATATCGATGTTGAATCGTCGATCAGGCCAGCTTCCTATCGACAAATGACGTCGACTTAATATCCAATTAAGTCGACCACGACTTATAACACATTGAACGTCTTCAATGGGATGCGCTTAATGTATGGACATAACGAAGGCTCGCATACAGTTTCTTCAGTACTGAATAACTCAGGGCTCTAATGAACCCTCTGCGAAATCGTTATCCTATCAACATTCTGTTATACAAAATACTGATAAATAACAAATGTGTTCTGTCTTTGTGTAAAATGTCTTTGTGTATGTATTAGGTTAAAATTTAAATTAATCATTCAAACATAAAATAATAGAATAAAATAATAATAACTAATAAAAAGTTATCTGCGGGCGGTCAGCTTTGACTCCACAAGACGCGTATACAGATACCTTTTAATATGAGCAATCTAAAATATTCAACCATTATTGGTTGAAACACAACAGCTGATGATTCCTGATGACTCACTCGGTAGGCTTTCTCTACAGTCAACAACGGCAATGACGTGGAATTCGACTTTCATTTGTGTGTCAATTATTGGATAATTGAAAAACGGGTCCTTACTACTTAGTAGATTAATCCGAGACCAGAATCCTTGTCCTTCAGGTTTCATCTGAACTATGAACTCACAGCCAACCACTGATCCAGGTGATTCCCATAATAGTCCAAGATGTTTGTCGTCCCTTTTTCTTAAAAATGGTCTCCCCGGTCTGTCGATATAACTTGGGAGCCGAGCGGCGGTGTCCCTTACCAAGGATCTGGAAAGATGTAACCTTTTGTATTGTGTTTTAATTTCTGTTGTGATTTTTCTCTTCCTTGTTATCCGGCACTGTTTTTCTGGTAACTGATAAGGTTGGCTTAATGCGTAAAATGGTGTTCCATGCATGTCTTTAGACGTTATTTTGAATCTGTACTGTCGACCATATCGTTTACTCGAAAACTCGGTCATGAAATCACTGCATCGTTTGATATGAGTCCATACATTCTGTGTATAGTCTATGACCTCGATGTCAAATACCGGGTTGTCATTCTGATAATCAGGTGAAATTTCGTCCCAACATAACAACTGTGGTGTCTTCGAGTTGTACGTTCATTGGATATACCCGTTCATGATCGTCTGTGATGTCCGAAGTTATAGATAGAGATTTACTTTGTTTAACTCTATGGTCTGCTTTTGAATAGACCCCACTATTGTATGTTATTCGACTCCATAAGCATCTTAACTTTTCCACTAATACACCTTTCGTCCTTAGACAAGGTATATGTATACCTTTCTTCAATTGCTTTAATTGGCCGAGTGACAGTCCTTCAGCTCCAAGAATTTTGATTGCGCTGCCTTGCTTTGTTTCTTCTGTTCTATTTACGGATTCGTCTTTAGCAATGGTGCAAATAGAATCGGTTGTTTCTGTGGTCACCATTTGACTGATAGTTCTCAGTAGTGGCATCCGTAATGGCAATTGAATCCGTATAGGGAGTCTCGGAAGCCATTGGAGGCGCCGTCGTATAAGATGACGGTTGAAAGTCGGTTACTTCAGTACTCTGTCAGACACTTCTGAGACCTTTTCGGCTTGAACAGCAAAATGTTCTCCACTTTCACGTTGCAAAATCAAAAGATATTCTTTATTATCAGGGTTTTGAACCAACGATACTATCGTATATCGTTCGCCATTTACTTCAATAAATTGATTGTCCACATGTATCACGTTATTAGTGTCCTTATTGTTCAGATGAGTGTAAATATTCTGATCACTACTCTGGTTAGAGTTTAAACATAATAATTGTTCTGCAGCGATGCTTGTATTATTGTTTTGTATTTGCTTCTTGTTAGCCGTAGCCAAGTTAACCCTTCTGGCTTTATATCGTGTACTTCTGAACCAGTTGCCGATTGATTTTCTACTACAGTTTAGTAGTTTCGTCAAATTTGCCATATCGACAGATGATGGATATGTGTTAGAGTTATAAAATTCTTTTAACATTTTTCTTTGATTTTCAGAAAATCGGGGTTTATTTGTTTTTGGATTCGTCAGGATCTGACCACTTGGGTTAGCAATTCCCGAAACACTGACAGCGTCTGTAGTTGTTGAGGATTTATTTTTAGTTTCGATGGGTATCGTCGATTGCAGTACTTTGTCCAATACTATATTAACAAATATGGTATAAATATGTTTAACTCAACTAATAGACAACGATTACGACAATTATATGATTCAGTTATTTATTGTCGCTTTATATTTACTAATCACTCGGAAATTGATTGTCGAAAAAAATGGAAATTATTTTTGAAACCATTTGATGTAAGAATAGCATCGAATCAATTGATTATCTTTTATACTATTATATATAAAATGTTAATGAATTTAACAGATAAAACAATTGCTAATATTAGACAAAATATATTAAAACATTTAGTTATTAGATTTGATAATTTGAGAAATAATAATAAATATCTGGTATTATTAAGTGAATTTGACGATTGGACTAATGGAAATATTATTCATATAAAATTAAATAGTATAACAAATATTATTTATACGACTAGTCATCAAACTTTTGCCGACAACAATAACATCCAGTAGTAGTAGTAGTAGTAGTAGTAGTAGTAGTAGTGATACAATCAGTCAATGTTTAGATACAATCGACAATCCATTTGATCGCTTAGTTTCGGAAAATAGCAAAACGGATAAAATCAATGATTGTATCAAAAATGAATATTTAAAAACAAATAGTTGTTTTCCATTTATATTTAATGATTTAGATTTATCAGAAAACAATGATATAAGTGATTGTCAGAGCAATGATTTAATTGATTTACACTTTCGTATTGCAATGAAATGTTGGAAACAATTGATGGGTCAGTGTTTCCGAATACTGGCGGATATCAGTTCAACAACAGTCGGGTTGTAGTCGACATCGACGGGATTCCCGAACTATACTCAGATCAATATAATACCCAAACATGGATTAGAGCCACAAATCACTGAACAGTTAGCTATGGATATCTATTCGCTTATCTATGAAATCGGTTGTACTATTGGTATGTGGATCGGCATATCTGTTATCACTTGTAGTCAACTATATTCATACATATATATTGTTATTAAAACATTATATAACATATATATAAATTATAAAAATCGTGTTATAATTATTTAAATTTAATATATTTTTTTTGTCATAGATAAAAATATTTATTTTTTTAAAAATAATTTATAGTTATTGATTATACAATATTTATAATAAAACTATTAGTATATATTAATTTATATTGTTTTCTGTTTTTATCAATATTATTTAATATAAATAATTTATATAAAAATTATAAAAGATTATAAAAAAAAGTTAAAAATTAATGGATAATTCTCATAAAAATTAAATTTATCTAATTTGATTTATTTATTTTATGTGTGTTAACATGTTAACAGTATAGCAAATTTTAACTAATAATTTTAATAAAGTTTTTTAAAGATTATTTAATTTAAATTTTTAAAGTAAAATTAAGTAATAAAGTTTAAACTACAAAAAAACTAATCTAGCTTATAATTAATTACTCTACGTGTTAATGTACGTAATAGGTAAATGTTATTTATAATAATAATAATAATAATAATAATAATAATAATAATAATAATAATAATAATAATAATAATAATAATAATAATAATAATAATAATAATAATAATAATAATAATAATAATAATAATAATAATAATAATAATAATAATAAAAATTTCTGATGATTAATAATGATGATACAATTTTTATAAACATTAAAATTATTTTACTAAAAATGTTTAACTATAATATACAATACAAACAACTTTTTTGTTACAAAAAAAAATATGAATAAAAACATAACTTTATGCTATAATTATGTATTAACAATAAGTTTATGTATATCGATATTTATTGCGGTAAATAATTTTTTATCTATAATCTTATATATTATTATTATTATTATTAATAAAATTAAATAATATAAGAAATATGTTTATAAATTTTTGTATTAAACCATTTAATTTGATTAATATTTTATTTTTTATTATTTAATTAGAGATTACCCAATGTTATACAACGGGCATCGATGACTGATTATCAACTAATATATGGCATAACATTACAACAATTATCATATGCTTATGCTATCAATAATTTTATGTCAATGTTAGGATCAATGGGTAAGTTTATTAAAATTAAAATTAAATAATAATTACTTATTAATTAGTAATATATATATTTTTAAAAATATTACATTTCAATATATAGTATTTATTTATTTTTGTTTACTATAGATTATTATCATAAAATTGTCAGTAAAATAATTAAATAATATGTTTATTATTAAACTAATTTAAAAATAAAATTATTTATTTGTTTTGTTTATACCGTACAGTAGGTTTGGTATCAAGTTATGTAAATAAACAATTAGTTTGTATGGTTAGTTTGGTAGTATATGGCACCTGTAGTGCCTTGTTTGCCAGTCTACCCGCTTATGGATGGCTAATGGCAATGATGTCGGTGTCCGGTCTGTTTTACGAAGGTTTCTATCTAATGAAAAACTTATGGCTAATACAAATGTGGTCCAAACAGTGCGGCCAATATCTGCAGGCATTGAATTTTGCCGATAGTATGGCCAGTATAGTGGGACCACTAATGGTCAGACCGTTTCTATCGAATACAATACAAAACGATACACACATTGATCATAGAGTGGGCACCGAATCACAGCTATATATACCGACAATAATAACTGGTTCGTTGACTGTCGGGTGCGGCATATATTTAGGTATATTTTATTTTGTAAAACGATATGAGCCGAGACCAGTGGAAAGTAATCAAAATAATTTTAAACCGTTTTTAAAAAAATTATTAAACCGTTTACGTATTGAATTGGCACCCAATGTCTACCAGTTTATACAATTATTATTATGCTCAACAATATTGGCACTGTTTTATGTATTTCAATCGCCACAGTATTATTTGTCAACATTTGCACAGTTATCTCAACTACATATGAGTCAACAATCGGCCGCATATTTAGTGTCCGGGTTTTCAATAGCATCGGCCGTCAGTCAACTGGTTTGCATATTTGTAATAAAATACCTGAACGTCAACATAATAATGTATACATGTTTGGCACTTATAGTTATCGCACAATTACTATATCTATTTTTTGCCAATCATTTACTGTCCGTCATGTGGACGGCAACCATACTGTTTGGTATTGGTTTCGGACCACTAATTGGTTGTATATTGAATTATATGGAAATCCTATTTCCCGTAACCGATATGGTCGGCATGTTTTACTCATTGGTTTTATATATTGGATTCATATTAATGATACAATTGTTGGGCATTTTTATTATCATTGATGTCATGTCATTAGTTTATTGTAATTTATTAACATCTATTTTGGCAATTAGTTTACTAATTTGTGTTAATATTTTACATTATTTACACAATAAACAACATTAAACACTTATATTTAAATTATTAACTAATTAAGTGTATATACTGTATATACTGTCTACTAAATATATATATAATTACTGTATATTATTAAATTACATCATTCCTACAATTATAATTATAAATATTATATGTTTTTATATATGTTTATATTTTTAATTATTTTAATTTTAAAATGTTCTTTTGAGTTAAAGTACAAATCAACAAATAATGGATRAAATTATTTTTTAAAAATAAAGTTTATGATAATTTATTTAATATATTTACATATTTATTATATACTGTGTATAGTTTATATATAAATTTGTTTAATACAGTTGTATTTTTTTAAATTTCACATTACATTATAATTTTCAATAAATTTTTTATAATTTTTTTTAATATGATTATGTTATTTTTGATTACTTTAGATTTATTTATTTTTTTATTAATTTTTTTATTGAATAACTTCAATAAAAATTTTGTACATTATGTACAAATCAAGTAAACATTTTTGTCTAATCATTGAATATACGTTTATAAAATTGTATAACACGTGTATAAAAACTTACGTAAAACATATATTTATAGTACACACACACACACACACTCACGCGYGCGCGTAATTTTTAACATAATATATAAAAAAAGTAATTTAATTTACAATTATTAGGTTTAATACAATAGTTTTACAACTTTAGTTTAGTATAATAGTTTAATAAATCAAATTTTAATTTTTAAAACGCTCAAAAAATTATTTAATAATAAATAATAATTTGTTTGA
Organism: Oppia nitens; assembly: GCF_028296485.1. NCBI lineage: Eukaryota > Metazoa > Arthropoda > Arachnida > Sarcoptiformes > Oppiidae > Oppia > Oppia nitens. The sequence continues at coordinate 1,467,930 of NW_026533194.1, read as the reverse complement.
CATTCCTTTTGCTTATTACTATTACATGTCTAAAAAATTAAATTTAGTATTAATTTTATTGTTAATTTAATTGTTAGATAATTATTATTTAACATATATTTGAACACTAAATGGACAAACAAATACTGTATATGTTTGTTATAAATATGTTTTGACAATATGTAAATGTTTGTCAATTTTTATTGCAGTAAATATTAATAAAATTTAAATTATAATTATATTTATAATAAAAACCAGTTGAGAATGCTAGAAAGCATTTCCATACGAACTCCTAATCCAAATTAAAAATTAAATTAAAATCGAATGATTAAGTATGACATGGATGTGGACTCCACATTGTGGAGTAACAAATCACTCAGTATCACAGAATAAACTCAACTTTAGTAATATGGGGTATCAAATGACTCAGTATGACAAAATAAACTCAACAATTCATATAGGTTATCTAATGACTGTATGCAAAAAATAAACAACCTTAGTTATGTGGAGTATCAAATGATTCAGTATAAAAAAATAAACTTTACTATAGCCATGTAGGGTATCAAATAACTCATTATGACAGAATAAACTAAACTTTAGTCATGTGGGGTATCATATGATTCAGTATAAAAAAATAAACAACAATTCATATAGGGTATCAAATGACTAAATATGCAAAAAATAAATTCAACCTTAGTAATGTGGGGTATCAAATGACAGTAGGACAAAATAAACTCAAACAATTCATAGAGAGTATCAAATAACTAAAATATATTATTAGTTTTACTATAAATATAACTTAAATTTAAAGAGTATTAACTCAAGCTTTATTTTATCTATTTTATTTAAGATATAAAAATTTGTTTGCTAATTTCATATAACTTATTTTTAATGTTTAATTCCAATCCAAGTATTAAATATTAATTTTAAAATTTTTGTACTTTGGCCGCCAATTTTATATACGTTCTTAAAGATATTAAATTTTTTATACTAATCAATATATCTTATTTTTGAAGCTTTATTCAAATTTATATTTATAATGTTTTCAAATTTTTGTACTGTAACCGTCATTTTCTCTTTGTTCCCGAAGAGATATAAAAATTTTAATGCTAATTCCTTTGCTAGTTTTTGATGCTTTATTCAAATCTATACTTAAAAATTTTTACCTAAATTTTTTTTAACTTTGGCCTCCATTTTCTCTATATTCTGATGAGATATCAAAATTATATAGATTTATTGAAAAATTATAAAAAATACAACTGTATTAAAAAAAATTTATATAATTTACTATAATATAATATCCGATATGGTCGGCATGTTTTATTCATTCAACTATTATATTACATACATATTAATGATACAATTGTTGGGCAATTATATTACTAATTATATAATGATATTTGTTTTATATCAACTTATTAGCCGCTATTTTGGCAATATTTATGCTGATCTGTGTTAACATTATTAATAATTTACGTCAGAAAAAAATAAAAATTAATCAATAATTTTAATAAAAATTAATTTATATTGTATTTAACAGTTTTGATTACATATTATTATTATTTTATACTTATATTACAGTATTCATAATATTTCATTTGTTTATTRCAATTTATTTATTATTTTAATAATTATAGTCAATATTTTGGCTAAATTACATAATAAATTAATTTATATATAATTTTTTAAATTTTAATTTATTCATATTTATTTATTATTAAATGTAATTAATTTTATTATAAAAATTTTTTTATTAGATGTATTTATTTTAATATTTTCTAATATTTATATATATTTTATATTCACTATATACTGTATATTATAATAGTAACTAATAAAACACTATAACATTAAACATTACTATATTGTTTGAAATATTAAAAAAAAATTAAAAAAAACAATTAAAATGACCTCGCCAAATTTTTTTATGAAATTTTTTGCGCAACTTTTGTTATAATCTAAATAAGTAATAAATAAATAAATATATATATTATGTATATATTATATAATATAATACATATCTCATTAAATCATATAAAGTATTATATAAATAAATATCAAAATACATACCGATTTGGTTTCCATGTACTCSAGTATGCCGTCCTCACCGGCTTCGCGACCCAAACCGGACTCATTATAGCCRCCAAACGGCAGCTGCGGTGCAACCGCTATAAACGTATTGATCCAGACATTACCCGAAYGGACGGCCTGWGCAAAGCTGAGGGCTTTGTCAATGTCTTGGGTAAACACACCGCTGGCCAAACCGTAAGCCGTATCGTTGCACCGGTCGATAACGTCGTCCGTTTCCTTGAACTTGATTATACACTGAACCGGACCGAAGATTTCTTCTCTGGCTATTGTCATGTTGTCGGTAACGTCGGTAAACCTATGGATAAACAGTGAAACAGKTTGGGAGACATACCTTAGTTACASTGATTACTACTACTACTACTACTACTACTACTACTACTACTACTATACTATAAAACTAACAACTACTACTACTACTACTACTACTACTACTACTACTACTACAATATATAAATAATAKMATTACACTGTTGGCTGTATAAAATAGCCGCCGCCGMCACTAGCSGTGTCCASTCGTTTGCCGCCGACARCAAGTTTGGCGCCCTCTTGTCGACCGGTTTCGATGTATTTGAGTACTGTTTGCATCTGCCGATCGTCGACTACCGGTCCCTGTTCGGTACGGTCGTCAAACGGATCGCCCACCCGACGATCACTGGCCAATTGGACGCACCGGTCGAYAAACTGGTCGTAGATTGACTCGTGAACGTACAGTCGGGTTGACGCACAGCAGGCCTGACCCGAGTTAATAAATACCGAGAAATGCTATAAATAGCAAAAAAACAACATTTTGTAGTTTGTATAGYGATAGTAGACTGTAGTCGTCCTAATCAAAAAAAATGTACCGCAGTTTTGGCGGCCAACTCGATGTCGGCATCGGGAAACACAACGAGYGGCGATTTGCCTCCAGTTTCMAGAGTTACACGCTTTAGGTTACTATCGGCCGACGCCCTGAGTATAAGTTTRCCAACTTTAGTGGAACCGGTAAACGATATCAWACGGACATCCATATGTTGGGCCAGTGCAGCACCGGCAGTCTGGCCAAAACCGGGTACAACATTGACCACACCGGCCGGAATGTCGGCCTCTTTGACCAGTTGTGCTAAATAWAGTGCCGTCAACGGTGTCTATCGGGCGGAAACGGTGTTTTCCCCGAGTGTTATTATAATAGGATAGTATCAAAAATGTAATTACCTGTTCGGCTGGTTTGACAACTACTGTACAACCGGCTGCCAATGCCGGAGCCAGTTTGATGGYTAGCAAATAAAACGGTAGGTTCCACTAATATAAAGTTGTTATTTAACAATTAATAATTATTATCATTATTACTGAATAATGTGATTCAATTACCGGAACGATTAGTCCGCAAACACCTATCGGTTCTTTGCGAGTCCAGGCCATACATTGGCCATCAGCTGGTATACAAGTGCCGTGTAGTTTGTCGGCATAGCCGGCATAATAGCGTATCATATTGACCGCCCACTGGCACTCAGTACGGGACTCGCCAATAGGCTTACCGCTATCTAGTGTTTCCAAACTGCAAATGTAGTCCAGGTCTCGCTGGCACAGGTCGGCCAATCGCCATAAGCTCTGTCCTCTCATCGATGCATCAATTGTACGCCAAACCGATTTCTTTTGGTTAGAGTTTTAATTAATTAATTTAATTAATTATTATTATTATTGATTGTAATACCCTATTGAAGGCATCGTTGGCCGCACGTACGGCCCGATCAATGTCTTTATTGTTGCCCTCCTGTATCCGACATATGGTCTCACCAGTTGATGGATTGATTGTTTCAAATGTCTGACCAGTTATAGAGTCAACCCATTCATTGTTGATAAATAACTATCAATACACAAAAAAAATAATTAATTTATAGACAATAATAAATTAATAATATTTAAATTATATAAATAAATTATTATATCTACAATATAATTATAACTAACCATAAAAAAATAAAAATATAATACTTATTATGTTATATTATATAAACAAACAAAAAACATACCTGGGTAAATTTAATTTGTGGATTACGTTCAACTATAACAGTTGCCATTGAATTGTTTTATATAATTTATTTATATATTTATACTAATTTATATTTATAATAATTATAATAATATACTATATATATATATATATATATATGAMAGTGCTAAATTTTGATAGTAATTGTGATTAAATTATCACTGATAAGTTATAAATAAATTTTAATGTTTATATATAATGGTATAAAAATTATAAATATGTTTTTGATGTTTATATATTAATATATTATAGATATATTATTATTATTATTAAGATATAATTGATGATTAAAAAATCATAAATTTTTAAAAGTATTTATTAATTATGACCGCCGGCTATATTTATTGGCTTAATATGATATTATTTTTAATAAAATGTTTTAATACTTGTCATCAATGATAATATATACATATTATACTGTATATACTATATACTTATTGATAAAATTAATAAATAATTTATGTGTAAATGTATAATATGTACAGTATATTATTGATTAAGTCAATATCTATAATATTTTTATTTATTATATAATACTTATAAATTTGTTGAGAGTTTAAATGATTTTGTTGTAATAATTTTATTTTTTATTACTAATAATTTTGAAATTGAATAAAACAATAAACTTTTAATTTTTTTAATTAACATCAAAACTGACAAAAATGTTAAAATATTAATATGTTGTCAATATATATCATATTTTTTTATCAATTTTTTTTAATTATACAAATGTTATTCAAAATTAAAACATTAGTTTATTTGTCAAAATCATATTATTATTATTATTATTTTGTTAATAACACAAATATTATAACTACCGTATAATAAACTATACAATAAATTTTAATATTATTTGTTTGAAAAAATATACATTAAAAAATCAATGATAATTATTGATTATCTTTTAATACTTCAATGTCATTTAATTTTTATATATAGTATATTTTTTATAGTAATATTTAATAATAAATATATTAATACTTATTATTTTATTAATACTGTAAATCAAATAGATTTTTAAAATATATTATAAATACTTATAATTATAAATTATTATTTKTTTTGTTTTGTTTTTTAATGACAATTTGATGCCAATTATAATTTTCCAGATGAATGATATTTTATAATAAAATGTTAATAAATTATTATWATTATTATATAATATTAGTGTATTATTATAAATGATTGATAAATTATAATAAAAWYTTTTTAAAAAAATTATTTCTATATTAAACTATTACTGTTCTAATTATAAATTWGTTTTTATTATAATTATATTAACAGTAATTATTAAAAATATTTATTAAAAAAAWTTTTATATCCTGAGTACAAATTTAATGACTGTAAAAAAATTAATGTTTTTTTTGTACATAAAAAGTTTTTTATGAGATATATTTTAATTAAATAAATTTTTTACTATATATAAGAATTTGTTGSGATGAAATGAAAATGATTTTCAAAAAAAATTGTTATTTATTTTAACACTTAAAAAGTCGAATATTTTATTTATTTTTTTCACAGAAATATTTAAGTAAATTAAAAATAAAATAATAAGTTATTTGATATTTTCTTAGGCATTATACAAAAATAGATAATCTTATAAAGACAATTAATGATAAATTATATAATAATTTTAATAATTAAACATGATGATTTTTAAAAAAATGTATATTTGTTATATAAAATATTCAATAAATCATATGAAAGCAGAAAACATATATTTTTTTAGTAAATTAAATTAAATCTTTTTTAAAATAATTATTTACTAGTATTTAAATAATTTATTATTTTTATAGTTAATATTTTATTCAATTTTTAGTTATCTTAATAACAATTATAAATTATTTTACTTGTTTAAGTTTTTATGACAATTGTCAAATTATTATTATTATTATTATTATTATTATTATTATTATTATTATTATTATTATTATTATTATTATTATTATTATTATTATTATTATTATTATTATTATTATAATAATAATAATAATATATTAAAGTGTTATAAATGATATATTATTACAGATAATCCTGATATAATAATGATAACAAATAAATAAATTATAGTTAATCTAAATAATGACATATGTTTTTTAAATTAGTTTATTTTAATTGAAAATTACATAAAAATTTATTAACTAATGAATTGAATGGAAGAGATTTTTGAAAAAATATTTAAAAATAAAATTGATTTTTAAAAAAAAACTTGATTTTGAATATYATATTAAACTATTTATGAATGAAATTTATTATCKAAATATTTTTTATTTATTTTAATTAAAATGTTTTTTAGTTATTTTTATTAGATTATTAATTATTACTACTAATAATAATAATACTAAAAATAATTAAAATAATCAGTAACTCAACTACCAATATATTAATATTTTTCATATATAAAAATATTTTATTTTATTTTTAATGACATTGCAATTTAAAAGTTACAATGTATTATAATAATATTTGTAAAAATATCTGGTTAATATAATAACGATAGATAAATAATTATTTTTTATTACAAACAAAAAATTAAATTGTTTAATCACAAAATTTTAGTGATAATATTATTTTAATGATTAAACTATATAATAATAACATAATGTATAAATTTTTTTGAAAAAAATTATAACTAAAAAAGTATTTAATTAATTAACTTTATAAATAATTTTTTTTACATTTTGGTAAAATATATATATATATATAAATTAATTATATTAATTTTATAATTATTGTTATAAAAACTATTGAATTGCAAATAAACAAAAACAAAACAAAAATGACTAAAGAAATATCTGTTTGTTATAAATATGTTTTAACAATAAGTCTATGTTTGTCACTATTTATTGCGGTAAATATTGTTTAAATAATAATAATAATTAAATTGTTTTATTTTTTTTAAAAATTATACTAATATTAATGGGTATTACAGATATTATTTAATAATTTAAGCATTTTTTTTATGTTTTTTTTTGTTATTTAGAAACTACCCAATGCTATACAACGGGCATCGATGACTGATTATCAACTAATATATGGCATAACATTAAAACAATTATCATATGTATTGACAGTTAAAAATATTATGTCAATGTTTGGATCATTGGGTAAAACAAATTAAAACAATATTTATTTATTTATTTATTTATTTTTTATACAAAAAAATTATCACTTATTTATTTATTTTTTTTAGTTGGTTTGATATCAACTTATGTTAATAAACAATTGGTTTGTTTGATCAGTTTAATCATATTTGGCACCTGTAGTGCCCTATTGGTCAGTCTACCCACATATGGTTGGCTAATGGCTGCGATGTTTTTGTCCGGTCTATTCTTCGAGGGTTTCTATCTAATGAAAAGTCTATTAGTAGTTGAATTGTGGTCCAAACAGTGCGGTCCATATATGCAGGCACTGAATTTGGCCAATACATTGGCCAATATATTGGGACCAGTTATGGTCACACCGTTTCTATCGGATTCAATACAAAACGGTACAGAAATATCATATACAATAGGAAGCAAATCACGTATAGATATACCGACTATCATAACAGGATCGTTGACTGTCGGGTGTGGCATATATATTGGTATACTTTACTATTTTAAACCGTATGAGCCGAGAGAAGTAGACACCAGACAACAACAACAACAACAGGAAGATACAGATAATTCAATTACTTTATACTCGAAAATATTAAACCGTTTACATAGAGAACTGGTACCCAATTGCTATCATTTTTTTCAATTACTAATGTGTTCACTGATATTAGGATTGTTTTATGTGCTTCAATCGCCACTGTTTTATTTGTCAACATTTGCACAGTTATCTCAACTACATATGAGTCAACAATCGGCCGCTTATTTGGTTTCCGGGTTTTCAATAGCATCGGCCGTCAGTCAATTGGTTTGCATACCGGCGTCAAAATATCTGAACGTCAACCTAATAATGTATACATGTATGGCACTGGTATTTATTGCACAATTACTATATCTATTTTTGATCAACAATTCACTGGCCGTCATATGGACGGCAACTATATTGTTTGGTATGGGTTTTGGGCCACTAATTGGTTGTATATTGAATTATATGGAAATACTATTTCCCGTAACCGATATGGTCGGCAGTTTTTATACAATCGTAATATATATTTTATATATATTAATGACACAATTTCTAGGCATTTATATTACTATTGATAAAATGTCATTTGTTTATTGCAATCTATTAACTGTTATTTTAGCAATTGTTTTGCTAGTTATTGTAAATATTATGGCTAAATTACATAATAAATAAAAAAAATTCGTATGTTTTAATTGTTTATTAATTTTATTATTTTATAATAATAATAATAATAATAATACTAACTATCATGCATCTAGAATATAGCATAAAATTATAATTAAAAAAACTAATTTATAATTTAGAACAATAATAGTTTAATATAGAAATAATTTTTTTATCTATTTGATCTACATTATTATAATTATAATAATAAGTATTAATGTATTTTTTATTAAATATTAATAAAAAAATATACTGTATATAAAAATTAAATGACATTGAAGCAAAAGATAATCAATAATTATCATTGATTATACAAACAAAACAAAATTAATTAATTAATTAATACTAACAATAAACAAACTAATAATAAACATTATTAACATTTATAATAATAATTATTATTTTTGAAAATTTAATTAACATTTTAATTTTTATTATTATAAACAGTATTAACCGCAATAAATAGTGACAAACTTATTGTTAAACATAGACTTATTTATAACAAACATATTTATAACAAACAGATATTTTTTGATTAACAATTAATTGAATTCAATTATTTTTAATTAATAATAWTAAATAACTTTATATATTTGAAAGTTATATTCAAAAAAAWRTAATCTATATAATAAAATAAATTAATTGGTAATCATTGAAATTATATTATCAATAATTTCTATGATCAAACAAATTTTTTTATATATGTAAAATAAAATTATTATTTATCTATTAATGTTAAGCAGATTTGTTTTATATATATATAATAATAATACACTAACTGTTCAAATTGCAATGTCATTTACGATTAATAAAAAATTAAATAACTTTATTTYWWAATCAATCAATCAATTATTATTTAWTMRATYAATCAATTATTAAAATGTAATAGTAGTAGTAATAAAAATTTAATAAAAAAATGATTTTATTACTAATTTTTCTTTATTTACATTAAAAAATATTTCCATATTACATTAATTAAGTATTRCAAGTMTAAAACAATAATAATTTAATAATACTGAAATAAGTTTTTAAAGTTTTTATTATGACATTGAATTAATTATTAAAATAATAATTATTGATTTGTGCGTAAATTTTTTAATTCAACAAKTTAAAGTAATGTACAGTAAAACATATTTATAATTTTTTTAAATGTATAACTTCAATCAATAATTCTGTATAATATATATATATATATATTATTTTATATACCGTATACTGTACTACAGTATAATATAACATTTACACATAAATTATTAATTTTATCTATAAAAATATATATTAAATATGTAAATAGTATTACTAAATTTTATGCAAAATATTATTTATTTGTTATTTTTTAGGGTACTATTTAATATAAAAATACTAAATATATATTTCTATCTAATGATAAARRGATGAGAATTTTTGAAAAAAAACATATTTTTCCTGATTTCCGGGAAAATTATAAGGGATTTTATCATTTTGAATATCATATTAAACTATATGAATCTAATTTATTATAGAAATATTTACAATTTATTTTAATTTAAGTGTTAAAATAAATTATTTTTTATTAGATCAATACTACTAATAAAAATAATACACTAATAATAATTTAAATAATCTGTAATTTTTGTTTTTGAAAGTTGCCTCAACACTAATTATATAAAGTTAAATAGTAAATTAAAAATAAATAAATATTATTATTATAAAAATAAATAGATATTATTATTATAAAAATAAATAGATATTATTATTATAAAAATAAATAGATATTATTATTATAAAAATAAATAGATATTATTATTATTAAAATAAATAGATATTATTATTATTAAAATAAATAGATATTATTATTATAAAAATAAATATATATTATTATTATAAAAATTAAAATATTAATATTAATAAAAAACTAAATCCTAAGTAAAACAAAATTATTTATTATGTAATTTATCCAAAATATTGACAATAATTAGCAAAACAATTGCTAAAATAAMAATTAATAGATTGCAATAAACAAATGACATTTTATCAATAGTAATATAAATTCCCAACAATTGTTGCATTAATATGTATTCAATGTATTTGAAAATTGTGTAAAACATGCCGASCATATCGGTTACGGGAAATAGGATTTCCATATAATTCAATATACAACCGACTAGTGGTCCGAAACCAATACCAAACAGTATGGTTGACGTCCACATGACTGGCAGTGAATTGTTGGCCAAAAATAGATATAGTAATTGTGCAATAAATACCAGTGCCATAACATGTATACATTATTAGGTTGACGTTCAGATATTTTGACGMCGGTATGCAAACCAGTTGACTGACGGCCGATGCTATTGAAAACCCGGAAACCAAATAAGCGGCCGATTGTTGACTCATATGTAGTTGAGATAACTGTGCAAATGTTGACAAATAATACAATGGCGATTGAAGACAATAAAACATTGCCAATATTATTGAACACATAAGTAATTGATGAAAATGATAACAATTGGGTACCAGTTCTCTATGTAAACGGTTTAATATTTTCGAGTATAAAGTTATTGAATTATCTGTATCTTCCTGTTGTTGTCTGGTGTCTACTTCTCTCGGCTCATACCGTTTCACACAATAAAGTATACCAATATATAGACCGCAGCCGACAGTCAACGATCCCGTTATGATAGTCGGTATATTAATATGTGATTTGGTGGCCACTGTATGATCAATATGTGTACCGTTTTGTATTGAATCCGATAGAARCGGTGTGACCATAACTGGTCCCAATATATTGGCCAATGTATTGGCCAAATTCAGTGCCTGCATATATGGACCGCACTGTTTGGACCACAATTCAACTACTAATAGACTTTTCATTAGATAGAAACCCTCGAAGAATAGACCGGACAAAAACATCGCARCCATTAGCCAACCATATGTGGGGAGACTGACCCATACGGCAGTACAGGTGCCATATATGACTAAACTGATCRWACAAACCAATTGTTTATTAACATAAGTTGATATCAAACCAACTAAAAAATAATTTAAAAAATATGAATTATTATTTTGAAATTTAGTGAAAACTTTTTTTTCAATATTGTTTTAATTTGTTTTACCCAATGATCCCAACACTGCCATAATATATTTAACAGTCAATATATATGATAATTGTTGTAATGTTATGCCATATATTAGTTGATAATCAGTCATCGATGMMCGTTGTATAGCATTGGGTAGTTTCTAAATAAAATAAAAAATGCATAAATTATTAAATAATATCTGTAATAACCATTAATATTAGTTTAATTTTTTAAAAATAAAATTATTTATTTATTATTATTATTAAACAGTATTTACCGCAATAAATAGTGACAAACATAGACTTATTGTTAAAACATATTTATAACAAACAGATATTTCTTTAGTCATTTTTTTTGTTTGTTTGCAATTTAATAGTTTTTTAACAATAATTATAATATCAATAATTAATTTATATATTTTTTCAGAAAAGTAAAAAAAATTATAATCTTTATTTGTAAATATAGTATAAATATTTATTTATAATTTTTTTTAATTTTATACATTATGTTATTATTATATTAAAAAATAATAATATTACTAAAAWTTTGTGATCAAACAATTTATTAATTTTTGTTTGTAATAAATATAATTGTTTATCTATCGTATTATATTAACCAGATTTAAAAAAATATTTTTATAATACATTGTAGCTGTTTAATTGYAATGTCATTAAAAATAAAATAAAATAATATTATTTATAAAAAAATATTAATACATTGGAATTTGAGTTATTGATTAATTAAATTATTATTATTATTATTATTATTATTATTATTATTATTATTATTATTATTAGTAGTAGTAGTAGTAGTAGTAGTAGTACTGATCTAATAAAAAATAATTTATTTTAACAAATAAATTAAAATAAATTGTAAATATTTCTATAAAAAATTAGATTCATATAGTTTAATATAATATTTTAAATCAAGTTTTTTTTAAAAAAAATCAATTATATTTTTAAATGTCTKAAAAAAATCATTTCYATTCAATTCAATTGTTAATTAATTTTTTTATGTTATATATAATTAGTTTTGGGGCAACTTTCCAAAATAAAATTCCTCATAATTTTCSCGGAAAATTAGAAAATTATGTTTTTTTTATTAATTCTTATCCCTTCACCATTAGATAGGAATATATAAATTTTATATATATTTATATATTTTTACAATAAATATTATCCAAAAAAACAAATRAATAATATTTTGCATAAAATTTATTAAATACTATTTAACAATATAATAAACAATTTTAGTAATAAAATTAATAATTTATGTGTAAATATAAACATTATACAGTATTATTGATTAAGTTATACATTAATAAACTTATAAATAACTYATAGTACTTTATATTACTTTATTTGTTGAATTAAAAAAAATTTACGCACAAATCAATAATTATTATTTATCTAAATTTATATAATTTATAAATATATATAAATAAATATATATAAATATATATAAATAAATATATATAAATATATATAAATATATATAAATATATATAAATATATATAAATATATATAAATATATATAAATGTATATAAATATATATAAATATATATAAATATATATAAATATATATAAATATATATAAATATATATAAATATATAAATATATATAAATATATATAAATATATATAAATATATATAAATATATATAAATATATATAAATATATATAAATATATATAAATATATATAAATATATATAAATATATATAAATATATATAAATATATATAAATATATATAAATATATATAAATATATATAAATATATATAAATATATATAAATATATATAAATATATATAAATATATATAAATATATATAAATATATATAAATATATATAAATATATATAAATATATATAAATATATATAAATATATATAAATATATATAAATATATATAAATATATATAAATATATATAAATATATATAAATATATATAAATATATATAAATATATATAAATATATATAAATATATATAAATATATATAAATATATATAAATATATATAAATATATAATCTTAATTACTTCAATGTCACAATAAAAATTTTAAAAACTTATTTTAGTATTAAATTATTAATGTTTTAGAGTTGTAATATAATACTTAATTAATATAATTTAAGTTTATTCAGTATAAACTGTAATAATAAAAATATAATAAAAATTTTGAATATTTAATAATTTTTTTCTGATAGTAAATCAAATGCTTGTAATGCCAATAATAAATTAATATATTTATAATAATAATATAATTTATTAGACTAATATATTTATTTCTTTATTATAAAATKAAAACTAGTTAATATAAAATTTACTATTTATTATATACATAAAATATATAAATATACTATTATATTGGTATTTAAAAATAAATTATATTTATTTAAATATAATTTATATCAATATTTTCAATTTTCAGAGAATTATTTAATATTCATTAATTATATAAATTAATATTATAGATTATAAATTAGTGTATAGTATTTTATGATATTAATGTATTAAATACTGTATAATATATTCAATAAATTCAATATTAATTCAATTCAAATTATGATATTAAATTATATTATTATTATAAATATATTAATTTATTATATGGCATTACAAGCATTTGATTTAGTATCAGAAAAAAATTATTAAATATTCAAAATTTTTACAAGAAATATTTACAATTTATTTTAATTTAATTGTTAAAATAAATTATTTTTTATTAGATCAATACTACTATTACTACTAYTACTACTACTACTACTACTACTACTACTACTACTACTACTACTACTACTACTACTACTACTACTACTACTACTACTACTACTACTACTACTACTACTACTACTACTACTACTACTACTACTACTACTACTACTAAATTTTTTAAAATCTGGTTAATATAATAACGATAGATAAATAATTATACACACAATTACAATAATATTACAAACAAAAATAAATAAATTGTTTTATTAAAAAATTTTAGTAATAATATTATTTTTTAATAATTAAACTATATAATAATGACATAATGTATAAAATATAAAAAAATATTAATACTATATTAACTAAATAACTTAATAATTATTTTTTTTACTTTTCCAAAATATATATATATTAATTAATTATTAATATTATAATTAATTCAAACAAACAAACAAACAAAAAAATGACTAAAGAAATATCTGTTTGTTATAAATATGTTTTAACAATAAGTCTATGTTTGTSACTATTTATTGCGGTAAATATTGTTTAAATAATAAAAATAATAATTAAATTGTTTTATTTTTWAAAAAAAATTATACTAATATTAATGGGTATTACAGATATTATTTAATAATTTAAGCAATTTTTTGTTTGTTATTTAGAAACTACCCAATGCTATACAACGGGCATCGATGACTGATTATCAACTAATATATGGCATAACATTACAACAATTATCATATGTATTGACTGTTAAAAATGTAATGTCATTTTTWGGAKCATTKGGTAAAATTTTTTTTTAAATAAAAAAATTTACAACTTAATGAAACAATTTATATACTTATATATATATATAAACAGTTTGTTTGGTATCAAGTTATGTAAATAAACAATTGGTTTGTACGGTTAGTTTGATTGTATTTGGCGTATGTAGTGCTGTGTCGGCCAGTTTACCCACATATGGTTGGCTAATGGTAGCCATATCTGTGTCCGGACTGTTTTACGAGGGCTACTATATGATGAAAACCTTATTGTTAGTACAATTGTGGTCCAAACAGTCGGGTCCATATTTGCAGGCACTGAATTTGGCCAATATATTGGGACCAGTTATGGTCACACCGTTTCTATCGGATTCAATACAAAATGGTAGCGAAATTTCATATAGAATAGGAAGCAAATCATGTGTAGATAYACCGACTATCATAACAGGATCGTTGACTGTCGGGTGYGGCCTATATATAGGCATACTTTACTATTTTAAACCGTATGAGCCGAGAGAAGTAGACACCAGACAACAACAGGAAGATACAGATAATTCAATAACTTTATACTCGAAAGTATTAAACCGTTTACATAGAGAACTGGTACCCAATTGCTATCATTTTCTACAATTACTTATGTGTTCAATAATATTGGGAATGTTTTATTGTTTTCAATCGCCACTGTTTTATTTGTCAACATTTGCACAGTTATCTCATCTACATATGAGTCAACAATCGGCCGCTTATTTGGTTTCCGGGTTTTCCATTGCAGCGGCCGTCAGTCAACTGGTTTGCATACCAGCGGCAAAATATCTGAACGTCAACCTAATAATGTATACATGTATGGCACTGGTATTTATTGCACAATTACTATATCTATTTTTGGCCAACAATTCATTGGCCATTATGTGGACGGCAACCATACTGTTTGGCATCGGTTACGGACCGTTAATCGCTTGTATAATAAATTATATGGAAATACTATTTACCGTAACCGATATGGTCGGCATGTTTTACACAATTTTCAATTATATTGAATACATATTAATGCAACAATTATTGGGAATTTATATTACTATTGATAAAATGTCATTTGTTTATTGCAATCTATTAACTGTTATTTTAGCAATTGTTTTGCTAGTTATTGTAAATATTATGGCTAAATTACATAATAAATAAAAAAATTCGTATGTTTTAATTGTTTATTAATTTTATTATTTTATAATAATAATAATAATACTAAATATCATGCATCTAGAATATAGCATAAAATTATAATAATAAGTATTAATGTATTTATTATTAAATATTAATAAAAAAATATACTGTATATAAAAAATGAAATGACATAGAAGTAAAAGATAATCAATAATTATCATTAATTATACAAACAAAACATTAATTAATTAATTAATAGTAACAATAACATTATTATCATTTATAATAATAATTATTATTTTTGAAAATTTAATTAACATTTTAATTTATATTATTATAAACACTATTTACCGCAATAAATCATAAAATTACAAACTTATTGCTAATTATAGACTTATTGTTAAAACATATTTATAACAAACAGATATTTCTTTAATCATTTTTTGTTTGTTTGTTTGCAATTCAATAGTTTTTTTTAACAATAATTATATGGTTAATAATATAATAATTAATTTATATATTTTTTAGAAAAGTAAAATATATATATATAATCTTAATTTGTAAATATAGTATTAATATTTTTTTATTAATTATTTATTATTTTATACATTATGTTATTATTATATAGTTTAATTATTAAAAAATAATATTATTACTAAAATTTTGTGATCAAACAATTTATTAATTTTTGTTTGTAATAAATATAATTATTTATCTATAGTTATAATATATTAACCAGATTTTTGAAAATTCACTGCCAGTCATATGGACGGCAACTATATTGTTTGGTATGGGTTTTGGGCCACTAATTGGTTGTATATTGAATTATATGGAAATATTATTTCCCGTAACCGATATGGTCGGCAGTTTTTATACATATTTTATATACATTAATGACACAATTTCTAGGCATTTATATTACTATTGATAAAATATCATTTGTTTATTGCAATATATTAACAGTTATTTTGACAATAGTTTTGCTAATTATTGTCAATATTTTGACTAAATTATATAATAATAAAAATACATAATAAAATTTGTTTTTTATAAGCTATTTATACTGGTCTAACAATCATTTATGATATCATTTATAAATAGGGTATAATACTTTAAATCTTTTATTTATTTGTTTAAATACAATTTTTGTTAATATATCATAATTTTATTGATTCAACATTTTATTACAATGATTTCACAACAAAATTGTTTCAGATTTTTCAAATTAATTAAATATATATATATWTTTTATGAGTTTTTCTCATCTACTTTGAAGACAACCTATTAGATTAGTATTAGAAACAAAACAAATAAAAAACTTTTATAAACTATTAATTAAAAAAACAATTAATTAAAGTTTAAAATTAAAAAATCAATCAAACAATTGTATACCGATTTGATTTCGAGATACTCGTGTAGGCTGTCTTCGCCATGTTCGCGGCCAAAACCCGATTGTTTGTAACCGCCAAACGGCATCTGCGGTTTGACCGCCAAAAACGTATTGATCCAAACGTTTCCCGATTCAAGCGACTGAATCAGCTTCAATGCTTTGTTGACATCGTTGGTAAATGCACCGGCAGCCAAACCGTAGGTCGTATCGTTAGMCCTATCGACCACTTCATCCAATGTTTTGAACTTCAATATAGACTGAACCGGTCCGAAGATTTCCTYCTTAGCTATCGTATGGCTGTCCTTTACGTCAGCAAAACTATATATATATATAAGTAGTCATACAATCATACAATTAGTACAGTTTAATATATTAAGTGGTCATATAATATATAATCCAGTAATCATTACACAGTTGGCTCGACATAGAAACCCCGGGTACCCCATCGTTTGCCACCGGCCAACAGTTTTGCACCCTCCTGGACACCGGTATCAATCAGTTTAAGTACTTTAGCAAATTGTTTGTCATCGATTTGCGGTCCCTGTTGGGTAGTCGACTCGTACGGATCGCCCAGTTGACGTTTTTTGGCCAACTCTACCGATTTTTCTACAAACTTGTCGTAGATGGTGTCTTGGACAAACAAACGGGTGGCCGCACAACATATCTGTCCYTGRTTAAYAAACACTGTTTCGTGCTATAGATATACAAAACCAACAAATTATTATATACGTATATGATTGGAACGGTATGTTGTTTATAATACTGACCGCTACGAGTACGGCCTCATCGATGTTGGCGTCGTCGAAGACAATGAGCGGCGATTTGCCGCCCGTTTCCAGTGTCACACGTTTGCCGTTTGATTTTCCGGCCGCTATCTGWATAAGTTTGCCGACTTCGGTCGATCCGGTAAAAGCTATTTTGTCGACATCCAGATGCTCGGACARGGCGGCACCGGCTGTATGGCCATAACCGGGAACAACGTTGACAACGCCMGGCGGGAAACCGGCCTCTTTGACCAAATTGGCTACATATAGGGTCGTCAATGATGTCTATAATATATGAGATAAAAAATATATTAATAATATAAGTAAATAAAATAAATATTGAAAATATTTTTTTTTTAAATACCTGTTCAGCTGGTTTGACAACAACGACGTTACCGGTGGCCAATGCGGGTCCCAATTTGCCGGCCAATAAAAATAACGGGTAATTCCACTAGAAATTTAACCCAAAAAAAATCAAAATTAAAGATTCAAATTCAATAATCTATTAGTTTTTTTTTTGATGATATATATGACACTTACGGGTATGATTTGACCGCAAACACCGATTGGCTCGACTCGGGTAAAGGCAAATACTTGGCCATCGGCTGGTATTACTTTGCCGTGTACTTTATCAGGCCAACCAGCATAGTATCGGAGCAGTCCCAGACCACCCCGAATCTCGTGGACAGCTCTTTTATAGGGCATTCCATTGTCCAGTGTTTCCAATGAGGCTAAATAGTCGACATCTCTTTCGATAAGATCGGCCAATCGGTTCAACAGTCGTCCTCTTTCTGAGGCATCGATTGTACGCCAAACGGATCCCTAAATAAAATAACAAAACAAAATGATATATTTATTGAAATACAATTTCAATCACTGCTTCAATTACAACAAACTACTAACCCGTTTGAAGGCCAGTCGGGCGGCTTTAACAGCCTTATCGATGTCGGCTTTGTCGCCCTCCTGTACCCGAGTGATCACTTCACCAGTCACTGGGTTTATCGTTTCAAATGTTTTACCGCTAACCGAGTTAACCCATTCATTGTTGATGAAGATCTTGAAGTAAAAAAAAAATATTATTAATAATTTTTTAATATATTTTATTTTTTCTATATACATATAGACATATAATAAAATTTCAATACATTATATACAGTATAACCAAGTTAAAAATCTTATAGTATATTATGCTAACTCATTATATTAGTATAAAATTATAAAAAGTAATAATAATAAGTAATTACTAATATATAAAAAAATTTAAATTAAATTATTATTATTATTAATTAATTAATATTATATTTAAATATTTACTTACCTGGGTATATTTGATTTCCGGATTACGATTGACGGCCATTATTTATTTATCTAAAAATTATTTAATATTATTTAATTTATTTTTTAAATATATATCAATATAATTGTAATGAAATGTTTAACCACAAACTCTTGATATTAGTATTTTTTTGTTTAAACACAGGCACTGGTATGTCTAGCACTGGTATTAAAGAAAATATTTCATATAACTGTTTTGTTAACTATGTATAAAATTTAACTGATTATAAAAATTTTAACAATATATATATACTGTATAATCAAGTTATACTATACAATAGTATAAATAGACTAATATTATACTTAAATAATAGTATAATTAATTTATATTATTAAAAATTGTATCAAAATATGCTTAATAATAGTTTAATGTTTTTCTTTAATTGATTTATTTAAAGTCATTTGTTTTTGTTTTATAACTTTTATTTTGCTATTAATTTATAATTTTGTAATTCATATGAGTTTACATTAATTATTGAATTAAACATTAAATTTTTTGATATCTCATTGTTATTTTAGTTATTACAACAATATAAAACACTGTTAATTAGAAATTATATATATATTTTTGAATTAATATTTAAATCAATCAAACAATTTAATCTATTGTACAAAACATCCTAATGTTTAATATTTCCTAAAATTTTTTCTATTTATATAAAATCTAATATTAAAAATAAAATAATAATAAATAAATAAACTGAGTTTTAATATAAACAAATAGCTTATATTTACAAAATAAAAAATAAACCATCTGAGAATGCTTTAAAAGCATTTCCACACGAATTCCTTAACTTAAAAAGGAAAAAAAATTTTTAAAAATAAAAAAACAAGTTGAAAATGCTTCAAAAGCATTCTCATACGATCTCCTTAACTTAAAAAAGAAAAAAACCAAAAAAAATCAAAAAAAATTTTGTAGCTGAGCCTGGATTCGAACCTATGTCCTCGTGGGACAGACAGACAGACGGACAGACGGACAGACTTTTAGAATGCATATACGTATTCCTTTCAGGAATTCGTGAAAAACTAGTTAAATACTGAAATAAATAATTAATTAAATGAATATAACATTATTTATATTTAATATATATATTTGTATGTAATAAAACAATAAATGTTTAATTTAAAAAAATATTTTTAAACATAAAAATTATGATTTATTTATTAATTAATGCAAAATATGATTTTAAAAAATAATAATGAAAAAATAATATATTAATAAAAATATTATATATGTAGAGTTCGGGCACAAACAACAAGTGAGGAAAGTTTCCTACAGAAATATTCTACAATTTTTCTGAATAATTATTGATAATTTATTTATTTTTTTAACCCGTTATAAAACAAAGTATACATAAAACTTTGGGCAAAACTTTTAAATATAACGTCAAAAACATATTTTATTTATGATAGCATTTATATACATAAAATATATTAATTATTGAAAAAATTATTTTTGTTAAAATATCAAGAATTTATTGATTCAACATTCATTACAATGATTTGACAAAAAAAACAAAATTGATTTCAAATTATTAAATAATAAACAATTTTATGTTAAAAATAAAATAATTATCAATTATTTTGTTTTCTTATAATAATTTTTTTTTAAAAAAAATTATGAGTTTTTCTCATCCACTTTGAAGACAACCTATTAGATTAGTATTAGAAACAAACAAATAAATATTAAAATATAAAGTATTATTTAAAAAAAAAAAATTAAAAATCAATCAAACAATTGTATACCGATTTGATTTCGAGATACTCGTGTAGACCGTCTTCGCCAAACTCGCGGCCAAATCCCGATTGTTTGTAACCGCCAAACGGTGTCTGCGGTTTGACCGCCAAAAACGTATTGATCCAAACGTTTCCCGATTCAAGCGACTGAAACAGTTTCAGTGCTTTATTGACATCGTTGGTAAATGCACCGGCAGCCAAACCGTAGGTCGTATCGTTAGCCCTATCGACCACTTCATCCAATGTTTTGAACTTCAATATAGACTGAACCGGTCCGAAGATTTCCTCCTTGGCTATGGTATGGCTGTCCTTTACATCAGCAAAACTATATATATATATATATAAGTAGTCATACAATTAGTACAGTTTAATATATTAAGTGGTCATATAATATATAATCCAGTAATCATTACACAGTTGGCTCGACATAGTAACCCCGGGTACCCCATCGTTTGCCACCGGCCAACAGTTTTGCACCCTCCTGGACACCGGTATCAATCAGTTTAAGTACTTTAGCAAATTGTTTGTCATCGATTTGCGGTCCCTGTTGTGTAGTCGTCTCGTATGGATCGCCAAGTTGACGTTTTTTGGCCAATTCTACCGATTTTTCAACAAACTTATCGTAGATGGTGTCCTGGACAAACAAACGGGTGGCCGCACAACATGTCTGTCCCTGATTAACAAACACTGTTTCGTGCTATAGATATACAAAACCAACAAATTATTTTATATACTGTACTGTATATGCGAGGAACGGCATGTTATTTATACTACTGACCGCTACGACGACGGCCTCATCAATGTTTGCGTCGTCGAAGACAATGAGCGGCGATTTGCCGCCCGTTTCCAGTGTCACTCGTTTGCCGTTTGATTTGCCAGAAGCTATCTGAATAAGTTTGCCGACTTCGGTCGATCCGGTAAAAGCTATTTTGTCGACATCCAGATGCTCGGACAGGGCGGCACCGGCTGTATGGCCATAACCGGGAACAACGTTGACTACGCCCGGCGGAAAACCGGCTTCTTTGACCAAATTGGCTACATATAGGGCCGTCAATGGTGTCTATAGTATATATATACGATAAACAAATATATAAGTAAAGTATTTAAATATTTAAAAAAAATTTAAATACCTGTTCGGCGGGTTTGACAACAACAACGTTACCGGTAGCCAATGCGGGTCCCAATTTGCCGGCCAATAAAAATAACGGGTAATTCCACTAGAAATTTAACCCAAAAAAAATCAAAATTAAAGATTCAAATTCAATAATCTATTAGTTTTTTTTTGATGATATATATGACACTTACGGGTATGATTTGACCGCAAACACCGATTGGCTCGACTCGGGTAAAGGCAAATACTTGGCCATCGGCTGGTATTACTTTGCCGTGTACTTTATCAGGCCAACCAGCATAGTATCGGAGCAGTCCCAGACCACCCCGAATCTCGTGGACAGCTCTTTTATAGGGCATTCCATTGTCCAGTGTTTCCAATGAGGCTAAATAGTCGACATCTCTTTCGATAAGATCGGCCAATCGGTTCAACAGTCGTCCTCTTTCTGAGGCATCGATTGTACGCCAAACGGATCCCTAAGCAAAACATCAAAAACAAAATGATATATTTATTGAAATACAATTTCAATCACTGTTTCAATTACAACAAACTACTAACCCGTTTGAAGGCCAGTCGGGCGGCTTTAACAGCCTTATCGATGTCGGCTTTGTCGCCCTCCTGTACCCGAGTGATCACTTTACCAGTCACTGGGTTTATCGTTTCAAATGTTTTACCGCTAACCGAGTTAACCCATTCATTGTTGATGAAGATCTTGAAGTAAAAAAAATATTATTATTAATAATTTTTTAATATATTTTATTTTTTCTATATACATATAGACATATAATAAAATTTCAATACATTATATACAGTATAGCCAAGTTAAAAATCTTATAGTATATTATGCTAACTCATTATATTAGTATAAAATTATAAAAAGTAATAATAATAAGTAATTACAAATATATAAAAAAATTTAAATTAAATTATTATTATTATTAATTAATTAATATTATATTTAAATATTTACTTACCTGGGTATATTTGATTTCCGGATTACGATTGACGGCCATTATTTATTTATCTAAAAATTATTTAATATTATTTAATTTATTTTTTAAATATATATCAATATAATTGTAATGAAATGTTTAACCACAAACTCTTGATATTAGTATTTTTTGTCTAAACACAGGCACTGGTATGTCTAGCACTGGTATTAAAGAAAATATTTCATATAACTGTTTTGTTAACTATGTATAAAATTTAACTGATTATAAAAATTTTAACAATATATATATACTGTATAATCAAGTTATACTATACAATAGTATAAATAGACTAATATTATACTTAAATAATAGTATAATTAATTTATATTATTAAAAATTATATCAAAATATGCTTAATAATAGTTTAATGTTTTTCTTTAATTGATTTATTTAAAGTCATCATTTGTTTTGTTTTATAACTTTTATTTTGCTATTAATTTATAATTTTGTAATTCATATGAGTTTACATTAATTATTGAATTAAACATTAAATTTTTTTATATCTCATTGTTATTTTAGTTATTACAACAATATAAAACACTGTTAATTAGAAATTATATATATATTTTTGAATTAATATTTAAATCAATCAAACAATTTAATCTATTGTACAAAACATCCTAATGTTTAATATTTCCTAAAATTTTTTCTATTTATATAAAATCTAATATTAAAAATAAAATAATAATAAATAAATAAACTGAGTTTTAATATAAACAAATAGCTTATATTTACAAAATAAAAAATAAAATCTGAGAATGCTTTAAAAGCATTTCCACACGATTCCTTAACTTAAAAAGGAAAAAAAATTTTTAAAAATAAAAAAACAAGTTAAAATTAAATGAATATCAAAAAAAATTTTGTAGCATTATTTATTTTAGAATTATAATATATATATTTAAATAATTAATTAAATGAATATAACATTATTTATATTTAATATATATATTTGTATGTAATAAAACAATAAATGTTTAATTTAAAAAAATATTTTTAAACATAAAAAATTATGATTTATTTATTAATTAATGCAAAATATGATTTTAAAAAATAATATATTAATAAAAATATTATATATGTAGAGTTCGGGCATCAACAACAAGTGAGGAAAGTTTCCTACAGAAATATTCTACAATTTTCCTGAAAAATTATTGATAATTTATTTATTTTTTTTAACCCGTTATAAAACAAATTATACATAAAACTTTGGGCAAAACTTTTAAATATAAAGTCAAAAACATATTTTATTTATGATAGCATTTATATACATAAAATATATTAATAATTGAAAAAATTATTTTTGTTAAAATATCAAGAATTTATTGATTCACCATTCATTACAATGATTTGACAAAAAAAACAAAATTGATTTCAAATTATTAAATAATAAACAATTTTATGTTAAAAATAAAATAATTATCAATTATTTTGTTTTCTGATAATTTTTTTTTTAAATTACGAGTTTTTCTCATCCACTTTGAAGACAACCTATTAGATTAGTATTAGAAACAAACAAATAAATATTAAAATATAAACTAATAATTAAAAAAAATAATAATAAAAATCAATCAAACAATTGTATACCGATTTGATTTCGAGATACTCGTGTAGTCCGTCTTCGCCAAACTCGCGGCCAAAACCCGATTGTTTGTAACCGCCAAACGGTGTCTGCGGTTTGACCGCCAAAAACGTATTGATCCAAACGTTTCCCGATTCAAGCGACTGAAACAGTTTCAATGCTTTGTTGACATCATTGGTAAATGCACCGGCAGCCAAACCGTAGGTCGTATCGTTGGCTCTATCGACCACTTCATCCAATGTTTTAAACTTCAATATGGACTGAACCGGTCCGAAGATTTCCTCCTTGGCTATGGTATGGCTGTCCTTTACGTCAGCAAAACTATATATAAGTAGTCATACAATCATACAATTAGTACAGTTTAATATATCGAGTGGTCATATAATATATAATCCAGTAATCATTACACAGTTGGCTCGACATAGTAACCCCGGGTACCCCATCGTTTGCCACCGGCCAACAGTTTTGCACCCTCCTGGACACCGGTATCAATCAGTTTAAGTACTTTAGCAAATTGTTTGTCATCGATTTGCGGTCCCTGTTGTGTAGTCGACTCGTATGGATCGCCCAGTTGTCGTTTTTTGGCCAACTCTACCGATTTTTCGACAAACTTATCGTAGATGGTGTCCTGGACAAACAAACGGGTGGCCGCACAACATGTCTGTCCTTGGTTAACAAACACTGTTTCGTGCTATAGATATACAAAACCAACAAATTATTTTATATACTGTACTCTATATGAGAGGAACTGTATGTTATTTATACTACTGACCGCTACGAGTACGGCCTCATCGATGTTGGCGTCGTCAAAGACAATGAGCGGCGATTTGCCGCCCGTTTCCAGTGTCACTCGTTTGCCGTTTGATTTGCCAGAAGCTATCTGAATAAGTTTGCCGACTTCGGTCGATCCGGTAAAAGCTATTTTGTCGACATCCAGATGCTCGGACAGGGCGGCACCGGCTGTATGGCCATAACCGGGGACAACGTTGACTACGCCAGGCGGGAAACCGGCCTCTTTGACCAAATTGGCTACATATAGGGCCGTCAATGGTGTCTATAGTATATATATACGAGAAACAAATACAGTATATAAGTAAAGTATCTAAATATTTAAAAAAAAATTTAAATACCTGTTCGGCGGGTTTGACAACAACAACGTTACCGGTGGCCAATGCGGGTCCCAATTTGCCGGCCAATAAAAATACCGGGAAATTCCACTAGAAATATAACCAAAATCAAAAAATCAAATAAAAATAAATTTCTAATGCTATATCATTATATATTTATATGATATATATATGACACTTACGGGTATGATTTGACCGCAAACACCAATTGGCTCGACTCGGGTAAAGGCAAATACTTGGCCATCGGCCGGTACTACTTTGCCGTGTACTTTATCAGCCCAACCGGCATAGTATCGGAGCTGTCCCAGAGCACCCTGAATGTCGCCGACAGCATTTGTATAGGGCTTTCCATTGTCCAGTGTCTCCAATGAGGCTAAATAGTCGGCATCTCTTTCGATAAGATCGGCCAATCGGTACAACAGTCGTCCTCTTTCTGAGGCATCGATAGTACGCCAAACGGATCCCTAATTAAAATAAATAAAACAAAATGATATATGTATTGAAATTTGAAGACTATTTCAATCACAACAACAACGACAACAACAACAAACTACTAACCCTTTTRAAGGCCAGTCGGGCGGCTTTGACAGCCTTTTCGATGTCGGCTTTGTCGCCCTCCTGGACCYGAGTGATCACTTCGCCRGTCACCGGGTTTACCGTTTCAAATGTTTTACCGCTAACCGAGTTAACCCATTCATTGTTGATGAAGATCTTTAGAGTATAAAAATATTTATCAATATTTTTTAAAAATAACATAATATATGATAAAATTTCAAAAAAAATTTAATTTTTTAAACATTAAATACAATATAGTTATTTAAATCATTGTATATTTAAATGCAAAATCATTATATTWAGTATTATATAATTAATAATAAATAACAATAAGTAATTACTAATATATTTAAAAATACAATTAAAATTTAATTATTAATTAATAAATATTATTTAATTTAAATATTTTATTACCTGGGTATATTTGATTTCTGGATTACGATTGACGGCCATTATTTATTTAACTAAAAAAATATTTTATTATATTATAATATTTTTTCTTTTAAAAATATAAAATATATTATAATTGTAATGAAATGTTAAACACAATAAACTCTTGCTATTATTATTTTTTTATCTACAGTATGTTTAAACAAACTACTGGCACTGGTATGTCTAGCACTGGTATTTAAATACAAATGTGCCTCTTTATATACCGGTGTATATAACGATTATAACTGATTATAAAAATTTTTTTTAACAATGTAATCAAGTTGTACTGTATATAATAGTAACTATTATTAGTAGTAGTATTAGTATTATTATAAATATTATCTCAAAATATGCTTTAAAATAAAAAGTTTAATGTTTAACATAAAAATTTTTTTTGTATCAATTGATAGCTATTTTTTGTTGTTTTTCAATTTGTTTTTTTCTAATCATTTATACAGTAACTTAATAATTGATATTAGTTTACATTAATATCTATAATATCATACATTAATTTTTTTATTTTTTTTAAGTATAAAGCACTGACCAAGGTCATTAAATATCATATTAATCATAATTTAATCAATTGAACAAATCTTATAATATTTTTATACATTTCCTAAAATACTAATTCATAATAATTTTTTTTTACATAATATTAAATTATAATAATTATAAATAAATAGTTATACAGTTTTTTTATTACTATATACAGGATATAAGTTTAAAGTTTAATTTTTTTTAATTTATCAAGATACTTACATTAATTTTTGTTTGTTTGTAATTATCACAATTTAACTACAAAAATGGATATTTATAATTAATTTTTATTTAAATGTTTTATTTAATTAATAAATTTAATTAAGTAATTTATTAAATAAAATATGTTATTACATATGTTACATAATGTTATTACATTTTATTATTTTGAATTTATTAAATTTTTTTTATATATTTTATAAATTTTATATTATAAATAAGTGATTATATTTTATATAATATACAATATTTTAGTAAATAAAATAAATTGAAATATTTTAAATTATAATTTATAGTATAATAATAATTATAATTATTATTATTAATTATTAATTATTATTAGTTTATATTAAGGTCATATTTAGTACAATATCTGCAATATTGTCTAATATTACATTAAATAATATATAATATTTATTTCATTGAAAATGTACTTTTATAAATTATAGTTTATAATTATTGAAAAAAATAAATCATTTTTTTCTTATTATGCAACTTTTGTTATATATATATATATTATATTATCATTTATTTGATGATATAAAAWWWTTTTTTCAGATAATGTACTTTAAGTAGTGTTGGCAAAAAAAATATAGAAATTTATAAAAAATAATAAAGAAATTTCTAGAAAGTTTCTATTTAAAAAAAATTCTATTATATCTATGGAATGCCCATGGTTAATTTAGTTTTCTCTATATTTGTTATCATGTAACATTTGTTTTGTAACAAGTAATAATTAAATATTATTAGTAGTATTACTATTTTAAAAATAGATGAATAAAATTTTTACAAAACTTATTTTTATTTAATAATTACAATTATTTATAATATGGATCCCATTTGTATAATAATGTAATTACATTATATAGCATAATATTATATGTGTCTCATTAATATATTTATAGTTATAATTATAATATAGCTATATAGGGATCTCATAGTATAACAATAAATTTTCTAGAAACTTTTTATGGAAAATCTATTAGGAAATTTTCTATTTGTCCATATCTATGTACTTAATGTAATAGTAACATATTTTATTTTGACATAATTTATTCATAATAAAGTCTAAATAAATCTAAATCTAAAGTTTATAAGTGTGAATAAACTAATAAAATTTTARAGATATCTTTTTTTTTGTTAAAAATTWTTAATTTTTAATATAAACAACGTTTTTTTAATTGTCTAGACATATACCATCAAAAAAATCAAATGTAAAACAAAATTATTTAATTTTATTTAATTCAATATAATATTATTTATATCGTATATTATTAATTAATATTATTATTTAGCAAATATATAGTTAATATCAGCAAAAAAAAATGATTTTTATAATTATGTATATTTACTATAATTATAAATATATAATTATTTAGTTATTCACTATAAAAAGTTTACTAATTAATATTGTTTTATACTATTAATAATTTAATTAATTATTTTCTACAATAATTTCTAATTTGAAATTCAAATTTAATTATTGAAATTTTGAATAATGTTTACAAAATTATTTTTAACGTCACTTATTGTATATAAATTTATATATATATATATATATATATATATAATATGTATATATATTAATCAATTACTATTTATATATAAATTTAACAATAAAATTAAAATTTTTAGTATACAATTTTTGCATAAAATATAGTTTATTTTTTTATTTTTAATTCAATTCAATACATATAATATATTCAGTTTTCCTCTATGACAGACAAAATTAATTATTATTTAACCACAAAAAAAACTATTGCAAATTATTTTTGTTACCGGTAAGTTAAAAAAAAAATTAAAAATTAAAATCTACAAACAAACCAAAAATTATTAATTATTAAATTTTAGTTTTAACTATAATATCCTGTATATTATATGTATGTATTTATATCTAATATTAGATTTATATTTACTGTATATATAAAAGAAAAAAATATTTGTTTATAATTAACTAAAATTTTGTAAAAAAATTGTGAATTGATTATTCCCATTGTCCAACATTATAGCCAAACACATCCGATAACTGGCAGTTCCTCTTTAAAATAAAAACATAACTACCAGTCCCTCCTCCTCTATCTATCGTAAGTTTTTTTCTATGAATGTTTGTGTGGATTATTGATAACAACCTGCAAAACAAAAAAATATATGTAAATAAATACAGTATATTATACAGTAATCTGTAAGCTAACTGTCTCTCTCTCTCTCTCTCTCTCTCTCTCTCTCTCTCTCTCTCTCTCTCTCTMTCTATCTATCTATCTCTCATCTTCTATATATATATATATATATATATATATATATATATATATATCTATCTATCTATCTCTCATTTGACTTCCAGATACTCGTGTAGGCCGTCCTCGCCGTTTTCGCGGCCAAAACCCGATTCCTTGAAACCGCCAAACGGTGTCTGCGGTCCCAGCGCTAGAAACGTATTGATCCAAACCGAACCCGCCTGAACCTGTTGGGCAAAACGTATGGCCCGATCGATRTCCCGAGTAAAACAACCGGCCGCCAGACCATAGTTGGTATTATTGCATCGTTCAATAACTTCGTCGAAAGTGGAAAACTTGAACAACGACTGAACCGGTCCGAAGATTTCCTCAGTGGCTATAGTCATGTCGTCGGTAACGTTACTGAAACTGTTTTTTTTTTTTTTATAAAAGGAAAGATCATTAGCACCGGTAGCTATAAATAACCCCCCACTTTTCACTTACACAGTTGGCTGAATAAAATAGCCTTTACTACCGCAMCGTTGGCCACCGGTCAACAAGTTGGCACCCTGTTTGCGTCCAGTGTCGATCAATGCCAGAATCTTGTTGAACTGTTCCTCGTCCACTTGCGGTCCCTGTTGGGTGGTCAGGTCAGTCGGGTCGCCGACCACTCGTTTTTTGGCCAATTCGACCGATCGCTGGACAAACTTGTCGTAGATGGAGTCGTGGACAAAGATACGGGATGAGGCACAGCAACACTGGCCCTGATTGATGAATACACCGGCATGCTAAACGGTGTGGGTGTGTGTGTGTGTGTCCATCAATATGGTATATCAGTGGGGGACAGTTGGTTATTTAAAAAAAATTAGTACAGATTATTAGTATATGTGTCTATATGTTATGTAGTGTATGTATGTGTTTGTTTGTTAGTGTGTGTATCTATTAATTACAATTTATATACAACTATCCTATTATTTATTATTATTATTATAAAGTATATATAATATTGAAATATTATATTAAATTAATTAAAGTTTTTAAAAATGTGTGTTTAAAATGTATATTTCATATTAATAGCTACAGCTATAGTAATATATGGGGTGAATATCAGTCAATAGATATACTGTGTGTATATATATACTAATATATTTAATTTTTTTAAATTTTTTTAGATAAATAGCTGGTTTGGGTACACTGATATATTAAATATATTGATATATAAAATAAAGTATTTAATATGTTTATGCTATGCTATTACAAATTGTAATTTACAATTATATCAATATATTAATTTTTTTGTGATACAGTAATATAAACTTTGAAACTATGATACCAAACTTTAAAAAAAATAAAAAGCACTCATTGTTTTAATTTTAATTAAACTATTTTTTTTCTAGTCATGATATTTTCATTAACATAAAGAAAATAATATCTGTTTTTTGTTTGTTTGATTGATTGATTTATCAGCAATTTTTTTTTTAAAAAAATTTAGTTAAAAAATCTATATTTTTTCCCATTAATTCAATGAAAATCACTGATTAAAAAAAACTGATTTTTTTGAACTGATTTTACTAATAAAACTAATATATAGAAAATAATTATTAATAAATAATAATTTTGTTTTTCAAATAAATTTTTTAAAAAACGATTACTAAATAAGTATGCAATACATATATGTTGTTAAAAAACAAAATACTAAATATGTACTCATATTTTAGGTGTGTTTGGGATCAGGATATCTGGGCAATGGATATATAGATAGATAGATAGGCCCCCCCATTCACTTACCGCTGTCAGTACGGCCGCATCGATGTCCGCGTCCTCGAAGATAACAAGCGGCGATTTGCCGCCCATTTCCAGTGTCACCCGTTTAGTATTGCTTCGGCCGGCACTGGCCTGTATGATACGGCCGACTTCAGTCGATCCGGTAAAGGCTACTTTGTCTACACTACGATGTTCAACGAGTGCAGCACCGGCAGTCGGTCCATAACCAGGTACAACATTGACCACACCGGGCGGAAAACCGGCCTCTTTCACCAAACTGGCCAAATATAGTGCCGATAATGGTGTCTAATATTCATATTGTGGGCGAAAAACACATAACAATTAGAGTATATATGTGTGTATATAGAGGGAGGGGTTGGTATCGATAACCTAACGCAACCATAACATACCTGTTCGGCTGGTTTGACAATACACACGTTACCAGTGGTCAATGCGGGACCGATTTTCCAGGCCATCATAAATAGCGGAAAATTCCACTGTATTTATTATATCAATAATATTTTTTTATTAGAGCACAGGTAGCATAAAAATTAATAAATACTGTGTGTGTGTATCGATTTTTCATACCGGTATGATTTGTCCGCACACACCGATCGGTTCACTTCGGGTAAATGCCAAAAACGGACCGTCAGCTGGTATAACTTTACCGTGAATTTTATCAGCCCAGCCGGCATAGTAGCGCAATGAGGCAATGGCCGCATTCATGTCCCATAGGGCATCCTTAAACGGCTTTCCATTATCAAGTGTTTCCAACGAAGCCAAATAGTCGATGTCTCGTTCAAGTAGATCGGCTAACTTGAAGATTAGTCGACCTCTTTCGGAGGCATCAATGGTACGCCATTTGGAGTTCTGGTATTATAATTAGTTAGAAGGGAAAGGGATGTATATTAGAAACACCCATTTGCAGCCAATTACAATCGACTCAATGACACCTACCAGTGCAAAGGCCTGTCGGGCAGCTTTGATGGCCTTTTCGATGTCGGCTTTGTCGCCCTCCTGKACCCGAGTAATCACTTCGCCGGTCACCGGGTTTACCGTTTCAAATGTTTTRCCGCTAACCGAGTTAACCCATTCATTGTTGATGAAGAGCTAGTTAGGGGGGGGGTTAACAAAAAAATAATTGATTTTTAAAAAAATATGATATTTGTTTTTAATAGACCATAGATTAAAAAAATTTGAGATACAAATTAATCACTACTTTAGTTTATAAAATAGTTTTATAGAAATTATTTATTTTTTATACATAAAAAATTAGTCTAATTATTCACTTAATAATTATTTATTATTATTATTATTAAAYTAATAATTAATTTTTTATATACTGTATATACAGTACTACTTATATATATATATTTAATAAATTTTAGTAAACAAAAAATTATATATTTATGATTATCTTATAGCAAACAAAATAAAATTATGTAATCAACATATTATTATAATTGTACTGTATTATCTATATTATTAATATAAAATCAATTTATGTTAGGTGGTGGGGGGACAGGGATTGCCTACACTACCAAGTWTTAGCAGTATTTGCAAAAAAAATTAAACACATATTTTTAGTTAAGTTGTCCTTCAAAAAAAAATAATAATAAATTTGAAAACAATACATACAATACATGTTTTCAGATATTATATATTTATATATTGATCATAAAAAATCTAAACTAAAATTATATATATAAAAACAAGCATTTATTATAAATTAAATTAAATAATATGAAACTTTAAAATAATAAATTAAAATAATATTATTAAAATAGTATTATAAWTATATATATATATATATATGTTTTAAATACCTGAGTATATTTGACTTCTGGATTTTTGATAACCATTATTATTATTATTATTACTAATATAAACTAAATAAAAATTATTATTTAATTAATATAWTTATTAGCCAACAAAAAAAAACGTTTATGTCTTTCAATTATAGCTACAATTAAACTATAATTATAATAATAATAACAATGTATACTAACCACTATCTAGCAATATATCTAACAAAACAAATTAGTTTTGTAAAAAATTTTTTAGTATGGGAACTGGGAGTTTAAACTGATACTATATGTTTGTTGTTAGCCCTGTTGAGCACTGGTAGCCGACAACAACAACAAAAATAACAACTAGTTTTARCTAGAATTTATTGAACACTAATTTTTTTTTGTTAAAATATTTTCTTTTAAAAGGGAACTGGAATATATAGTTTAGTATAGTATATAAAACAGTCGACTAATTTATTATATTATATATATATAGACTCTTCCTAACCATATGTACAGTACATATGCTATATATATATATATACTGAAACTTTTAGTGACATTGAAACTCTCTCTCTCTCTCTCTCTCTCTCTCTCTCTCTCTCTCTCTCTCTCTCTCTCTCTCTCTCTCTCTCTAAAAAATAGTAGACAAATTGTTAACATTTATGTTTGAACAGTGACTAATAAAAAAATTTATCAATGTTACTTTACCAATATTTTATTAATTGAATTAATTAATTATTAACTATTAATTAAAAACAAAAACTAATTGTATTGTACAATACATTTATACAGTATATGAATTATTAATATATTTCTAAATGAAATACTGTATATAAATTACACAAATTATACAATCATATAATGTATATATAGTTTTATAATAGGATTTTAAGTTTAGAATATTTTTTATTATTAGGTATATATTGTTTAGTAGATATAAATTTGTTTAATAAATTAAAATTATTATATAATTAATAATAATAATAATAATACAAATTATAGAATTATATACATTAATACTATCTCTATTATTGTTGTTAATTTATGTTATATGTATTATTAATATTATTATAAATATTAATAAATTTTGATATATATTCAAAAAAAAAAAAAAACTTGAAAAAGTTTTGTTTTCTGAAATCTATACGAGCCTTTTGGTCTGTGTGTGTGTAACATTACATTTTGCGAATTTTGAAATTCTGACTTCAGATTCGGTTAGAGGACTACTAATAATCTATTGAAAAGTTTAATTAAAATTTTGATATCTCTTCGGGAACTTAGACAAAATGGCGGCCAAAGTAAAAAAATTAAGTAAAAATTTTAACGTTTAGAATTGTAAAGAGCATCAAAAATATGATATAATACAATATATCAGTATAATTTCTTTTAAAATGGCGGCAAAAGTATAAAAAAATTTAAGAAATTTTTTTTAAGTATAGATTTGAATAAAGCATCAAAAACAAGGATAAAAATATGCATTAAAATTTTGATATCTAAGGAACAAAAAGAATAATAAAGTATAAGCGGCAAAAGTATAATTATAGATGATTATTTTGTTATACTAAATCATTTGATACCACACATGAGTAGTTATTTTGTAAAACCGAGTCATTTGATACCCTACATGACTAAAGTTAAGTTTATTTTGTCATACTGAATCATTTGATACCATACATGACAATATTTATATTATGTATATTTGACCAGTTTTTAAATTTTTATATGTTACTATATATAGACGCTATAATTATACAAACTATTGGTTTTCAATGCTATTCAAGTTTTTTTTTGTGAAAATGCTTTCTAGCATTCTTAACTGGTTTTTTTATGTGATACATGGATTTATTTATTTTTTATTTATTTAATTGTATTTATGTTTTATTATTATTATTATCTATAAATTATGAATTTATAGATAATAAATAGACATCTCTATAGTCCGGGAGAGAGAGAGAGAGAGAGAGAGAGAATTGTCATCAGGAGATACATACAGATGACTATACATGTTGTGATGTCTGTTTTTTTTTGGGAGGGGAGGGTATTAGCCTTGTTTTTTACATAACTATTCACTACATAACTACTACATTATAATAATTTATATTATTATTATTAGTATTAATAGTAATTTTTTTGTCGTCAATTTTTTAAATTTAATAAACTTTTTTTTTATAAATATATCGTAATTAATTAATTCAAACTAATTTATAATTGATTTATTTTATAATTTATATTTATCTGTAATTTTTATTTGYTATATATATTTATTCATTTTGTTTTCTATTTTTTTAAAAATGTAGTTTTGAATTAAATATAATATTWWTTATTTAGTAAAAATWWATTTTTTAATTGTCTATCATAATATATTWATAAAAAATCATATAATTATACAATTTGATTAAAATTTTWAATATTAGATTATCTAATTAATTAATTAATTTTTTTAATTAAAAATGATTATGATTAAATTTAATAATTACATGTAGTTATTGTAGTATTGCAAAAATATTAGGTAGTAATAAATTTTTTTAGAAATTATTATTTTTATTATCTTTTATATAAAAATTAATTATTAATAAATTAATAATAATTTTTTTTTATAATTTATAATTAACTTTAACAATCTACTTGATTGAATAATAATAATAATAATAATTAATAATACTAGAAATTAGTGAAATTATACATTTAAATAAATAAGTTTAAACCTAATATTTTTGTACTTTTTTTATTATCCACATATTGTCTTAATTGATGATTGTAATTGATTAATATTATGCAATTAAAAATCATAACTAAAATATAATAAATTAAATAAAAAAAATTAAATAATTTACGTACAATTGAAAGTGAAATTGATTACAATTGTCTTAATAATTTAATGTGACTTTATTTCCCATAATAATCTTTATTAAGTATTTTTTATAAAATGTACCTATCATAAATTATCAAAAAAAATACATAATAATAATAATAATAATAATACCTAATATTATAAATAATTGCAGTACTAATCAGATAACTTATTATATTATTATGTAATAAGAGTGAAATGCATTTATTTTTATTTTTGTTAYATAATGTATAACAGTATAACAATTATACGATWAAAATRAGTACTAAAAAAATATACTAAATATTATATTATTATCATATATATTATAATTTATAAATATACAGTAGTAATTAACTATTACATACATAATTAATATAGGGATAAATTAAATGTACTTAAAAAAATTTTTATATAAAGTTCATTATTAAGTTTGTTTAGTACTTTAATAATAATAAACAGTTTTAAAAAGTAGATTATTATTATTACTATTACTATAATTTTATTAATAATGAAAATTTATTTTTAATTATAATTTATAAAATAAATATAAATTGTAAATAGTTAAATTATTTTTTTAAATAGTTTAACATTATTATTATATAACAAAAAATATTGAAATATTAATGTATTACAAGTGTTATAATAGTAATAATAATTTCAATATTTTGTTATACAACAATACTGTTAAACTATTTAAAAAATAATTTAACTAATCACAATTAAAATTATAAATATAATATAATAGTTTATAAATTTGAATAAATTTGATAAATTTTTAGTTAAAAAATCTAATTTTAAACAAAGAAAATAACTTATAATAAAAATAATTATAAAAAGTAATAAAATAATTATTTTAAATATATTTATACAGAAATTATGGAAAGAATTTTTTTTGTTAAATATAGTTTATTTAGACAAAAACAAAAAATAAAATTGAATTAAAATTTTGATTTAAAAAATCAATTTGTTATATATTTCAATTCAATCGATTATCTCAATTATATTTAACATATACATAGTTATCATTAATAATCAAATRTTAACATTGATATAATTATTGACAGCTTTTTTACAATTTTAAATTAAATATTTTAAACATATTTATCACTCACTCACTCACTCACACACACACACACACACACACACACACACACACACTCACTCACTAAAACATGTACACTATATTGGCTATAATTCAAGTACAAATTAATTAATTTATAATTTAAAAAAAATTATGATACCATCAAATATTGATGCATTAGCATCTACTGTATACTGTATGTATATATAAAAATTATTATTTTATTATTTATATTTATTACACAATTTTCAAGTTCAAATTAAGTAATCAAAAAATAAGTTAAACAATATTGAAAATTATTACTTTTTTTATTATCAATATATAAATATATATTATTTATATAAATTTTAAAAAACATTTTTGCTAATACTTGAAAACAGTTATTATTTATTATATATTTTATTTTTAAAAAATCATAGCTTAACCCAACAATATGGTAAACGCCTGGTATATAGACGATAGCCTACGGGAACCGTTAGATGAATCGGTCAAACGYAGTGACCGTCATCTGAATCCACCCGAGTATCTAACACTGGATGAACTTCGTAGGAAAACTGGTGTTACCATTGAAACAGTATGTAGAAGATAAAGTAGTCATAGATTTTTACTTAACTGTCCCCTATATATATATATACAGTATATATATATATATTTAAAAAAAACTAYCAGAATATTCTATAAAAAAATAATATAATTTTTTTAATTTATTTATTACCACCCAACCCTACCCCACCCCGACATCCAGGTCAATGTGGACAAGTATGACAACGACAGTGACAACAACAACATCGAGGAAGAGTTGGCCAAACATGCGTCGAGTAAGGGCTATGTCTATACGGATGTACTGGACATACATGCGGAACGTTTGGATAATTATTCGGAAAAATTGCGTGCATTTTATACGGAACACTTGCACTCGGATGATGAGGTTAGGCTAGTATTGGTCGGATCGGCCTATTTCGATGTACGCGACATCGATAATAGGTGGGTGCGTATACATGTTAGACGTGGCGATCAGCTAAACTTGTTGGCCGGAACCTACCATCGATTTACTCTGGATGTCGACAATTATGTCAAATTGTTTCGGCTGTTCGGCTCGAAACCCGATTGGTCGTCGTTTAATAGGCCGGCCGATGAACATCCGGCCCGAGTCGACTACATGAGCCGTGCGGTTAAAGGGTTTTAATAATAATAATAATAATATTGATTTTTAAAAATACAAACAATATTATGATATTATTATTATTGCTTTWATTTGTTAAAATTGTTTTAGTTATAAAAATAAATTTGAAAACATTTTTGAAATATATTATATAATTATGTTTATACWGTATATTATTTAACTAATGTTTAAGTTAGTGTTTTTAGATTTAATTCAATTAATTAATTAATAATTTCTAAATATATTTAATTTTTTAAGTATAGATAAATACTTAAATACAATGTTATATATTAATAATTTTTAAAAATATAATTTAAAATAATTTTTTATGTTAATATTTATTTTAGTCATTATAATTAAATCATAATTTTTATTTTTTGTATACTTAGTTTAAAGTATTAAACAGTAATTTATTATTATTATTATTACTATTACAGTGTAGTTAACATTTTCAGCAATACTTATAAATTACAATAGCATTGCACTCTAGTGACTGATTAACTTATTATTATTGAATGTTAAAAATTTTTACTGTATATACTTTAGTTTAATTATTATATATATATTTTTAAAAATAATAATAATATTTTAATTTGTGAAAATAAAATATGGCTTTTTAAAAAAATTAAAAATTATCAAAAATCAAGTTATATATTTTTTAAATAAATATATTATTACCAATAATTTTAGAATAAGATTAATATATTACTTAAATAAAAATAGATAAAAAAATTTAAAATTTTGTTTTAAAAAAACATCCAATTATTTCAAGTAATTAACTACAAAATATCAATATATAAAAGGAAAATAGATATAWATATATATCATATGATTTTTAAAAAATTCATGTTTTTTGTAACAAACTTTGTTTGTCTTTAAGTAAAAATCCATTACTTTTTTCAGTTTTTTTTGTGTATGTATTCTTAGTAATCATTGAATGATATTTTTGTTTCACTTTTTTTCTTAARWTTGAAACAAACAGTGAATTTCAATCACTGTTTTATTTTTGCTATTTATTTTTAACTCAAAAAATATTTYAATAGTATATAAGTATGATGTGTATGTGTATGTGTATGTGTATGTGTATGTGTATGTGTATGTGTATGTGTATGTGTATGTGTATGTGTATGTGTATGTGTATGTGTATGTGTATGTGTATGTGTATGTGTATGTGTATGTGTATGTGTATGTGTATGTGTATGTGTATGTGTATGTGTATGTGTATGTGTATGTGTATGTGTATGTGTATGTGTATGTGTATGTGTATGTGTATGTGTATGTGTATGTGTATGTGTATGTGTATGTGTATGTGTATGTGTATGTGTATGTGTATGTGTATGTGTATGTGTATGTGTATGTGTATGTGTATGTGTATGTGTATGTGTATGTGTTTTAATATATTCTCGGTATTTYYATTATGAATAAATAAAACATTTTTTATATAATCGTTTATTAACATTTCTAATTAACAAAATATTTAAATTATTTATCATTATATAATCATTAAAATCTAATTTGTTTAACATATTTTTAAAAAATAAAATAAATATTTTTCAATAAKTTTTAGATTTACAAAATCAACAACAACAAAAMTACAGTAATATGTATATTATTACTAAACATGATTGTATTACACACACACACACAAATAGCTATCTTTAATGTAGTGTATATATAATTTATATGTTAATTATGTGTTAAAATAGATTTTATTTTTGCTCTCAATTTTTTTTTATTAACGAGAGTCAAGTATTTTTTTTTTGTCAAAATAAAGGGTTAACCATATTATGTAATACTAATAATAGTACTAAAGTTATAAGTTTGAAAAAAAGTCAAAACTTAATTTTACAAAATTTTTTACAAATTATATATATATATATTAAAGTTTATTACAGTGTTTATTATTATTACAAATAATACTGTATTTATTTATTTATTTTAAAAAAGGGATTAATTTGTAAGTAAATAGATATTATTATTTTAGTTTATTAATAAGTTATAAGTTATAACAATTTAATGTAGCATTTTACATGTACAATATACTGTATATACATGTATAATATATTGTTTATTTTAACTGCGATTAATATTTGATAATCTTTATATAATATATATATATATATATATATATATATATATATTAATYTTATTAATACTATACSATGATTTTGATGCTGGTTAGCAACAACACCAACAACAGTAAAAATATAATATTAAATTAAATATTAAATATAATTATCTCTATGTACTGTACTTTTCTATACTGTTTATCAAAAAAATTGTTCAATTAATATATAAAAATATAAAGTACATATATCTACAATATATATATATATATATATATAATATCATATCATTTATTGAAATATATCTGGTATTTATATAAAGTTTATTATACTCTAAACACATTTATTTTTTGTGGAGATAATACTAATAAAATTTTATACAACAACAACAATAATAACAACAACAAAAAAATCAAATATCTTATCATTGATTGAATATAATAAATTAATTAATGTTTAAAAACTAATGCTTAATTTATTATTATTATTATTATTATTATTATTATATATCTATCATTTTTTTTGACTGTCAATCTAAACAACACAAAGTGCTTTTTGGGCACATCTTATCACAAAATTATTTGCTAACAAATACACAAAAAAAAATTATTAATAATTATTTTTTAGATACTATATTAAATTATAAATATTATTAATTTTTATTTGCAAAAAAAAGGTCATCAACAAAAATAGTTATCAATTTTAGTTTAGCAGCAAGCAACACTTAMAGTATTATTATTATTATTATTATCACTTTTATGTGTATTATAGTYTAATAATAATAATAATACTAATAATAAAGTTTATTG
The DNA here is from genome assembly GCF_028296485.1 of Oppia nitens. NCBI lineage: Eukaryota > Metazoa > Arthropoda > Arachnida > Sarcoptiformes > Oppiidae > Oppia > Oppia nitens. The sequence continues at coordinate 1,426,354 of NW_026533194.1, read as the reverse complement.
TTTGCCATAAATTTTTAAAATCTATTTTTAATATCATTTTGTACTTTATAATAATAATAATAAAGTACTACTAAATAATAATAGCATGAATTATATAGTTATAATGTTAATCAGTTAATAATAATAATATATTTTATTTTATTTGTTTAAGTGTTTTATATTAAAAAAAWTTATGATTTGAAAATAAATCTATATATATATATATATATATATATTAATATAGTAATTGCGTGAACTGTTTAACAGGTATAATTATATTTATTTATTTTTTATTAAATAAAAATAATTTTTTAAATTATTATATCATTTATTGATTGTAGACTAACTTTTTATTTTAATCAGATTTAATTTCAATTAATTTTTTTATTGAAATAAAATGCAAATCAATAGAATTTTCTATAAATGATTAGATATTTTTTTAATATAAACAAGATTTCAATTAATATGAATTTCAAAAATTGTACTTGTCTAAATTATCAATCAGTTATTATTTAATATATCAAAATTTCATATTTACTTATAAATTTTAATATTATTTGTTTATTAAATAAATTATTTGTATTGATAATTACAAATATTTAATATATATATATATTAATATAGTATTTACAAGTAATTTAATAYATAAGTTAAATTTTAATATAACAAAAATAATAATAATTAAATTTAAGTGYAAACTAAGTATATTTTCAGTAAAATAATTATAATTAAATATAAATTACTTTTATATCTATACTGTATATACAGTACTAATTAATTATATATATAATTATATACTTTTTAGTAAAATAGTAAAAATAATTATTTAAAAAAAAACTAAAACTATAATTAAATAATGTAAATTTTAAATTTAAAAAAAAATCTATCAAGGTTATTTACATTGTATCAGACATTAGTCATATACGTCTTATATAATTGCAGACAATATTATTATTATTATTATTAATAATCATGTGATTAAAAACWWGAAAATAAATTTCATTACATTGCATTATTTTATTAAAAAAAATAATATTTTATTTACTGTAAACAGCATTAATGTTTAGATTAAATTTATTTAATTAAAAATCAAACAAAAATTATAAAAATATTATTTTTTGTACCTAAATGTTGTTTAATTTAATTATTGTGTGTATAACACATGTACTTAAATATACATAAATTTTTAAGTAACTTTCTATAAAAATGAGTGTACAATTATATAAAATATTTACAKTATAAATACTAAATAATATTTATTTTTWWAAAATTATTTATTTATTATCAATCAGTGCACTTTTATTATATATATGATATATCGTAATAATATTTTAAACCAGTATTTTATTAGTTATTTTGTGCCAAAATCTGATTTTTTTTTGTTGTGTAAAAAAACTACTAAAATCTWGTAGTTTTTTAATATTATTTTTTTAATAAGTGAAAGTTTGGTTGATTTTTTGTAATGTATTTTTTTATTTTTATTAGAAATTTTTTTTACCTAAACTTTATACTTAATAACTAATTATTTATTTATATACATATATATATAAAAAATTATGTATATAAAATATTTTATAATTTTATTTTATAACTTAATATAATATTATTTTTAAAAATCTTTATTGAATTAAATTATTTTTTTTTTGATGTAAAAATTACTTTCAATTTAAATTAATTTTATTATAAATTTTTTTAATAATACAGTACTTTATAATACTTGTTATATTTATAAATAATTTTATTTAAAATACATCTATTTATAAACAACATTGAACTCCAAGGATAACCAAAAAAATTAATGTTACAGTTTTGAAGTAAAAATTTGTTTTTATTAGCTCATTGTGTTACATATTGTATGTATGTTTTTACTAAATGTGAATTAAATTTAATTAATTATATACTGTATATATAAAATTCACTATTAAATTATATAATATATTAGGCAATAATTTATTTATTATTATTATTACGCTAACTAAATGTATTACATTATATTGTAATTGTAGTAAATATTTTTTATTTTTAAATTATATCTAATAGAAAAATGTTAGAATTTTTTTCCGAAATTAAATTTTACTAAATTAATGATTTTAAATGTTTTCAATTTTACTTTATATGTTATATATATATAATATTTAACTGTATATCTGATTTAAGTGRTAAACAACAACAATATCATAACTTTAGTTAATAGCATTAATAATAAAAATTTTTATAAAAATATTAATTATAACTGAGTTAAAAAAAAATTTCCCATTTATAGGGTGACTACATATCAATAATAATTATAATAATAATAATAACCTCCCGGTTCTCATCCAAAAAAAAAAAAATCAATAACTAGTCTCTGAAAAAATCAAAAACAAATAACTGACACACAAATGGCTGAGGCATCGGAACCGCCCGAAAGCGACATATCTTCAGGTGACGACTGGGACTATAGATCCCGTTCCTCCAGTGATACCTCGACAAACAATATACACCATCGAAATCTACTGTTTACTACTGGCCGTCAGTTAAGCTGCGATCAGGACACGGGTAGTCTAGATTTGTCTTATTTGAATCTGGATACCAGTTCACTGGGCGCCAACATTTCACAATTTGCCGACAATACCAATAATATGGGTTCCCAGTTGTCAACTGTCAACATGAGCGGCAATCGACTAATGGAAATACCCTATCAGTTATCAATGTTTACTAATCTACAAATGTTGGACTTATCCCATAACCAAYTGGCCGTCCTATGCGACAGTATTTGCCAACTGAATCAATTGCGTACATTGATCTGCGCTAACAATCAATTGGACGACAATAGTCTACCAAAAGATTTTGGCCAAACTTTTGGCCAAACATTACGGGTGCTATCGTTGGGCGGCAATTTGGTTAGTATTTTGTGAAAACTATTTTTATTTTTTTTTATTTTAATATAATATAATATAAAGAAATTTAATTTAATATAATGCAATATATTGCATACAAAAAAATTGACATTAAATATGATATATATAAATATTATATATAAAATTTTTATGTGTCGTGTATGTGTGTGTGTTAAGCAAATAATAAAATTGAGGTCATTTTATTTGTATAAATTACAATATCATCATTACTACTGTAGTTATATAATATTGTGTGTGTGTGTGTGTGTGTGTGTGTGTGTGTGTGTGTGTGTGTGTGTGTGTGTGTGTTTATGTATGTGTGTCTTATTTTTTTATAACATTACTATACGATATCATATAAAAATGTGTCATCAATACTAACAAATATATTATACTGTATATCATATTAAACCACACAATTAATTATTTATTCATACAGTACTAATATTCTAYATATACTGTAATAATATGCAATATAAATGATGTAATTATCATATAAATTGAAAATAATAAATTAGTAGATAATAAAAAAAAATTTTTTTTTTTGACTAAATATACAAATATGATATAACTTATAAATAACTATATCCTATATATATATATATATATATATATATACACACAAACATAAATTATATTTATGATATACAGTACTAACAGAATATTCTCTATTATTATTTTCATTACTATAATTAATATTTTGTAATTATTTTATTTTTAATGCAAAACAAAATATAGTTCAAAACAATACCGCCGCAAATCCTTGAGCTCCGGGCACTTAAATCACTGTATTTAGGCAGCAATGCCATCGAGACTGTGCCGCGCGATATCTGCCGATTGGATTCACTGCGGCTCCTGTATCTCGGCGGCAATCGACTGGAAGAACTGCCCGAAGAGGTCGGCCGTCTGCAGCACTTGGAGTCGCTATCGTTGTGCGAGAATCGACTGAAATCGTTGCCATCGACAATAGCGCAGTTAAAATCGTTGCGGTCGCTGGCATTGCATCGCAATCAGTTRACAACATTGCCACCGGATATTGTTAAGCTYCGGTATCTGATGGAACTGTCGCTTAGGAATAATCCACTGGTTATGCGATTCATTCGGGATATGATGTAAATRAAATCAACATTTTATTTTTGAATATCTATWTGGAAAGGGATGAGAGGGGACGGGAGTGAGTGAGTGAGGAAGGGATAGGGAGAGGAAATGAGTGTTACMTACTTTTTGTTTGWTTGATTGATTAATAGTTAAGGAAAGTTATCTTTAAAAATCAAATCTGTATTTTTTACTTGCATTCAAGGTTTGAGGTGCCATCGCTTATGGAGCTATCGGGCAGGGCTATCAAACTGAATAAATTGAACTACAATTTAGATGAACTACCTAATTGTTTGGTCAGCTATCTGAGCAGTGCGCACCGGTGTGTTAATCCAAAATGTAAAGGTATGTTCACCAAAAACCAAAAAAAAAAATGGGTAGACACAACAAAACAAAAAATTATCTAGCTTATTTTTTTTATAATACAAACAAATAGGCGTCTATTTTGACTCCCGTGTCGAACATATAAAGTTTGTCGACTTTTGCGGCTCCTATAGGGTACCATTGTTACAGTACCTGTGCTCACCCCAGTGCTCATCCATACATCAATCATCGCCGCTAATGAATCGTTTGTACAGTTCGGACGAAAATAATTCGGACGAAGAGTCCGTCGCCAATAATCCGGCAGCCGATGAAATGATTACCGAATTCAGACTCAAACGTGTACTGTTAGGTTAAAGGGAAGGGTGTGGCGAACCGGGAGGTGTGGACCGGGAGACCGGGCACACCCTACCCCCTACCACACCCTAGATATACTCTTATCAGTGATATATTGATATAAACTATTGTCAAAAAAATAATTTTTTTTATATTCAAAATAAATATATATATGATTCTTGAAAATATAAATAAARTTTTTTTTTTTGAATAACAATTATCATAAAATAGATGTCAGAAAATGTTATCAAATTAAAAATAAATAAATAAATTTACACTAATTTACAGAATATTTTTTTTTAAATATGATTAATATTTTTTAATTTTTAATATATTAATTTTTAAAAAAAATTAACTTCTATAACTAAATAATTATAAATTATTTTTGCTATAAATACAAATAATTAATTTTTTAAAAATAAATTAACAAGTTCCTTATTTTAATTAATAGACTAAAATATTTTTTAATAATATATTTAAAAAAAAATTAAATATATATATATATAAATAAATTAAATATTTGTTTAAAAATATAAATATTAAAAAACTATCTAAAAAATCTAGAGTCTAATAATTAGTAATAAACTAATTTAACAGCTAGGTAATAATTATAATAAAAATTTAAAAAAAAAAACATTTTTTATTTATGTACAAAATAATACACTAGTAAATTTATATTATAATAGCACCGTTATAAATTTAGGCGCTAAAATAAAAACTAACTTAAAATCAATTACGTTTAAACAATTATATATTCAATTAATTTTTATAGCTTTAAATTGTTTTGACGTTATTTATTTTTATAAAAAATTGCATCAACTGTATATAAGTGTGTATAATAAATGAAAACTAGAAATAGATTTTATTTTAATGTATTATTATTATTATTATCCAATCCAATAATAATCATCAATAATAATGAAATATTATATTATATTACAAAAATAATATTTAACCAAAAATTTTAATTTGTCTTAGTTTTTAAAAAAAAAAAATCATATCTAATAAAAAAATTTATAGAGTTATAAACAAAATAGTTAAACAAATACATATTAATATGTATTTGTTTAACTATTTTGTTTATAACCCTATAAATTTTTTAGTAAATATGATTTTTTTTTTAAATTAAATCAAATTAAATTTATTTTTAAATATTATTTTTTTTTAAATAAATATATTAAATATTTTATATAATATATTATAATAATAATAATAAATATCCGAACCGTAAAATCCCGAAACCGAAACCGTTTTACGTGTTTTACTCTCTACTCTATTATAACATATAAACTGTAAACACATTATTAATATAATACACAGTTGTTAGCGTTGAATACAATAATTATATAAATAAAAAACAATTAGTTATAAAAACAATAGTAATGTTTAAACACATTGTTTTGTATTTACTATTAGTTTATTATTAATTAATTGATTGATTGCTATCACGGGTTTTGATTGTTGACCACTACTACTACTACTACTAGTTAGGCCGCGCGGCTTTCCCGCGATTGCTGACCACCAATCAGATTGTAGAGAGACATCAGTGTCTGACAACTACCTAATCGATGGCCCGATTTTCCGACTCTGAATCATCTGATTCAGAATCGGACGACAACGGAAACTTTAAGCGACGGTCGCACCGATTGGACGACGACGACGATGATGATGATGACGCCGACGATAATTACTATGGCCTTCCCGCTGAACCGACACGGATGGACATTGTCGATGACAATGATTATGGAGGAGGAGGTCCAGAACCCGGCGAATTGTCCGATGATAACGACATTGTCGCCGCCACTGCCACCACTACCACCGTCGCCGCCGCCTCAGCTAACAACCACATCGGTGTTAGCGGACAGTTAGCGTCCATTGATAATGCACTGGCGTCACGATTAAAGCCACCGCCGCAGCCACAGCCAAGAGATCCGCGATTGATGCGCGCATCTGCGGCAGTGTCGTCGTCGTCGTTGACCACAAATGTTGAACTGGCACGCGATCCACGCAAACGGTCGACGATTGTAGCTGTCGTTGATGGTGACGGCGGCGGCGGCAACATTCACAATAAAGTGGCCGCTGATGAACCTCTAGGCGATGATCGTAATGATGATGATATCAATGACAGGACTGCCGCCGCCGCCGATGATGATAAAGAAACCGAAGAAGGTTTGTCTGTTTTATTATTAAAAACCAATTGTGTGTTTTGATTAATCGGTAATTTATTTGTTTTTTGTTTCTTTAACAGAAAGATTTGCCAAACGACTGAAAAAGTTTGAAAGACTCGACACCAACACAACCATCGGCGGCGGTGGCGGAGATATCGCCGATAACTACAAGTTGTCGTCGGTTTCCAAACAGCCGCTTCGCGAACGAGTACGCAAACTGTTGAACGAAAGGAAACCAATGATGGCATTCAAAGAGATTAAAGACGAAATTTCGATTACAGATATACCGAAATTTAAGGACACATTCGTCCATATTGTTAAAGACTGGTTTCCGGCCATTATTGACGATGCATTGGATCCGCGCAGTGTATTCATTGATACCAATCATGTAAATCAATTTCAGAATCTCCTTAAAGACATTTTCGGACTCAAAGTCAAACAAAAGGATGTCTGGGAGGCCGTCATCTTAGGAATCGATAAGTTTATTATCGAATCGCGCATCAGTTCTGTGGTAATGATAATAATTTTTTTTTTAAATTAATTTTATCGGTAATTGTTTTAAATTTATTTATTTGGTTCTCTCTCTCTCTCTYTCTTTTATTTAATAGCCACTATTGCTGACCAAACTTCGGTGGGTATTAGTACGCGACATACGCGAGTATCTTATCTCCGAAGACATACGTATCAGTATTAAAGCGTCCAATGTTTTAGTTGATCATCGCATCCAATTGCAGGCCAAACGTGAGGCTCATCGGCGAAATTTTGAACTTACAAATGCCGCCGGTGGTCGACAGGTACCGGTGGCCACCATAACGCCGACACCGGCAGTGATCAACAACAACCCTGTGCCTAAATCGTCGTCGCTGTTCTCCGATATGATACCATTATCGCGACCAAAGCCATCGACAGCAGCAGCAGCAACAATGAATCCTATTAGCATCACTGGTATGCCACCTGTTGTTCAGCCAACAGTCCTATCGGGTGGTTGTACGGCGGCGTCATCCGACTATCAATGGTCGCCGACAAAAATGTTTGATACGGCATCGGCCAGCGAAGCCATGACGGTAATGCCCGACGATGATGAGTGCGATACATACGGTGGTGGCAGCGGCGGTGGCGGCAATAATATGGATGGCGACAGTAAGATAATCGTACAGATCTTGAATCACATCAAAATGGATCAATACATGCGATTGGTTCATATGCTTATCAGGCATACCACTGGTTCTTCATCGTCGTCGTCGAAATTTATCGAAGACTTTGGACGAGCCATAAAGTAAGTCCTATTGTTTTTTTGTTACCCGAAACCCACGGCAATTGGTTTCCAAGTTATTTAAAAACTTTTTTTCTGTTTTTTTTTGTAGACTATTTGCCAGCAGTTATCCAAACCATAGCATGTATAACATGTTCAACAAACTGCACGATCTGATCAAAGTAAATAAGTCACAGTTTACTAATGAATCGGCGCTCAGGTCGGCAATGGCCAGCTTACTGGTCGAGTTTGCCGAAATTACCGAATTTAAGACTAAAGAGTGGATACTCATACGCGACCTGACCATCAATAACTGTGGCCTAATACCGGCCGATAGGAATCCGTTTAACGAACAAATAGTACCGATCAAACACAACATTGACTGTCACATACCGTATCGGTTACCGGATACGGGCGGCCGGCCTGTACTCAAATACGATGACGCACCCGATCGTGACATACCATTGATATCCAAGGATCATATGATAGATCCCAGAGTTGAACTACAGTGCGAACGTGTGATCAAAGTAGACATTCCCGAAGGTACACCCGATATGCCGTCGCGATCGACGCCTCAGTACTCGACACTGTTTTCTCCATTACAGTCACCGATTAATCTGGTCTCACCGTCAGCGTCGCCGGTTCGACGGACAAAAATCAATACCAAATCATCCAACACAACAATTATGACAACAACGCCGACTAAATCACGGGCCCGAAAAAGTTTTCCGTCGCCTGGAACTAAAGCACCACTTGTCGCCACCAATAGGAGACCTAAAATGCCAATTAAGGCGCCGACGACGTCGTTGTCGAAGAAGAAGCCG